>NC_089505.1:14346920-14654776 GCF_036850995.1 Saccopteryx leptura | reverse complement strand
GTGGCGTTATTTACAATAGCCAAGATTTGGAAGCAGTTCAAGTGTCTGTCATTAGATTAGGGGATAAAAAAGCTGTGGAACATTTACACATGGGATACTATTTAGCCATAAAAAAGAGGAAATTGTTACCCTTTGTGATAGCTTAGATGGACCTGGGGAACATTACACTAAGTGAAATAAGCCACTTAGAGAAAAACAAGTACCATATGATTTCACTCATATGTGGACTCTAATGAACAAAACGAGCTAACAAGCAAAATAGAGACAAACTCATAGATACAGAGAACAGACTGACAGCTGTCAGAGGGGACAGGGGCTGGGGTGTGGGGCTGGGTGAAAATCATGAAGGGATTAAGCAAAAGCAAACAAACATTAAAAAGACTCATAGACACAGACAACATTATGGAGATTAACAGAGGGAAATGGGGGAGGGGCAGTAGGAGGTGGTAAAGGGGGATAAATGGTGATGGAAGGAGACTTGACTTGGGGCGGTGAGCACACAATACAATAGACAGATGACGTGTTATGTATGGTATTGTACACCTGAAACCTATATAATTTATTAACCAATGTCACCCCGATAAATTCAATAAAAATGAATTAAAGAAAAGATTCTTAACTTAATGAAAATTGCAAAGTATCTTTTATCATGTAGAGCAGTGGTCCCCAACCTTTTTTGGGCCACGGACCAGTTTAATGTCAGAAAATATTTTCACGGACTGGCCTTTAGGGTGGGACGGATAAATGTATCACGTGACCGAGACAAGCGTCAAGAGTGAGTCTTAGACGGATGTAACAGAGGGAATCTGGTCATTTTTTAAAAATAAAACATTGTTCAGACTTAAATGTAAATAAAACGGAAATAACGTAAGTTAGTTATTCTTTCTCTGTGGACTGGTACCAAATGGCCCATGGACCGGTAACGGTTCTTGGCCTGGGGGTTGGGGACCACTGATGTAAAGTAGTTGTACACCTGAAACCGCTATAATTTTATTAACCAATGTCACCACAATAAATTCAATAAAAACATTAGAAAAAGAACTGTTGCTTCGTAACAATATTTTGGAGAGATTAATGTTTTTGAAAATATGGAATATTGTATTAATTTTTGTCTTTTTAAAATACTTGTTTCTTTCAATACATTTCAGCACCACAGCATGGCCTTTTCAGGTTGTGATATTGATCTGAAACCTGAAAGAATCACTGCGAAATACATTGGATCCTTTCCTTCCGCCCTAATTTAGTTAGTGAAAACCACAAATGAGTAAACCTTTCAAAGGAAATTATTTTAAACTTTTTAAAATCATTTATAGTAGGAAAAGAAATACATTTGTGAAAATCTTAGAACCAACTACACTACTTGAGGGTTTTGGGCCAATTCCTGAGGTGATAAAATAGAATTTAGTAGCAATTAAAAACTTATGGAGCATCTCTGGCGTCCAGAGGCTGTCAGATACATTTTGGATGTCATTCGTCTTTCCTGTCTTTCATTAAGAGGTCTACTTGAATGATAAGGATGTTTACTAAATGCTTTTTAAAACTATCTTTGTAATTTAGTTTGAAGTCAGGGAGTGTGATACCTCTGGCTTCATTCTTCTTGCTCAGCGATTGCTTTGACTATTTGGTGTCTTTTGTGGTTCCATACAGATCTGATAATTTATTGTTCTCTTTAGAAAAATGCCATTGGGATTTTGATGGGGAATGCATTAAATTTGCATATTGCTTTGGGTAGTATGGCCATTTTAAGTATGTTGATTTTTCCAGTCTATGAATATAAAATATCTTTCCATTTCTTTGTGTCTTCTTCAATCTCTCTTAATAATATCTTGTAGTTTTCAGCGCATAGGTCTTTCACACCATTTGTTGTTTATTTCTAGATATTTTATTCTTTTTGTTGCCATTGTAAAAGGAACTATTTTTTAACTTTCCTAAAATTTCATTGTTAGTGTATAGAAATGCAATAGATTTTTGTTTATTTATTTTGTATCCCAAAACTTTACTGTATTTGTTCATTGTTTCTAATAGTTTTTTGTGTGGCATTTTTAGGGTTTTTTTATATAAGGAATTATGCCATCTGCAAAAATAACAATTTTACTTCTTCATTTACAGTTTGAATGCCTTGTACTTCTTTCTTTTGTCTGATTGCTGTGTCTAGGACTTCCAGTACTATGTTGAATAATGGTGGTGAGAGTGGGCATCCTTGTCTGATTCCTGATCTCAGAGGAAAAGCCTTCAGTATTTCATTATTGAGTATGATATTAGCTAAGGGTTTGTCATATATATCCTATATTATTTTGAGGTACTTTTCTTCTATACTTATTTTATGAGTGGATGTTGTAGCTTATCAAATGCTTTTTGTGCATCCATTGATATAGATTTGTATCTTTTTTTTTTTATGTGGTGTGTCACATTGATTGATTTGTGTATATTGAACCAACCTTGCACCTCTGTAACGAACTCCACTTGATTATGATGTATTACCTTTTTTTTTTTAATTTTATTTATTTTTTACAGAGACAGAGAGTGAGTCAGAGAGAGGGATAGACAGGGACAGACAGACAGGAACAGAGAGAGATGAGAAACATCAATTATTAGTTTTTCATTGTGCGTTGCAACACCTTAGTTGTTCATTGATTGCTTTCTCATATGTGCCTTGACCGCGGGCCTTCAGCAGACTGAGTAACCCCTTGCTGGAGCCAGCGGCCTTGGGTTCAAGGCTGGTGGGCTTTTGCTCAAACCAGATGAGCCCGCACTCAAGCTGGCGACCTCGGAGTCTCAAACTTGGGTCCTCTGCATCCCAGTCCGACCCTCTATCCACTGCGCCGCCGCCTGGTCAGGCTGTATTACCTTTTTAATGCAGCAATTTTCAACCTTCTTCATCCATGGTATATGTAAACTAATTACTAAAATTCTGCAGCACACCTAAAAATATAGTTTTCTGCCAAATTGACAAAAAACTAGGTATAATTTTAATTCATTCCCACATGATGGCTGCTGTGTTGGCTGTTGTGATTTTCTTTTTTATTCGACAACCTAAGGGAAAAAGAGGTCAGTGCCCCTGACTAAATGGTAAGGGAGTGTACATTGTAAAAATTCTTGCAGCACACCAGTGCCCTGGCACACCATTTGAAAATCACTGTTTTAATGTGTTGTTATATTCAATTTGTTAGGGTTTTTGATTTTGTATTCATGAGACATACTGATCTGTAGTTTTCTTTTCCTTTTTATTTTTTCATTTTATCTTTGCTGGTATCAAGATTATGTTGGTCTCATAAAATGTGTTAGGATTTATTGCCTCTTCAATTTTTTGGAAGACTTTGAGAAGGATAGGTATTAAATCTTCTTTGCATGTTTGGTAGATTTCACTAGTGAAGTCATCTGGTCCTAGAATTTTATTTTTTGGGAGGTTTTTTTGGTGGTTGTTTAAATTACCTCACTGGTAATTGGTCTGTTTAGATTTTTCAGTTCTTTGTGAGTCAGTCTAGGAAAGTTATATATTTCTAGGAACTTATCCATTTCTTCTAGGTTATTGAATTTGGTGGCATATAGTCTTTTATAGTTTTCTTGTATAATTCTTTGTATTTCTGTGGTGTTTGTGTAACTTCTCTTTCACTTCTGATTTTGTTTGAGTCTCTTCTTTTTTCCTTAGTGAGTCTAAACAGAGGTTTGTCAATTGTACTAATCTTTTCAAAGAACCAGTTCTTTGTTGCATTAATTTATTATTAAAGAGTATTCACGAAGCAGTGTTTGACGCTAAGCTATATCACAAGGATAACTAAGTATAATGTTTTTTATAGCATCTGTTTTACACACACACACACACACACACACACACACACACACACACACACACACACACACACACGGTTTGTCAGAGCCAGCTTGTACTGGCTAACAAAAGCGTATTGTTCAGTTTGCAGGAGATTTGTAAGCTGCTTGATCTGAGAAAATTAGCTTGAAATTTGCCATGGTAGGAGTATTCACACAATGAAAATTGGTGAATGGTACACATTGAAACTTTTTAAAAACATTTGTGGGCAGCTAGTTGTTAAACACTTACCAGCATACCTGTACCTCAAGGTATTTCTTTAAAAAGAATAAGAGGTTATTAGTACTGAAGATAGTTTTACTATGAAAGTTTACATAAGAAAAAGAATAAACTGTTTTTTTCCCCTGTGTCCTCAGGGATACGGAAAGACCGAAGAGGAGGAAGAATGTTGAAACACAAGTGCCAAAGAGATGATGGGGAGAGCAGAAATGAAGCGGGGTCCTCTGGGGACATGAGATCCGCCAACCTGTGGCCAAGCCCCCTCCTGATTAAGCACACTAAGAAGAACAGCCCTGCCTTATCCCTAACAGCCGATCAGATGGTCAGTGCCTTGATGGATGCAGAGCCCCCCCTAATCTATTCTGAGTACGACCCCAGCAGACCCTTCAGTGAGGCTTCGATGATGGGCTTGCTGACCAACCTCGCAGACAGGGAGCTGGTTCATATGATCAACTGGGCGAAGAGGGTGCCAGGTAAGAACACTAAGTTCAACTTCTATTTTGAAGAGTCACTAACTATGTATGAACTGGTTACGATGTTGTAAGAGAAAGACATAGTAGGAAACAACAGCTTGGTATCTACATAATTGGTTTCAAGGTTACAGCCGAATCTGTTAAGTTTTAGTATCAGTGCACTCTAATTCTCCTGGAAAGTAGGAAAGATTGTTTGAAAAATAAAAATCTAGAAGATTAAATTCTTTACCTTGACATTATTTTTAACCATCTTAATCACCAAAAAAATCTGAGGTGGACACTACATAATCAACAACATTAATATTATATGTTCATACTGTCAACATTTTTTAAACATTAAATGATATATGATCTATACATTTTTAATATTGAGGACTTCTGTTTAAAAATATCAATTATTAATAAACAATTTTACCTTAAAATATTTTCTTTTAAGGTCTTTGTGAACTACAGAGATAATAATGTTTCTTACTGTATGCCCAATTACTTACTCAACTTCCTGTTCTGAATATTTTAGAAGAAAGAAATTTTTTTAAAAAAGATTTTCCTTATAAGATGAGGACAAATTAGGTCCTCATCCTAATCCTGAGAGGAGCTTGTAGAAAGGTGCAGCGGCTCAAGTTCAGTTGATTTTTCTCAGAACTGGTGTTCCCGTAAAACTTGCCTGTCGTTTTTATTCAGGGAGAAGAACTCTAGTTATTATGGAATTGAGACTAGACTTCCTCCCTTCCCCACTTGTCCATTCAGGAGCTCACGTAGAAGAATCAGGGCGAGAAGAAAAATTTTTTTCCTGGGCTCATAGATGAAATCAGTAATGGATTTAGACAGGTGATCTCATTTGTTTTTTTTTTTCTAATCGATGAAATCAATTTGTTACCCATATAACATGGGATGCTTTTTATTAAACTAAATAAATGTGGAGTTTTGTACTTATATTTCAGAGTCCACTGGTCTGTGAACTGTGAATTTGAATAAGGAGTCAGCCATGCTGTGATCTAAATTTGCTAGAGCACATCCATGTAGGTGGTAGGATCTGGGTTATATAGAGGCGTGGGGATTAGCAGGCACGTTTAGATGCCGAGGGCTAGTCCTCATGGCGAATAAAAGCTCCCAGCCACTTTTGGAATTAAGAGTGTTATTGTGCACCTACCTACTTAACATTCTCATGGAAAGCAGATGTATAATAAGCAAATATTGGAATCTAAATGTAATGTGGGTGTAGATTTTATCTTAATTATATAATATATATATAATATAATATAATGATAATCTTATCATTGCCTTTTTACATACTTTGGGAGAAGAGAATAATTAAATAATAATAACGACCATATCCCTGAGAGCCAACTTTTGGTTGCTGTTAAGTTTTATTGTATGATAAGCATATATTTGTTCTCATGAGGTCTTAGCAGTATTATTAGTTTCAGAGCACTGCTAAACTCTCAATATATATATATTTTTGTAGTTGTCAGTTGATTCTCATCATGACACTTATAATTATAAAAATTAAGTGGTGTTTGGGCCCTGGCCGGTTGGCTCAGCGGTAGAGCGTCGGCCTGGCGTGCGGGGAACCCGGGTTAGATTCCGGCCAGGGCACATAGGAGAAGCGCCCATTTGCTTCTCCACCCCTCCCCCTCTCCTTCCTCTCTGTCTCTCTCTTCCCCTCCCGCAGCCAAGGCTCCACTGGAGCAAAGATGGCCCCGGGCGCTGGGGATGGCTCCTTGGCCTCTGCCCCAGGCGCTAGAGTGGCTCTGGTCACGGCAGAGCAACGCCCCAGAGGGGCAGAGCATCGCCCCCTGGTGGGCAGAGCTTTGCCCCTGGTGGGCGTGCAGGGTGGATCCCCGCCGGGCGCATGCGGGAGTCTGACTGTCTCTCCCCGTTTCCAGCTTCAGAAAAAAAAAAAAAATTAAGTGGTGTTTGGAACAACAGGAATTAAATGTAAATACATTACCCGTGGATGACGAATTCATGGTAATAATCTTCTGAATTTAAAAATAAAATGGTGACAGAAATAAAGGGAAGGAAAATATTACATCCAGGCTCAGCCATCTCACTGATAAGCCTATAACTAAGCAAATTTGTAGTAATGAGATGTGTAGCAAAACCACGTGATTATTTTAGCTTGGAAAACCTGAATGATTTTTAAATCCTTGGAACAAACTCTATCTTGTTACTTGATGGTTTTAAAAATAGAATTATAAAAGCAAAAAAGAAATTATACATATGTATGTATATATGTGTGTGTATGCTATTAGAATACAGCTGTTGTAAATCAAAAGCCATTTGACTAAGCAGAATAAAAATGGTTATTGATTCAAAAAAGATGAAAAATGAGAGATAAAAAGTCTTCTAAAAATATTTGAAAATGAGTGTCATGCTTTTTGAAAAATTTGACAGTCACATTTTGAAAAACTTTTATAATTCAGATACCATCTGTCATTTAAAAAATAACCCACACAGGAAATCTAATATAGACAATCAAACCTTTTATGTGACAGTAGTTTGAGAATAATAATAGTAATTTTAAAAAGAAAGAATAAAATATATTATCAGTAAAAAGAGTAGTAAGAAAGCAAGTTCTAGAAGAACGTGCTATTAGCTATATGGCACAAAAGCCTGTGCCAGACACTTGGTTGGTCCTCAGAAAGTCTGTCCGTATAACAGAAACTGTGAATTAATTTTCTTTTGTAAACGTTTCAGCTATACCAAGGTATAATTGACACAATTGTAAGATATTTAAAGTGTATATTGGTGATCTGATGTATAGATAGATACATACATAGGTATATGGTAAAATATTTTATATATATAAAGGATTTACTCCATCTAGTTCAGGGGTCTCCAACTCGCGGCCCACGGGCCGCATGCGGCCCGCCCACCAATTTTGTGCGGCCCGCAGACTGGCCCGCAGATTAATCCACGAAGTTTGATTAGTCTGCGGGCCGCACAAAATTGGTGGGCGGGCCGCACGGCCGTGAGTTTGAGACCCCTGATCTAGTTAATTAACCCATTTATGACCTCACATATTTATTTATTTTTTTGTTTGTGTAAGAACAGTTAAATTCTACTCTCTTAGTAAGTTTCAGGGATACAATACAGGGTTATCAACTATAGTCACAATTTTTTTTGCATTAGATCCTCAGTCTGTTTGTATCTTACAGCTGCCTATTTGCCCCATCCCTGAATCCCTGACAACCACTTTTATACTCTCGGTTTCTATGAGTTGAATTTTTAAAAAAATCATTTCACATATAAGTTAACACCATGCACTATTTATCTTTCTCTGTCTGGGTTATGTTACTTTGTATAACGCCCTCAAGGGCCACCTGTGTTATAACAAATGTCAGGATCTCCTTTTTCATAGCTGAATAGTATTCCATTGTATGTATATAGACCACATCTTCCTTATCCACTCGTTTATTGATGGACATTAAGGCCGTTCCTGGATATTATGAAAACGCTGCAGTGAACATGGGAGTGCAGCTACCTCTTTGATACCCTGTTTTCATTCAAAAGTGGATGTATACCCAGAAGTGGGATTTCTGGGTCATATGGTAATTCTGTTTTTAAATTTTGAAGAACCTCAGTACTGTTTACCACAGCGGCTGCATCAGTTTACTTTCCTGCCAACAGTGTGCAAGGGTTTCCTCTCCTCCCCAGCCTCGTCGGCAGGTGTTATCTCTTGTCTTTGATAATAGCCATTCTAACAGGTGTGAGGTGATAGCTTATCATGGTTTTTATTTGTATTTCCCTGACGATTAGAGATGTTGAGCACCTCTTCATGTACCTGTTGGCTATTTGTATATCTTCTTTGGAAAACCCTCCAGTTTCTTTGTCCATTTTTTAATCAGTTTTTTTAACCATTAGTTGGATATGAATCCCTTATTAAATACATGATTTGAAAGTATTTTCTCCCATTCTGTAGGTTGCCTCTTCTTTTTGTAGATTGTTTCCTTTGCTCTGCAGAAACTTTTTAGTTTGCTGTAGTCTCATTTGTGTATTTTTGCTTTTGACGTCAACTCCAAACAAGTATTTCCAAGACCAATGTCCAGGAGTTTACTCCCTATGTTTTGTTCTAGGAGTTTTATGGTTGCAGGTCTGCCTTCAGGTCCCTACTCCATTCTGAGTTGATTTCGGTGGCCAGTGCCAGATAGGGGTCCAATTTTGTTCTTTGGCTTGAGGTTGTCCACTTTTCCCAACACCATTTATTGAAGAGACTCTTCTTTACTCTTTGTATATTCTTGGCTCCTTTGTCATACATAAATTAGTTGACATATATGTAAGGTATTATTTCTAGGCTTTCTATTCTGTTCCGTTGATCTATGTGTGTTTTTATGCCAATATCATACTCTTGATTACTGTAGCTTTGTAATATAGTTTGGAAGTGTGATGCCTCCAGCTTCGTTCTTTCTTAAGATTGCTTTGGAGAACTTTTTCTTTCTTTTTTTTTTTTTTTTACACAGTGTGGTAAAAGTTCTGTATTTTTTATGATGAGTATTCAGTGGCTATAAAAAAAAATAAGACAAACAACAGCAGCAGTAAAAACATACAGCAGCTTAAAAGATAGAAGTTTGTTTCTCTCTCTCATCAGATGTAAGAAAACCAGGACTATACAGTGAGTCCATGGGATCAGGGACCCAGCTTTGTGTGCAGCAGTCCAGAATGAAGCTTATAATTGTTCACAGTAGTTTCCTATGATCCTCTATATTTGTGTTGTATCAGTAATAACACCTACTGATAAAAAAATAAATTTATAATTCTATTTATTTGTGTCCTCTCTCTTTTTTTCATTTATTTCCACTCCATTCTTTGTTCCACTCCCTTCTGCTAACTTTGACTTTGTTTCTTCCTTAGTTCTTGAACTCTTTTTTTCTTAATGCAGATGTTTTAATTACTATAAACTTCCTTCTTGTAACTGCTTTTGCTGTAGCTCATAAATTTTGGTATGTTGTGTTTCCATTTTCACTAGCTTCAGCTATTTTTTAGTTTCAATCCTAACATTTTAAGATTTGTTTGGTGACCTAATAAATGATCTGCACAGGAGAACCTTCCCTGCGTGCTTCAGCAGACTATTCTGTTGCTGTTGGATGGAATGTTTTGTATCCGTCTTTTGGTTCATCTGTTCCACCTTTATAAGTGATTTCTACACCACCGTTACAACACTAAATTATTCTGAATTTAACTCTATATTTACCTTTACCAGTGAGCTTTATATTTAAATTTTTTCCTGTTTCCAGTTAGCATCCTTTCATTTCAGCTTAAAAAACTCCCTTTAACATTTCTCGTAATGCTGATCTGATAGTGACAAATTACTTCAGGCTTTGTTTGTCTGGAAAACCCTTTATCTCTCCATCAGTTCTGAAAGATACTTTGACAGGTAAAGTATTCTTGGTTGGCAGATTTTTTATTTCAGTGTCTTGAATATAGTATCTCACTCCATTCTGGCCTGCAGTTTCTGCTGAAGAATCTGCTAGTAACTTTATGGGGGTTCCTTTGTATGTAACAAGTTGCTTTTCTCTTGATGCTTTTAAAATGCTATTCTTGTTTTTAACTTTTAGCAGTTTAATTGTAATGGATCTCAGTGCAGGTCACATTGGATTCATCTTTTTTGGTACTTTTGGCTCCCCTGCACCTGGAGGTGTTTCTATCTCTAAATTTGAAAGTTTTCACCCATTTTTCTTTAAATAGGTTTTATTCCCCTTCCTCATTCTCTTCTTCTTGGACCCTATAATACAAATATTTGTATATTTGATGGTGTCCCATAAGTCCCTTACACTACTGTAGCTCTTTTTTATTTTTTTGCTTCTCTAATGAAATGAGTTCGACTACCTTGTCTTTGAGTTCCCTGATTCTTTTTTCTACTTGATCTAGTCTGATATTGAACACCTCTATTCAATTTTTTCAGTTTGCTTATTGTGATCTTAAGCTCTGTGATTTGTTTGATACATTCTTAATAACTCTTTGTTGAAAATTTCACTTTGCTCATGCAAATTGTTCTCTTGACCTTGGTGAGCATATTTATGATTGTTATTTTGAAGTCTTTCTCATGTAAGTCACTTATCTCTGTTTATTAGGGTCTGTTTTTGGAGTTTTATCTTGTTCTTTTGTTCAGAACAAATTCCTTTGTTTCTTCATTTTCTTTGACTCTCTGTGTTGGTTTCTGTGCATTAGATAAAACAGCCACCCCTTCTAGTCTTGATGAAATGGTCTCATGTCAGAAATAAACCTAATCAGCCTAAGTTCTTAGTTGTCTCTCAAATCTTTGTCCAAGGTACCTTCCTTTTTTTTTTAATTGGATTTTATTGGGATGATGCTGGTTAACATAATTATACACATTTCAGGTGCCCAATTCTACAGTACATCTCTATACACTGCACTGTGGGTTCACCCCTCCTAAGTCAAGTCTTTGCCAATCACTATTTGTCTCCCCATACCCTCCTCTATGCCTTCTTTGTTTTTAATGACTCCCAGTAATTGAAGGGATGCCAGGACCTGTCAGTGTCCCGAAGGGGAGTATCTCAGTCAGCACCAAGATGCAGGCTGACTGGAAACCAGACTCTCAGATAGAATCTTTGAGAGAATGCAAATGCATCTCTTTTAGGGAAAAACTGGGAGATGAGGGTTTTTGTCTGTTCTCTTTACAGTAAGTCTTTGGTGGAATAGCTGGTTAAGAACTGTTTTATTTGTTTACTACAGTCCTGTGAAACTGGTAAATGCAAGCTCCACTGGCCGCCAGAACCAGACAATTAATTAAAGTATAACAAGGATGGGTTTTTTTTTATAAGATGCGTATTGATATCTAGCTAAAAAGAAGGCTTTTCCCTTTATTGTTTGCTTTGAAATCTGTTAATATTTTATTTATTTTTTATTTTTCATTTTTTTTTGTATTTTTCCAAAGTTGGAAACGGGGAGGCAGTCAGACAGACTCCCGCATGCGCCCGACCAGGATCCGCCTGGCATGCCCACCAGGGGGCAATGCTCTGCCCATCTTGGGGCGTTGCTCTGTTGCAACCAGAGCCATTCTAGCGCCTGAGGCAGAGGCCACAGAGCCATCCTCAGCGCCCGGGCCAACTTTGCTCCAATGGAGCCTTGACTGGAGGAGGGGAAGAGAGAGACAGAGAGGAAGGAGAGGGGGAGGGGTAGAGAAGCAGATGGGCGCTTCTCCTGTGTGCCCTGGCCGGGAATCAAACCTGGGACTCCTGCATGCCAGGCTGACGGTCTACCACTGAGCCAACCGGCCAGGGCCGAAATCTGTTAATATTTTAAAAGCACATTATATAATCTAGCCAGGAGTGAGGATTTGGTTTTTGTTTTGTTTTTTATATTTTTAGGTGAATGGTGGGGGGATAGTGAGGCAGACTCCCACATGCACCCATCTAGGGATGATGCTTGAGTACTGAGCTATTTTTAGTGCTTGAGTCTGATATGTTCCAATGGAGCTATCCTCAGTGCCTGGGGCCATATTCAAACCAATTGAGCCACTGGCTGCAGGAGGGGAAGAGGGAGAGAAGGGGGAGAAAAGTAGATAGTCCCTTCTCTTATGTGCTCTGATTGGGAGTAGAACCCAGAAAATCCATATGCCAGGCTGACACTCTATCCACTGAGCCAATGGCCAGGGCCAGGATTTAGTTTTAAAAGAGTTATTCTTAAATATTAATTAACAATTAAACTATACATGGTGAAACTCATCAATAAATGTAACCACTTAGCTGAAGGTCAAAAGAGGAAGAATATATGACACAAAAGTTATGTTTTTAATTTCTGCATCACATTCAATTGCATCGTTGGCTGGCTAATTCTTAATATCAGTGATAATGAAAGTTCATTTGATTTATTTTTCTCAAAAGTTTGAATTGTTACAAAACCATTACTTTGATGTTTGAAAAATTATGCCTTTTCCAAAATTCACCATAATTTTACATGCCTCAAGGTCAATTTCCTACTTCACGTTTGCGTCCAAGGTCTATATATTTAAATAAATCTTTGGATACATATCAAGCCCCAGGTTCTTTATTGCCTTTTAAAAACTGGTAAGTAGAAGCCTGACAGCCTCATTGAGCACTGGGCACAGATCTGGAAGCAGATAGCGAAACCGCTCGCTCAGGAAGAGGGACACAGGGACAATGACAGTTGAGCTCTGCCATGGGAAGTATGCTGCTTCAACCACTTCCGCATTCTTCTCGTGGCGAACTCAATGACCTTTCTCCTTCCACTTTCCTGCCCATGTCTCTTTCTACTCAACGCTAGAAGAGTCCCCTTCCTCCTGAACCCTGACTCTACAATATTTAAATTTGGGTTTTCTCCTTCTTCAGTTTTGACCCCAGGAGGAGAGGATCCCCTTTGGCCGGATACACCTCCTATCAGGCCCAAGCTCGGTTCCCCAAAGCATGTTGTGTTGTCTCTGAGGGTGCATGTTTGCCTTAGGCATCCCGGGGCTCAAGGCTTCTTCTGCTCCTGGATTCCCCAGGAATCTCGTCATTAGCTTCCTGACTCTGAAACTCATCCCCACTATTCAAATTAGCAATGAACTGAGCACAGGAAATGCTTGTTGAATGAATAAATGAATGAATAAAATGAAGGAAAGGTGACTCTTAAAACTCCTGATTTTAAGAAATCTCGGAGCCCCATTAGAACTCAATTTTTCCATAAAGTAAAAGTGGTCTTCAAGGCTGTATTGTGTTTTGTTTTTACCTCGCTTCAGATTCTACCTGCTGCTGCTCAGACCTCTGTAGCAGTTGCCTTCGAGAGGCTCATTTCCAACCTTTCTTTCGTGAGGGGCAGAGCGATACCCAGAGGCATGTACAAAACTTGAGTTCTGGGGACTTGAAAAGGCTTTAGCTGGCTTGTAGCAAGTTCCTTTCACTTAGTGAGTCTAATTTAAAAGTTAGAATGGGTAGGGACAAGGGGGCAGAGAGAGGGCACAGGACCTCAGTGTGGGGACTGGGAGCATGTTCAAGGGATACATTGTATTCTGGGAGGTTCCTGCCGATTTCGGGGACTTGGCAAGCCTACCCAGTACTTTGGTTCCCAACATGTAATCAGACCAGCGAAACCCTGCTCTCAGGCTGCTGCGGTACCCCAGCCTGTTTCAGTGAGGCGTGGTGATGAGAGAGAATGTGGAACGGAAGCCTGGGGGCAGCCTAAAGAGATGACAGATGCAGATGTTTACGGGTTAGGTTTGCAGTTCAGATGTTGCCACCGTTGTATAATAAGAGTGTTGGGACCGGGTAGAATAAGCCTACATCGATGGTGGCCGCCCTTCTGGGTTGGCAATACTGTGTCTTTGGAGTGTTCCGTTTCCGAGTCAGCGCTGCCTGGCTTTGCACTGCTCCCGGGGAAGCTCTGGGTGACACCCAAGGAGAATTGCAACTTATTTGATTTTTCTGTCCTATGAAACTTTGAAGCCCTCTAGTTGCTTGTTGGCCTGAATGCTATTAACTCTTCCTTCATCTTGAGAATATTTGAGAAGAATGCCCTATCTGGCTTCTTTGCCCCACTTCTCCTCAGGGTCCCGTTTCAGAGAATTTTGGCTGGGGTCTCAGAGTCTGTGTGTTTATCTTGAGTTCATTGGACAATATGTGGTGCTTGGTATCCCCAGGGCTACGTGTGGGGAATGTTGGCCTGTGGCTCTGCTACTTTCAGAGAGAATTTGGCATGAAGAATGCCATTATTCTGTAACTATGTATGTGCTAAATAGACATATTATTACTGAAGTGTGTTGAAGTAGGTTGAATTGTGTTTCACCTTCCCTCCCAAAAAAATGTTGAAATCCAGCCCTGGCCAGTTGGCTCAGTGGTAGAGCGTCGGCCTGGCGTGCAGAAGTCCCGGGTTCGATTCCCGGCCAGGGCACACAGGAGAAGCACCCATCTGCTTCTCCACACCTCCCCCTCTCCTTCCTCTCTGTCTCTCTCTTCCCCTCCCGCAGCGAGGCTCCATTGGAACAAAGATGGCCCGGGCTCTGGGGATGGCTCCTTGACCTCTGCCCCAGGCGCTAGAGTGGCTCTGGTCGCAACAGAGCAACGCCCCGGAGGGGCAGAGCATCGCCCCCTGGTGGGTGTGCCAGGTGGATCCCGGTCGGGCGCATGCGGGAGTCTGTCTGACTGTCTCTCCCCATTTCCAGCTTTAGAAAAATTAAAAAAAAAAAAAAAAAAGTTGAAATCCTAACCCCGAGAACTTCAGAATGTGGTCTCATTTGGACATAGGTATTTTTTTGTTTGTTTGTTTTGTTTTGTTTTTCGAGAGAGAGAAACAGATAAAGAAAAAGAGAGAAAGAGGAAGGGAGAGAGTAGAGAGAAGCATCAATTTATTGCTCCACTTAGTTGTGCATCGATTGCTTCTCATCTGTGTCTTGACTGGGGATCTAACAGATGACTTCAGACTCAAGCCAGTGACCCTGTGGTTAAGCTAGTGACCCCATGCATGAACCAGTGACCCAAGGCTCAATCTACCAACTCTAGGCTCAAATCGGTTCCTTAGGTTTTAAACGGGTGACCTTGGCTCTCCAGGTTGGTGCTCTATCCAATGTGCCACCACTGGTTGGGCCATAAGGTTTTTATAGGGGTAATCAAGTTCAAATGAAGTCATTAAGGTGGAGCCTAATACTTATAAAAAGGGAAAATCTGGACACCAAGATGGATACACACAAAGGCAAGATGATGTATTGAGATATGGGAGAAGATGGCCATGGGATTGGAGTGATCCATTTCTAAGCCAAAGAATGGCAAGGGTTGCCAGCAAACACCAGAGATGAGAAGACTGGAACAAGGAGTTTCCGTAGAGCTTTCAGAAAGAGCATGGCTCTGCTGACACCTTGATTTCACACTTCTGCACGCCCGAATTGTCAGAGAATAAATTTCCGTTGTTTTAAAGCACTTGACTGACAGCCCTAGTAAAGGAATACAAATTATATTGAAAATAAGAAGTGCTTGTATTTTCAAGGCAAAAGAAATCAGGAGCTTTTGATTTACAGAGGAATGTTTGGCTCACCTAGCGTAGGCTTGGCTAATCATTTACCCCTGAACATTCTCTCCTTTGCCCGCCCAAGTGGTTCACTGAACTTCTGGCTTTGAAGTTGATTTAGAACTTCAACAGTTCCACACATCTACCTGGCAAATCCCTTATAAAAGTGTTTAACTCACAGAGGAATGTTTTCATCTGGCACTCTAATAGTTTCCCTTTTTACATTTCTACCTTTGATCCGTCTGAATTCATTGCGGTGTGTGAGGGGTGAGGTGTGGCCCCAGCGTGGCTTTCATACAGACGGCTGCATCACTGCTTCCATTCTTTTCACTGACAGTGTCCTACAGAAATACTTTTAAGACTTCTCTTCTAGGTCACCGTCCAAGTTTACTACTTATTAAGAACTTTTAAAGTAGGGTGCTAGATATGACCCATTGGTTTATACTAGGTTCAGTTATTCTTCCCAATTCTGAAATCAAAAAGAAAAAAAGAAAATTAGTGATTTATTCACAAGTTATAAATTGTGCCTGGTCTATATTAACTATATATAGTATGATTATGTGTGTGTGTGTATTTATAAATGTAACAAATCTCATGAACTTTTGCTTCTTATTTCTAAGATTAAAAAAAAAATACAAGTAGTTGGATGAATTTTCGTTCAACATTACCAGGACCAAAAAAAAAAAAAAAAAAATTCTTCCCAGGACAGAAAAAGGAAATCTCAGGCTTCCCTTTTCTGTTCCCATCTGATGGAGATGTCCCTCAAATACCCCAATACTCGGCCCTGAAAACTCTTTCTGCTCTTAGCCAACTTGAAAAGCTAGTCCACTAAGAATTTCAGCTGTTCACTTTTAGGCTCATGATTTCCAGATTCTTTCCTGTAGGTCTCAGCACGTGAATATTCGGTTCCCACTCTCAGCTGCCCACAGCACACCAGGTAAATGTCACACTTCCACCATGTATCTAAATCCAGAGCAGCCATTTCCTCTTTCCTCCCCTTGCAGCAAACTGACCTGTTTCTCCTGACCCTCCTCACTTCTCCTCACTTCTCATCTCTGTGCCTGGCTCTTCCTCACTGTGTAGCATCAATTCTTCTTTTCAATGTCTCCAGACTTTGGCTTTGTGTCCATTCCACTGTCACCAGCCTGGTCCACATCCTCACTGTTTTCCAAGACTGAATTACTATCATGTCCGCTTAACTGGTCTTTTTTTTTTTTTTTTTTTAATTTTTTAAAATTATTATTATTTTTTTAACTGGTCTTTTTGGTTCCAGCCTCTTCATCCTTCTGTTCATCCTCGTCGTCACTGCCAAAAGAGTTTCTGTTGACCCTCATTCAGAGCACTTCACTCCCTGTGTGAGTGTCCCAAGGCGGCTGTAACAACGCTTCGGATTGGGTGGCTTAAACAATAGAAATTTGCTCCTTCACACTTCTGGAGCTGGACCTCTGAAATCAGAGTGTCCACATGGCCGTGATCTCTCTGAAGGCTCTACAGGAGAAAGCTTCCTTGCCTCTTCTGGCTTCTGGAAGCTTCTGGCAATCCTTGGCTTGTACATGCACCCCTCCAGACTCCACCCCATCACTACATGGCCTGTCATCTCCCCGTGTGTCCATGTCATCATTTCCCTTGTCTTAGGAACCATTATATTGGATTTAGTTCAGCATGACTTCATCTTACTTGATAAAATCTGTAAAGATTTTTTTTCTAAATAAGATTACATTCTCATATCCTGGGTGGATATGAATTTTAGGGGAAACTACTAGTCAATTAAAAAATTGGTGATGGCCTGACCAGGTGGTGGTGCAGTGGATAGAGCGTCAGACTGGGATGCAGAGGACCCAGGTTAGAGACCCCGAGGTCACCAGCTTGAGCATGGGTTCATCTAGTTGAGCAGAGTTCACCAGCTTGAACCCAAGGTCGCTGACTTGAGCAAGGGGTTACTTGGTCTGCTGTGGCCCCACAGTCAAGGCACATATGAGAAAGCAATCAATGTACAACTAAGGTGTTGCAACGAAAAACTAATGATTGATGCTGTCTGTCTGTCCCTTTCTATCTCTCTCTCTGACTCTCTGTCTCTGTAAATAAAAAAATAAATAAATAAAGCCTCAATTTTCAAAAAAAAAAATAAAAATTAAAAGTAAAGCCTCAATTTTCTAAAACAAAAATTGGTGGTGGACTTTATTATTTAATTTAGTAATGGCTTTAAGAGATAAATGATTGTGTTCTTTGAAGCCTAAGACGCAGAAAAAAGACTCTGCCTCAGGGCACCTTAGCCTAGCCTAACCTCTTTTAGACAGACCCTTGGGAAGGACCTTTGTGGGGAAACTGTTCACCAATGCGCTCTCTTTCCCACATTATTTGATTTCTACTCTCCAACATGATTTCCTTCCCCCCTTCTTCCCCTCCCCCCTCCCTCCCCTCTTCACACAGTATATCCATTTTAGTTTTTCTTTTGCATGTATCCTTGTATCCTCCTTTCTATTTCAATCCTATGCTCCTTTTTCCCTCTAAAGGGACACCTTTAACGTCTACTTCCTTTCTGATGTTTGAAACTACTTTAGCCAATATAATCGTGAAATGAATTTGTCATCACAGGATAACTATTCCTTGGCTCAGTCCTGTCAAATGTGTGTTACTGAACTGAATCAGCTAGGACCTAAAGCACAGTAACAGCTTGAAACTGCATTCTTATTTCACTAATGGTAGATTTGTTGCCGGATGATTCATTTATATCATGGTTGAATTTCTTATTTTAAATAGAAAGATTCAGTTTTTGTTGGTTGAGTATCTGATTCTTTTTCCTAGCAAACTTTGTCAGAGGTAAAGCATTTCTACAATCTGTCTTTGACCTGCTCAAGCTATGAACATTTTCTTTAAAAGCTGTATATGCATAAAATCAATTTATATTACATAAATTATATTTTAATTGTGGTAAGGGTATCTTTCATTTAAATAAATCCTACTACAGATACTCATGTGAAATGAGTATTTCCTTTGATAAAAATGTTTCCCAGCCCTGGCCGGTTAGCTCAGCAGTAGAGCGTCGGCCTGGCGTGCGGGGGACCCGGGTTCGATTCCTGGCCAGGGCACATAGGAGAAGTGCCCATTTGCTTCTCCACCCTCCCCCCCCTCCTTCCTCTCTGTCTCTCTCTTCCCCTCCCGCAGCCAAGGCTCCATTGGAGCAAAGATGGCCCGGGCGCTGGGGATGGCTCCTTGGCCTCTGCCCCAGGCGCTAGAGTGTCTCTGGTCACGGCAGAGCGACGCCCCGGAGGGGCAGAGCATCGCCCCCTGGTGGGCAGAGCATCGCCCCTGGTGGGCGTGCTGGGTGGATCCCGGTTGGGCGCATGCGGGAGTCTGTCTCTCCCCGTTTCCAGCTTCAGAAAAATACAAAAAAAAAAAAAAATGTTTTCCTTTCGATTGACCTATGAGTCTTCAAATTTCTTAACATGATGACCATTTGGGCTGGCTATCATGACCCTGACACTGTGTGAGTTCTCAAGTGACATGGAAATGATTTTCTGGGGTGACTGCACTTGATCTTTTGGCTTAACTAATCCTGTATTTAGGTCCCTGGAATTCATTAACCCCTGGTAGTGGTATAGTTAGACCTGCTGGGGGCTCAGCCTCTGTGTGTCCTAAGCATCAACATGAAGCTGAAGTTTCAACTTCCTTGCTATCAAATTGCAGTTATAACGCAGTGATGTAAGACATTAGTTTTCTTTAGGCCTTGAGGACCAGAGAGTTGAACAAGAGAGAGAAAATCAGCATTGGTCTTAAAGAGATCTATGTAACTGGAGCCATAAAAACCAGTGAGAACTTCAGAAACATTCTCAACAATGAAATGTTCGCCTGTATAGGAATTCACCTACTTGCTATACAGCTCTCTATATATGTAATCATTTCTAGAGAGAGCTCAATAAATAGACTTGAAATTTGGTTCTTACCACCACTATATAATTGCTTTCTTTCACAGGAACTAGAGGGTTCTACTCAATAGATTTATAGAGCAGACTTTATTTTAGGCTATAGTCTAAACTGTTTATTTTTAGTATAATTATTATTTCTCTACCCTCACTCTAACCTCTAGCTCTCAAATACTCATGCTAATCTTTTTTTTTTTTCTTGCAAGGGTGAAAACAAATCAAGTGATTGAGGCAGATTGGAAAGGTATCCCTATTAGACTAGATACAACATAGATATGTGATTCTTTTTTCTAAATCAAATACTTATTTCCCAGAGAAATGAGTTCTCTTCAGGTGATTCATCACGGACAAAATAATCGTCATCAGATAAATAGATTTCTTCTCTGCCCTACCCCACTACAGCTGCGCAGGGAACGGAGAGTTAGAAAATGTCAGTGGTGAAGTCCTTTATTGCCTGAGATATTTTACCATGAACAGTAAGGTAGACACAGCTTTGGGGTTATGTTTAATTTTTTTTTTTTTTTTTTTGTATTTTTCTGAAGCTGGAAACAGGGAGAGACAGACAGACTCCCGCATGCGTGCGCTCGACCGGGATCCACCCGGCACGTCCACCAGGGGGCGTTGCTCTGTCGCGACCAGAGCCACTCTAGCGCTTGGGGCAGAGGCCAAGGAGCCATCCCCAGTGCCCGGGCCATCTTCACTCCAATGGAGCCTTGGCTGCAGGAGGGGAAGAGAGAGACAGAGAGGAAGGAGAGGGGGAGGGGTGGAGAAGCAGATGGACGCTTCTCCTATGTGCCCTGGCCGGAAATCGAACCCGGGACTTCTGTACGCCAGGCCGATGCTCTACCACTGAGCCAACCGGCCAGGGCCGGTATGTTTAATTTTTAAACTCACCTGAATCATTGCAAGGGGCTTAGTGTTCAGTTCATTTTCTTCAGAGGAATTAGTGATAGACTTCACTGTTCCTCCTTGGGAACCCCTAGCTCCAGCAGTTGTAACTCTGTTGCCTTGTTTGCTAATTGTTCCATGCATTTTGCTCGACTTTGAATGAGTACTTCCCTCCGGACCAGTCTCCCTCTAAGTAAATTGCTGGATGTGTCAAAATCTAAGTTCTGTTTAAAAAGTCTTGAGACAACTTGATCATGATTTTGTTTAAAAAGCAAATGGCTTTGTCCTTTGGCCTAGGATTTATCACTTAGTTGCACCTAGCAGAGACTCCAACACAATAATATGAAAAATTAGAAGTGTGATTGCTAAACAAAGATGAAATTTAATACGATGATGGCAGTGCCCTTCTCTAGAGGGAATTAGTATCTTTGTCATATAGCATGTGACCATTTCCTAACATGACTTCTAATAAAATTGTGGGCAGTTTCCTTCTCTGGAGGGTATTAAAACGTGTCTCTTCATAGAGTAGTAGCATGTCACATAATAACATTTGGTCCTTTTTTACCTGGTCAAGATGTTTGCCTGAATTTGCTTAGGTCATTTGAAAACTAGCAGATAAATGTTATGAATTTAAAAAATCTTTCAAGGCCTTGAGCCATGGAAAGCCATTTTCCAAAGTATGCATCTAACTGGTCTCTGGCTGTGTTCTTATAAAGCAGAAGTGGGACATAATCGGATTTAGTTTTTTGAAGGTTTTTTTTTTATTGCTATGCAGAATTCAGAAGTATAAACTGAAAAAATATATTGTCCCTTCCTGAGGAGCTACGAGAATTCCCCAAATTATGATCCAGAACTATGCTGCCTTCATATACGGTCTGTGAGTAGAAAGTTCTACTGAGACTGGTTTTGAAAGGTTTTAAATTTACAGGGTTTACAAGAACATGACCTCTGTCTTTGGACAACCTTTGCCCATAGTAAGCATTAAAAAATATTGGCTAATATTTGTTTTGTATATCAGTTTATACATTTTAATTTGAAGTTATTGATATAATTAATTTGAGTCTAGCTTTTTAGACCATTATGTGACTGTAAAAAAAAATCATGAGATAATTTGGCATTTTGCAACACTCAGCTAGAAACCACTTTTTAAAATGAATTTCAAACATTCAACACCTGTATTTCTCTTTATTTTTGTCATGTGATCTGTCTTTATGCTTTTCTGCCCCTTTTCCCCAAATAATCTTATTGCCATTAACCAAAACTAATGGAGATTTGATTGTTGTTTCTTTGCTTTAGTTTTTATATGTTGTTCCAATTAAGAAAAACCACTTCTGAGTTATATCAGCTCCTGCCAATTTTTCTGAGTTAATAAAAACTATAGATTTTTGGCTACATTTAAATGTTTTCAGCTATCCTACAAGCTTAAAGTATTTCTATGCACAAATATTTAAATGAAACAGGAAAGAATATAGAGGTAAGGAATAGTCTCTGTTATAAAGAAATTCTACTTCCAATATAACTCTTTCAGGATTAGAATTAACCCATATAGCTGCAAGCCCCCAAATCGTAGTGGCTTAAACAGATGAAGCTTATTTTTTCTCTCACATAAAATAAATTTGTACAACCCTATAGCAGCTCCATAGTCAAAAGACCCAAACTCCTTCTGAACTGTTTGTTTCTTATCCTAGCCCAAAGCTGCTGTTCTCAAGGTCAACTTCTGGTCCAATGTGGTTCCTGGAGCCTCAGCCAGCACAGCTGCATTCCAGGTCACAAGAAAGGGGCAGAGGGAAAGGTGACAGGCACACTTTGCTGATGCAGCTTCCTGTAAGGAGCCTTCCTAGAAATCTTACTCAGTGCTTCCCCTTATATCTCCGAGGTCAGAACTTAGGCTTCATCTGGCTGCAAGAGGCGCTGGGAAATATAGTCTGAGATCTATGCACATGGTGCCTAGAATTAAATCTGAGTCCTAGTAATAGTAATAACAGTTGAATAGATATTTGGTGGTCAAATAACCGTCTCTGCTGCAATAGTAAACTTTAAACCATAAATTGAGAATTGGATATCTTCTTTAATGAATATTCTGATTGAACAAATGCCAACATATATCATAGATATATCATTATTAAAAAAAAAATCAGAGCCCCAGAAAACAAAATTTGCATAAAAGCTACACTAAGGGAAAAACTACCATTTATTGTGTTTATTATTAAGCCTGTGTGAAATATCTTCACAACACCCCTTTCAGGTACTACCACTGCGGCCATTTGACAGATAAAGAAACAGGGGCATCAAAATGATAAGTAGTTTTCCCAAATAAGGCATGAGCTGGGCAGTGGCAGCTCGCTGGGCAGTCTGGTTCCTAACCTTTCCCCCCAAGGCCGTCGCATGATGCTGCTTCATCTTGTAATTCAGAAAGTATTTCAGGATGTTGCTGTTGGTCATCATGAGTGTCAACTATCATTTTATGGTCTGCAAAACATTCTGGCCAAACTCTCTGACTGTTGGGATTCAGTACACATGTGATTTGTACTATGTGCATATTTTAAAAAAAGATATGCTATAGATCAAAATATACACACTCTCACTGACCTCTGAGAATCATTTTTATATTGAAGGAAAATTTTCTCAATGAGAGGAAATGTGCTGAAAAAAATTACACTCTGGCTTGTCACCAGAGAGCACCATGACCTTGAGTTCCAGATTCCAGTACCACTGCCAGTTTAGGGACACCAGCTTCAAGGACCTGAAGGTTTTGCATCACTTCTGCTTATTCCCTTACCTTGGATTTAAAGATGATGAACTTTGGAGTTTTACTGCTGACAAATTTTCTGCAAGATCTCTGCATGTGTGTGGTTAGCGAACTCCTATGCGTCTGCCTGGGGTGCTCCAGTAAGAAGAAGGGCGGAATATGGAGTAGGTGAGCATGAGTGGGGCTTGTGGGGCAGGCCTGGCGTCTCTTAGGGGCTCCAGAGTCACTCCCCTAAGTATGTCAGTGTGAACCCCCCCTTAGAATGAACTGGGCATCTTGGGACTGAAATGTTCAGCAGAAAATGCCCCCTCTCCAACCCTTGCGTCTTGGGTTTAAAGCTTGGCTTGTTTCTTCCATCTTTGTTTGAATTGTTCCATTCATCACCCTTAGTGAAAGATCACTTAGTCATCTGTGAAGCGTAAACTCTTCATTGTTAGGAGTCACTGGTGTGGCACTCACCTTTTCCTACCCACAGACAAACTCAAATGCCGGTTTTCCCATGAGTTTTTCTTTTTGTAAGAAGAACATTTCTCATAATAAATAATTGCCGCCTCTTTCCTTGTCTCTCCCCTCCCTCCTGATCTTATCTTTTCTCTGAAATTTGTCCACCGCAGTGCTGTGCTGTCGCTGGCTCCTATCAAGTGACCAGCTTTGGAGGGATCTGCAGCCGTCAGAGGTTATAAAGTTGGGCTGGGAAATCCTTGGAACATGGCTGGTGGATCGGAGATCCAAGATCCAAGAACTGGCTTGACATAGTCAGTGTGTGTCTCAGTGTTATTTTCACTATTGCTCTCCAAGTAGAAAAATTTAATTTACTTTAACTTAATTTGGTGAGAACAATTAAATACTAAGGAATGAGATTTTTACCCAATGACTTGAGCTTTGAAAGACCATAAACCATGCAATAAATGATTTTTGATCTTTCAGACTAAGTTTTGCCCTTACAAGATGATAATTGCTCCTGATTAAGATACACATATTAATATAAGCTGTCCACTACTCTATACGAGCACAAAACATTGAACTATATGTCTTACACATGTATAAACTACGTTTTCAAGTGTTTATAAACCCATGGAGCCAGAAGATTATAACTTCTATTTGTCAGATGTTTTTATCAATTTTTTTTTTTACTATCTTTTCTTCAGTGTCTAGATCAGTACCTGGAACACAGGAGGCACTTACTAAATATTTGTTGAATGTTGCATAATTAATAATATACTAATTAAGTTTATACATTACCTTACCAGTTTTTTGGTTATTATGTATCTTCTCAATCAACACTCACTAAAGAGACATTAACTTATGTGTGTATTTAAGGGAGGGAGGAGGGTAGGACCTCAGATTTTATGTTCAGAGGGAGTCTGTGCACTTCACGTGTGGGGAAACCCTGCCCCGATGAGTGTGGTTGGGAACGGTGAGAGTAAGTTATGTGGGGACATATTTGACCAACGCCTGAAGGAGAAGGCGAGAGAGTTAGCCATCCGCAGGGAACAGCTTTCCAGGTAAAGGGCCCAGCAAGGGCGGTCCTGAAGCAGGAGTAGTTCTAGAATATTCTAGGAGGCCAGTGTCACTGGAGCAGAAAGAGGCAGGCTTGAGTCAAGATTGGGAGATTTGGTCAAAACATGAGAGGAGAGGTAATGAGTCCCTGTTAACAATTAAGATTTTGGCGTTTATTGGAGGGGGATGGAAATGGTAACTCATGCAGGATTTTGAGAAACATGATATGACTTATGTTACAAGTGCAGTTCCCTTTGACTTGCTGGTTTGAGAAGGGGCCTCAAAGGGGTGGGGCAGGGAGAGTGGTCAGGAGACTACAGAAATGTAAGTAAAAAATGGGGGCGATGGCAGCTCTGAAGAGGGTGGTGACAGAACATAGTGAGGATGCGCACATCCTGAATACATCTCAGGGTGCAGCTGAGGGGGTGTTCTGGAGGGGCAGAGCGGAGAGTGTGAGAGAAAGAACAGCATCAGGGATGACTCCACTTATCTCAGCCTGAACAATGCTGTAAAGCCGGTAGCCACGGCCACCATCACAGCTGCCTGGCCAGTGCAGGTTTGCACTTGATTCGGACAGATGGTAATGAAACAATGGAGCCAAGAACTGGTGGGCCATTAGCTTTAATCCTAGCTTGTACCCGGCAGGCAAGAAATACGCACAGTGGGAAAACACTTCCCTTTCCATTCAGGGCTCCCAAAGCCACTGATTTATCTATGGTTCCTAGAATCAAAGTTTCTAGCTCACCAGCCTTATTCACCTCTGTTCCCATTTCCTTCTCTCTGCACAAACTCTGCACAAACTGGCTTCTCCTTCATCAATGCACCATCTTGGCTGCTTCCCCTATCCTCCACGTGGCCTTTCTCTGCTCTCCTCCTAGAACATAATCCCTCTTCTCTGGAATAACGTGATCTCTCTTCCTTTTAAAACCTTTTGGCGCAAAAGCCCTCCCCCAACACACATTAATATAATCACACCCATCCCAAGCAAGAAGGGCAACTAATGTCATCACCTGGGTGACGGGCTTCCACGTGGGCAGCGCCATCTTTAACAAAGTGAGCGTAATATATTTTATCTGCTCAACAAATGCGAAGGGAGAGTTGTCAACAGTTGGGACAGGGACGTCTAGAGGTACAATTTTTTTCTTTGAGGGGAAGATCAGTTTAGTTTTGGTCATATTGAGTTTATGATGCTTTCAGACAATACAAATGAAGATATCTCAATTTGAGAGTGGGTCTGGACTTGATATAATGTCACGAGTCCTCAGCACAGAGATGATGAATGAAATCAGCAGGAGAGTGAGTATAAAGAGAACAGATGGGGTCAGTGTTTCAATATTTCTTTTCCTTTATCTTATACATCTACTTAACTTTTAGGATCTATCACTTTTTATTTATATTGAGAGATTTCATAACATTTATAAAATAATGAAGAAAATGGCATAAGTCTGTCCAACACACTTGTGTCTATGTGAGTGAATATTTTCTTTTCTTTTACTATTTATTGTTTTCTTTTTTTTTAAATGTAAGGTACATGCAAAATGTTACAGAAGTAATAAATGAAATAAACACTCTTGGGTACAAGGAAAAGGAGTTTTAATGAGTTCAAAAAGGCTGTGTGTTTTGTGAAATTTCTGTCATCTCCCCTGAAGGGGAGGAGGTGAAGGGGGAGAGGGAGAACACAGGGATAAGCTTCCCAGCCTTTGAAGATCCGAATGCTCTTTTCTGCTTGCCTCCGAGTGCAGCTGCTTCCTACTTCCAGCGTTTTTGCCACAGCCCAGCTGTGTCTCATTCATTCCCATATCAAGAACCGCTTCTCAACCCCTATACACACAGCTAGACTGGAGAACAGTAAAAAAGAGAAAAGCAATTAGATAGAAAATAGAATTGAAGTTTTATAGGAAAGAGGGAGGCAATGATTGTAAAAAGACCTAAAGCCTCAGACCAGGAAGCCCTTAGCCCTGGACCTCTGGGTAAAACCATTTATTGTAGTTATGCAGTGGGGGAGGTAGGGAGTGCGAGGGATAGGGGCAATTAGGAAATCTGGCTCCAGTTTCACGGACCCAATTGAGAACACCTCAGAAACTCACTCTAATCTCTCCCCCAGCCCTCATCTGATCTTTGGCTCTTAATTAAAATTTGTTTTTATTGTCTTTGAATTGTTAATTTACAAAGTCATTTCCCTAAATAATCTCTAAAATTTCTTCATAATAAGAACTGTTATGCACTTCCTTTGAGTACATTCACCAGCAGGTCCTTCCTTCTTTCCCGTAATCTTCATCACTACTTCCCACAGATGGATGAATATTTTAAAGAAAACCATAGATACTTTTTTTTTTGCAACCATAACTATAAATATCACAGTATATATCCTTACCAGGGTAAGACCTTTAAAAATATAGCCACACTATAACTATATTTAACAGTAAAATAAATAATAAATTAATTCTTAATATAAAGTTCCTAGTCCCCCCCCCATCTCTGAAAAATGCCCTTAAAAAGATGAAACTATTTTAGAAGCTGAATTTTAAACTTGTTCAAAAGACATACAAGAAACATAATTTTCTTTTGGGTATTTTTTTAAAATAAATAATTTTTTATTTTAATGGGGTGACATCAATAAATCAGGGTACATATGTTCAAAGAAAACATGTCCAGGTTATCTTGTCATTTAGTTCTGTTGCATACCCATCACCCAAAGAGAGATTGTCCTCTGTCACTTTCTTTCTAGTTTTCTTTGTACCCCTCCCCCTCCCCCTCCCCCTCTCCCTCCTTCCCTCCCTCCACCCCCTGTAACCACCATCCTTTTGTCCATATCTCTTAGTCTCGTTTTTATGTCCCACCAATGTATATTTTTTCCCTCCAATTTAAGCGCTCTCTACCTCTTCTCTGGAAACGCCTCTCTCTGAAGGAGGCTGCCCACCTACCACTTTTCTGCTGGAAGAGGTCTAGGCTTGACCCACAGCAGAGCCACTGCCCACAGGGATTCCAAATGCTTTTGGTTTCTGTTTTCAAGTTTAAAAAGTGCTACAAGTTCAAAGTATAGTTATTACACACCAAAAGGACCTCTACTCGATAATAATTTTCATTGGCAGAGTAAATTGTTAAGTTTTAAATTCTTGCTTTCATACATGAATCTTTACAATAAAGTGAAGAAAATTCTATTTTAAAAAAATATAGCAAAACTATGCTTTCAAATGAAAGTTGTCCTTCAACTCTACTTCAGTGATTCTATACTTGAGTCAATAATGTTGCATTTTTTTTCCAAAATATTGTAGAAAATAATCTAACGTTTCTCTTAGACCCAGCTTGGAAGCCTCACACAGCATTATGTTGCTGTTTTTATATCAAAATGGTATAAAGGACCCAATTAACCAGATTTTCATTTGCATTATAATCAACTATGATAAAATATTTCTTTTACTTTTTGCTTTACTGTGTATAAAAAAGTGATTTTCATTACTACTTCCAGTTTAAGCTCTAATTGTCACCATATGATATAGTAGCCAATACCCTAGGTGGGCGTAAGCAAGTAGACTGACTCTGAGAATTCTGATATTTGTCAGAGTCAGTGCAATGAATCCTTTTGTCTTGGATGGTTTTTTAGGATAACTCACTTTAGTTAAGTGACATTTAGACTAACTCATTGTGTTTATTGGTCAAGATTCTTTTGAAATATCTTTAGCTGAATTATCACTAATTTCATTTCTGATACACTTCTTCCTGCCCCAGCCAATTTGTAATAATATTGACCAGAAAATTTTCTCATAATTACGGTTGTTTAAGACAAATTTGAAAATCAACATACTGCTATTTTCTTTTCAGGCAGGGCCTTGAGTTTGTTTTTTAAAAATCAAAGCTGTGGCCTCTGATTGTCCTTCTAGATAGCATGGTGGCGGTCTCCTGGTTGTACTTGTTGGTACAAGGGGAATGTAATGTGTCCCTTGGTGCAGACAGGATCCTCCAGTCATTTATGGCTCCTTTGGAAAGCAGTATGAAATGAATTAGACACATTCACTTTCAAACCTTAACTGGTTCAACTACTGGGTGTGTGTCAGTTAAGGATAGGGATTTCAGATGTTAGGGCAAGAAGTGTGTAAATAATCTGCAAAGAAGATAATACTTTATAGATATAGGTTAGTTTTTTCTATACTGTATTAAACTGAGGAGCTCATGAATTATGAAATTGTTAAGGCTCCTGATCAATACCTTCATTTAAACATCAGTGTCGCTTTGGCAAGCACGATGTTAAAGATCAACCTAATAATTAAATCATACAGTGTTGGAGGGCTTTTTATAAAGATGTAGAGAACTCTCATTGTTTAGGAGTAATAGATCATAGTCTCTAACTATTTTCTTAACGTTGGCATAAATACAGGCTTGTAAAAAAAAATCTAAATGATAAAGAAGTTTACAAATTAAGAAGCAACAGCTATGTTGTTTTACTCCTCCCAAACCACTCCCCGGGAGGTAAATATTGTTGAACAGTTTTAAGAATCTCCCTAGATATTTTCCAGGCATGGTCAGCTATATAAATACCTTATTTTTATACAATTGAAATTATATATTATTTGATGTGCAACTTGCTATTTTTCACATAATATACTGTGATATCTTTCTAAGCCATGATACATAGCTAACGAAGTTCTCTAAACTTCCATAGTTTTAAAATATTTTTATTCTTTTATATACATGTGTATATAGACTGATTACTTATTTCTTTGTATTTGTTCCACCTCTAATATTTTTGATATATTATTGCTTTAAGACTATTAAGCCTGACCAGGCGGTGGCACAATGGATAGAGTATTGGATTGGGATGCAGAGGACCCAGGTTCGAATTCCCAAGGTTGCAGGCTTGAGCAAATAGTCGCTGACTTGAGCCCAAAGGTTGCTGGCTTGAAGGCCAAGGTCTCTGCCTTGAGCAAGGGGTCAATTGCTCTGCTGTAGCCCCCCGGTCAAGGCACATATGAGAAAGCAATCAATGAACAACCCAGGTACTGCACCAAAGAATTGATGCTTCTCATCTCTCTCCCTTCCTGTTTGTCTGTCTCTCTCTCTGTCCCTGTCTCTCTCACTAAAAAAAAAAAAAAAAAAAAAAAGGCTTAAGATTTATAGTTACTATTTTATAGTTATAAAATGTGTTCATGTTTTATATAAAAGTTAATTTTTTTATTTATTGATTTTTAGAGAGACAGGAAGGGAGAGAGACTGACACTCAGAGAAAAGCATTGACTTGTTCTACTTATTCATGCCATCATTGGTTGATTCTTGTATGTGCCCTGACTGGAAATCAAATTGCAACCCCAACTTGTTTGGACGACTTTCTAACCAACTGAGCTACTTTGCCAGGGCCTATAAAAGTTGATTATACAACTGGCATGCATAGCCAACATTGTGTAAAATACTAGTTACTAGAATTACACAATGAAGCTCAAAGAAGAACTTATGAAGCATAGAGGACTTTGATTTTTGATCAATCTTGGATGTTTTCCTTTTCATTGGAGAATATCCTTGAGTAATTTTTCAGAATGGGTGGGAATATTATAAATAACTGACCACTTTATATGTTCCAAAAGTTACCATCATATTTGCTAATAGTTTGATGAAGTATCAAATTCTAGATTTGAATTCTTTGCCCTTCAGAACTTTGAAGATACTGCCCCATTGTGTTTTAAAATTAGTTGCTGCTAATGAGAAATTCTCGTGTCAGTCTGAGTCTTAAACCTTGTAGGTCACCTGGCTTTGTCTTCTGTTATTTATTCTCTGAATGAAAAATCTTCTCTGTCTTGCCTCTTGGCTTGTTTCCTTTGTTTAACTCTGTAGGTCTTCAGGAGCCCTTTTCTATTAAAGTCTCATCTTTCTTCAACTTGGTCCAGTTTTCTTCTGTTATGTTTTGGTTTTGTTCTTCCCCTTATTATGTCCATTTTCTCCTTGAATTTTTTTTTTGGTACCTATTGGATTCTCAAGCTCTGTCTTTCATATCTTTGAGATTGTCTTATATTTTGTATCTTTGTTTTCTTTTTATACCACATGTAGAATACTCTTTCATATAAGGACACCACTTATTAGATCTTCAGTCATATCAACTTTATTATACCTATTTAATTTTTAATATTGGTAACCATATTTTTTAATTTCTAAGAATTTGTGGTTTTTATTCTACCTTTTTTTTGAAACCCTACTTTTACCTCCCGCTGTACCTAGAAAGAAGTCACTCTCATTCACAGCCGATTATCAGTACACTCTGAATGCAGAACATGATTGGGCAGACATTCTGTTACTGTCTTGCTCAAATCTCCCCATTGCCCAGAATCATCACCTCCCTCAACATCCCCTACTCACACCATCCTCAGCCTTCGCACCACCCCTCAGTTCCAACTTCATTTTGCTATCACTCTTTGTAGTGGGGTCAGCAGCCCTCTATTTCATTTTGTCGTCGTTCAGATCTGCATTCTCAGGCTTGCTTTGTATTCCTTTATTTAGAGCAGGGGTCCCCAAACTACAGCCCGCGGGCCACATGCGGCCCCCTGAGGCCATTTATCCGGCCCTCGCAGCACTTCCGGAAGGGACACCTCTTTCATTGGTGGTCAGTGAGAGGAGCATAGTTCCCATTGAAATACTGGTCAGTTTGTTGATTTAAATTTACTTGTTCTTTATTTTAAATATTGTATTTGTTCCTGTTTTGTTTTTTTACTTTAAAATAAGATATGTGCAGTGTGCATAAGGATTTGTTCATAGTTTTTTTTTTATAGTCCGGTCCTCCAACGGTCTGAGGGACAGTGAACTGGCCCTCTGTGTAAAAAGTTTGGGGACCCCTGATTTAGAGTGTGGTGAGAAGAATAATGCTTGTGAAGGAGGGAGAAATCCAATCCTGCTATATTCCATTTTCTTTACAATCTTCTCTTGTTTAATGGATGTAGAGGATGAAAGATTTATATATATATATATATATATATATATATATATATATATATATATATATATTAAGTATTCTTCTATTCCCAGTATAATCTCTATTTTATTTTTTTGTGGCTCATTAATTCTGTTGGCCATCTTTTTATCCTCTCTTTCTTGCTCTTGGTTTTCTTCAAACATCCCTGTGGTCCACAGTGGTCTGTTTGTAGTGTTCACATTTATTAGCATGAGTTAAGGTTCAAGCTGGCAGCTGGTCAGTGATTTCACTGTGGTTGTGGGAATCTGTTTCCTTGCCACTCCTCTCCCCATGCTGGGCCACTCTGGGTCAACGGCTGGACCACTTCTCATCCTCCAACAAACCTCCCTGCTGATGGGTGGGCTGGAGTATGCAGGGGGCGTGGGCTGCTTACAAGGTCATGTTAGAGAAGACTTCCTCTATGCGTGGTCCTGGTCAGAGCTGCCTTCTTGACCCATTTCTTTTTGTTTGTTTGTTTGTTTGTTTATAGTTGAGATCTAGAATTTCAAAGTCTCTCTCTGGCATCAAAACTCCTGGCAAGAAACTTTTTGACTCGGATCACCCACAATTTTAGCAAGCGGAGCTTACACTTTGGGCGGAAGCTTAAATAAAGGTCTAGGTTTATTGGGTGAGAGGGGAAAGCACACAGTTTTCCAAGGTGCTCTGAATGCAGTTCTTAGTGAACTACACTGATGGTCACTCCAGGGTGCTTTGTGTTGGTGAGTGTGTGGCTTCTAGGAAGGACTCGGTTTCCTCTGGCATGTTGGGTCGTGGTTTCCTCTGCTCCAGTTCGTGTCCCAGTGCAGCCCATCTGCCTTCTCCCTTGGGAGAGAGGAGAGGCACGTGGGTGTGCCCTGTTCCTTTGCTGAAACCAGAGGTCCTCTGATTTATTTTGAGTAAGGCTTAATATTTATACAGACTCATGAACTTTATTATTCTAGATAATTAGTTTTTGGGTCCAGAGTCAAGCCTTTATAAACCTTTCATTAAGAAAACAGACTTTATTTTCATGTGGGAGAAAGGAACAAAATAAAGTTCTATATTCCAAGATGCTTTGAAATGTTTTTTTTTTCTAAACAAGCTGTGCAGATACACAACAGACATGGGCCCTGCAAGGGAATGTGCACATGTGCACGCACGCATACACCCATACACACACACACACACACAAACACACACACATGCACAGCATTTCTCCCTATCTCCCTTTATCTAATCGTTTCAGCAGAGTCAGGCAACAAAGTGAGGGTGGGAGCAATAATTTTGCCACTGGCTACGGTAGGAATCTGCGCTGGAGACGGCCATGTCAAGAATGGCACTAAAATACTGAGTCCGTAGGAAGTGACTTTCCCTTCCACTTCCCTGTTCTATTGCAGCAGACAGCTCTCCCAAAAAGCAGTGGGGTGGTTCCGGCTGACTTGTTTAGCCTGTTTCCACTGTGAGCCACGGACACCTCACAAATGTGGCCATTTCAGGATGCTGGAACTCAATGAAATGGAATTAAACTCATTGTCTCCGCCCACTCTCCCACTCTGTCCTCTGCTTCTTTGTAAGTGGTACTTTTCCTCCTTACCTGGCTTGTTTGTTTTTTAAATATACCTACTTGTTTTCCTTAATTTTAAGTTAATTTGTTCATTGTCTTCCCTGCAGGTCCCCTCCTTTCTCCCCACGTCGCCATTGTTCAGTCACCGTAGTCCTGGACGCTTGTTCTAGTCTCTTTGCTGGCCTTCAGTCTTGTTGCTTCTGCTTCTCATTAGCTCTACCTGTGTCTTCAGAGAAGGTCTTACCATACATGGCCCTGATGACGACTAGATCAGACACTTTTCAAAGGTCGAACCCCTGTCTGCGTCTCTCTCTGCCCACTGCGTGCTCACCGCAGCGCTCGGCGTTCAGTGAGCGAGGGCAAGGAAGGCCAGTGACAGACGGACCACTAGTGGGACAGGGAAGTCAGTGAAGGCTTGCTTTCTTCTGTCTCTGTCGTCTCCGTGCACCTCCGTTCACCACTGTCCCCTGGCACCTCTCGGTCTTCCTGGCCTGACATGCCTTGCCAAGGACACTCACCTAAGAGGCGCTCCCATAAGCATACCCAAATCTTCTGAAAACAGACCACAATGTTTTAGGGAAGGAAATCTCTGCAAGGGCTTTTCTCTATGGGCTTCGGGAAGACAGGCCTGGTGACGGGGCAGTCACAGCGAGACACTTACAGGAAGCTGGCCCCTTTCTATCCGACTCTAGAAAGCAGATCCAAGTTAATGGAAGAAGTGTTATGACCACGAGTGCCTGAATCTCCTCTCATTCATATTTTAAAGGGGATTATTCATAGTTTATTATTAGTAACACGGCACATTGGGAAACACTGAACAGCTGACTGGAAAACCCTGCATTTCTGCTCTTAGCAGGGCAGCCTGCCTCCTCGTTGTTTAGCGATGGACTTGTGTTTCCCACACACTCTAGGTCCCCCCCCAATGGGATGACTCTCTGTTCTGGTGAACTCACTGTTTTCCCTATTCTGTCTTTTCTCACACCATTCTCTGCCCCTGGAGTGCCCATCTCTGCCTGTCAGATCCTCCAAAGCCAGCTTAAATGCTACTTTCCCTGTGACATTCCTTACCCTCCTCCCAGTACAAGTCAGTTCTATTTAGCTGTTTGTTTATATTTTTATTAGAATATAGTTCCCTTATACCAGATTTTTTTGTAGATATGCCTTATTTCCTTTTGACTCACTGTATTTTGTTCACTTTTGCACTCCATGTAGGGCTTAGCACAGTACCTTGTACACCATAGATTACAGATGCTTCTTGACTAGATTTATATTAAACTGGCACCATTTATTAATCCTGGCCAGTAGTCCAGTCTGGGGGAGAATATTGGTAGCTAAATTGTAAATGTGGTTAGTAGTCTTCACAGAAAAACAGATGGTGATAACAACTATAAGATTATCTCATTTAATCCTTAAAACAACTCTGTGAAGTAAGTATTTATTTTGATTTTACTCTAAAGGAAACAAAGTTAGAGAAGTTGAGTAATTTGCCAGCACACACAGCTGGTAGAACATAGCAGAGTCACTGTGTTCTGTCTGTATTTGGGTGCATGCTGGTTTATTCTTTGCTGGATTCTAGACAAGCTAAAGACTACATCTGGATTTTCGGACTACTTCTGTTTTGATAACTGAGCTTCCAATTGCAAGGTCAACAAGGGTAAATAATCGTGCTCTGGGGGAAGTCCCTGAGGGTTTAGGATACACAAAGCTCTTACTATGCTGACAGTGTTATCATTTCCTGAATACCTACTACGCTTACAGCACCAACCTCACAGGTCCCCTGACCTTTCCTTCCTCACTACTTTAGAAATAGGTACTGAGGAAGTCATTGTGCTGGTTACCAGAACTTTTCAAATGCTTTTGGAAACAAAACACGATTTTATAAGAGGGCCAATGATTGCATCTTGTAGAAATTGCACTTGGTAGAAAGTGAAGCTTTGCGTACTGGCCTCAGTGAGTGTTTCCTGATTGGATAACAGAATTAGGAAAACAGCTACCTGGCTTTCTTGAGTCACGATGGCTTCTTAGACTCTTCCTGTTTCTCCAATTCCCTTTGCCTCAGGTCAAATACCTAGCAGGATTGTTTGTTTATTTTGTTTTCATTTTCATCATTGATTTAAAGCAGAGGTTGGCAAACTTTTTCTGAAAGGGCCAGGTAGTGAATAGTTTAGGCTCCGTGGGCCACACAGCCTCTGTTGTAGTCACTGAACTCTGCCATAGATATAAAAGCAGCCATAGATGATATGCACACAAGTTGGCATACCTGGGTTCCAATAAAACTTCATTGAAAAAATATGAGAAGCTGGCCGGGTCTGTAGCTTTCTGAGCCCTGATTTGAAGCAGAGACCAATGTCCTCTGCCTGTTAGATGCTACCATGTTTGGCTGTGTGTTTTCTATATTTTCTAAAACTTACTGAGCAGGAAGTGATTACATTAAGGATATATCCATATAATTTAGGCACTGAGATGATGGCTAACACTTATGGAGTGTTTTCTATGTGGCAGGCACTTTGCTAAGTATTTTACATGCTTTATATTGTTTATAAAACAAGTACTGTTATTATTTCCATTTAAGCTATGGGAACTGAGTCACAGAGAGCTTAGCCTGCCAGAGTTCACATGTCACTGATATATTGATACAAATGGTCTTATTGCCGAATTTATGATCACCAAAGTTGACAATAATGATATTAAACTGAGAGGAAAAAGTCCAGGATTTAAAAGCAGAAATCTGGGTTCACATCTCATCTCTATATTGTGGCCAATTAAATTAACAGTGAGCCTCAGTTTTCCCACTGATACAAGGGAACTCAGACTAGGACTAAACTTATCAAACTTAGAGATTCCTGAGTGGGTAAAAGGTTATAGGAAGGTGCCTTACAAACTGTAAACACTGTACAGTTGTTACTGGTCTGTTCATTTGGATATTAGTCTTTATTTCCATGTGAAATACAAAATTTAAGTAAAGCAGTGAAATTTGTGAAACTCAAAGAAATCTGTAAGGGGCTGACACCGAAGGTCGTCTTCACTCTTTCTTCCTTCATCACTTCCTGTCCTGGCGCGTGAGCTCTCCTGGGTGTTTGCTGTTACTGCGTCCATGCCCATTTCTTCTGTAGAGGAAAGAGGGCCAGCCATTCTTCCTCTCCTTGCTCTGCTGAGGAAGATTTTTTTTGTTGTTTTTCTTCTGACGCTGGAAACGGGGAGGCAGTCAGACAGACTCCCGCATGCGCCCGACCGGAATCCACCCGGCACGCCCACCAGGGGGCGACGCTCTGCCCATTGGCGGCGGCGGCGGCGGGGGGGGGGGGGGTCTCTCTGTTGCGACCAGAGCCACTTTAGCGCTTGGGGCAGAGGCCAAGGAGCCATCCCCAGCGTCCGGGCCATCTTTGCTCCAATGGAGCCTCGGCTGCGGGAGGGGAAGAGAGAGACAGAGAGGAAGGAGAGGGGGGGGTGGAGAAGCAAATGGGCGCTTCTCCTATGTGCCCTGGCTGGGAATCGAACCCGGGACTCCTGCACGCCAGGCCAACGCTCTACCACTGAGCCAACCGGCCAGGGCCTGAGGAAGATTGTTAAAGGGGGCTTTTCCTAGATCACTTAGGCTGGGTGGATATGGGCTGGGTAGAGACGAGGCCAAAAGGCACATAAAACACAGTTAGGTTTTTACAAAGTTTAAATGTACAATCCTGATTTAACCAAGTCTTGTTAAAGATTGACTTGTCTGGCACAGTTCTGAGGCAGCCAGCCCCCAGTACCGCCCCCCCCCCCACCTGGCACAGTCTCTGGCCAGATGTTAGCAGTTTACTCACAGGGATTGAATAGCACACACCTCTCCATCTGAAAAGAGACACACGGTCAGAGAATGGAGACAGCTTCGAATGTTGTTTCTTTTTCCACCCAGAACATTCCTTTACATTGCTGTGCTTAGTCAATTCCCCCTTTATTTTTTCTTCAGATCTTTTTTTTTTATTATCTCCTTAGACAATAAAAGTCTGTATCTAAAGAGATAATAAAATTCATGATCAATTTGGTATATTAGTCAGGATTCTCCAGAGAAGTAAACCAGTGACATATCTATCATCTGTCTCTCTCTCTCATCTTTCTTTCTTTCTTTCTTTCTTTCTTTCTTTCTTTCTTTCTTTCTTTCTTTCTTTCTTTCTTTCTTTCTTTCTTTCTTTCTTTCTTTCTTTCTTTCTTTCTTTCTTTCTTTCTTTCTCTAGTCTATCATCTGTTTACGTACCTACTTATCTATTGAACAGTTCTTGTTTTTAAGGACAATGGCCCACAGGATTATGGCTGCTGGAACTCAAAGTCTGTCAGGCAGGCCAGAAGACTGGAAGCTCAGAGAGCGTTGTTTCTATATTGTGGTCTTGAGACAGAATTCCTTCTAGGGAAACCTCAGTCTTTGCTCAAAAGGCCTTCAACTGACTGGACCAGGTCTATCTACATTATGAAGTTTGATCTGCTTTACTCAATGTCTACTGTTTGTAGATGTTAATCACATCTCAAAAATACTTTCTCAGCAATATCTGCACTAATGTCCAACCAAACAACTGAGCCACATAGTCTAACACAATTGGCACACATAATTAGCTATCCCACTTGGTATTGATAACCTGCTATTACAGCCTATCTGTAAACCTGAAGTAGAGAGAAATGCTGGTCTTTCTGAATAATGCAGAGGCCAAAGAGGCTCTTCTAAACTCTGAAGGCACCATGAAAACTTGAAGTGTATTTGGCTCCACAGTTTACCCACTAGTGACTTCTTCCACAGTTGGGCCTCAAGGGTATATATAATATCACACTCACTGATTTCACACAATGTTGTTTGTCAAAGATGGAGCTGATGTGAATATTATTTTTAGCAGTCTAAGAATTATAAAGGGTTCTTTTCTTTTTAAAATTTTTATTTTTTCATACTCAATAAAATAAGCTTCATTCTTTTATTTTAAACAATGGGAAGGTTGCTGGTTTGATCCCTGGTTAGGGCACATATAGGAACAGCTTGATGTTCTTGTCTGTCTCTCTCTCCCTGCCTCTTTCTCTTAAAAAAAAATGGAAAAAGAGGGAAGCCTACAAAAGACTGATTGCCTGTTATTTAGTATCATCATGACTTTCTTTTTTCATCTAAGGCTAAGAGAGTCTGTTCTGCCTGTGAGACTTTTGGCCACATTAAATCACTATCTCTATTAATTGAAAAGTAAAACAGCAAATCAGTCAATCACTAAGCCAGTTATTCAACCTAAAAATTTCACAGGGGCTTAATTCAATCAAATACTGATTTATTTATTTATTCATTTTTTTGCACCATACTCATAGAACTTATTTAAAATAAAACAACTTCAATTCTTACTTTTAATGACAGGGGAATATTCTCTGATTGAGTTCAACTCTGTGCTTGAAAGGTAAGAGAAGACAGCGCTAATGAATACTTTCAGGACGATCCTGGCATAATGAGTTGGTCTAACAGTACATCTAACAAGAATTTATCCCTTCTTAAATTTTTCTTTTGTTCCCACAGAATTTATAGTATGTACATTTGTGCCACTACCTAACCTTCTTGAATCCTGATAAAGCTGGTCTTAAATGCAAATATATTTTTTGAAACATTCTACCACCCCAGCAATTTTAAAAGTTCTTCAAGTTTTATAAGGCATGAAATGTATTCAAAGAGATTTAGGTAACTATTTAATGTATGGTTAGGAATGGTTGCAGTGAAGCTGCCCATGGTTGTGTCAGGTACTAAAACCAACTTCTACATAATACCAACATCTTAGAGCTCTCTGGTGAAAATTACAATCAAGTCTGTTTCTAAAAGGTATGACAAGACAACCCTTCTTAGTAAAAGTAACACAATTTACCACACCATTTTGTGCACAATTAAGGTTTTTAATAAGCATTCAAAACTTGTGCCCTTTCTGTGGTAAGCAAACAATTTAGATGCCATGTGAATAGCCACCAGAACTAAAAATAGACATGATCAAATATGATATCTCTGAGGAGTAGGTCTAGGAGATACTAGCTCTTTATTTATACCTTCTACACTTTTTAATATATACTTTTGTATGCGTAAGAACTCTAACAATCTTAGCTAAAGTTTGGTCTTTTCAAATATACAACTGAGAAAATAAAAGGCAGCAATTTGAGATGTAAAGTGATGAAATATTCCAAATTACTTTTATGTGATTGAAATTTCTTCCCTTTTATATGAATTCAGAAAACTATACTATAAAGCCTCCCCTAAAAGTATTTTTCCAGCTTTCTTCAGATGTAAATGACATACAACCTTGTGTTCACCCTGTTATTGTGGTATTTCACACTTACTGATTTGTGTATAAGGAACCATCCTTGGAGGCTGGGAATGAATCCCACTTGGTCATAGTGTACGATCCTTTCAATGTGCTGTTGAATTCAGTTTGTTAATACTTTTTTTACTTTGCATTTATATTCATCAGAAATATTGGTCTGTAGGTTTCCTGTAGTATTTTAATCTGGCATTGGTATCAGGGGTAATGCTGGCCTTATGAAATGAATTTGGAAGTGTTCCTCTGCTTTAATTTAAAAAAAAAAAAAAAAAAGAGAAAGATTGGTGTTAATTTATCTTTAAATGTTTGATAGAATTTGCCAGTGAATCCATCTGGTTTATTGCGAGGTGTTTGATTACTGATTCAATCTCCTTTATTAGATATTGGTACCTACGGAGTCTTTGATTTTATCCATCCCGCTTATTCAGAAAGTACACTAAGTATCTGATGAGAAAGGCATATTCTTGTGATGTTTAATTTTGTCCTGATTTTGTTAATTACAAAATACCATAAGAGTAATAACTTTATTACATTTAGTTTTTATTTCTTATTCAGACAAGCACAACACAGAGTTAATAACATTTACACAGTATAATTCTAGCCAGTGGTAGAAATTAATCTTTATATTAGCCATTTTCACCTACTATCTTCAATATTTAACCTTTTATGTACTGCTTTCATCTTTACTTGGATACTCTGTTAAAAAGTATAAAGTTTTGATAATCATTTTCCTTTTAGCACTTACAGAAACTAAAATTTTTATACTTACCTATGTATAAACTATATGTAACTATATAAGTATATATAGTTTAAAATAGTTAAAATTAAATCTATCACTGAACATAATAAGAATTTCAATTGAGGCTTTTTGAAGTCTTTCAGAACTTATTTTGAGAGTTCCTTTTCTGGTAGCATGGTAACTAGATATCCCTTAAAAACCCATTAAAAACAACTATAAATGCTGGATTATGTGTTTAAAAATATCTTTCAAAATGTATCACTGACTTGGCTAGAAAGAATGACAATATGATGAACAACAAAAAAGTGAAAGCAAGAATCCTGGGAGGTAAGAAAGCCTGAAAATACACTGCTCACAAAAGTTAGGGGATATTTTATCACTTCATATTCATTTTGGAACATTCCCTAATTTTTGTGAGCAGTATATTTATGAAATCAAAAGACCTCATATTTACATTTTGACCTGCGCATAGTCCAGTGGAAGATTCCCGCATGCACCAGACTTGGATCCACCCGGCATGCCCACCAGTGGGTGATGCTTTGCCCATCTGGGGTGTTGCTCTGTTGAGGCTGGCTGGAGCCATTCTAGTGCCTGAAGCAGAGGCCATGGAGCCATCCTCTGTGCCCAGGCCAACTTTGCTCCAGTGGAGCCTTGGCTGTGAGAGGGGAAGAGAGAGAGAGAGAGGAAGAAGAGGGGGAAGGGTGGAGAAGCAGATGGGCGCTTCTCCTGTGTGCCCTGACTGGGAATCAGACCTAGGACTTCCACACACCAGGCCGACGCTCTACTGCTGAGCCAACTGGCCAGGACTCACCCACCCTTTTCTGAAGCAAACCACTATGAGCAAGCCAGCAGTAAGAAAACAAGAGAGACAATAGACCAGACTCAGAGACTTCAGACACTGGAGATTTTGACACATACAAATGATATAAGTTCAATATGTTTAAGAAGTAAAAAGAAGATTGAAAATATCAGCAAATAGTAAGAAGAGAAAAAAATGAACAAGCATATTTATAAACAGAACCACATGGAAATAAAAAGTGTAATAATTATGATGAAAAAAATTATTAGATTGGTTAAGCAGTGTAATGGATGTAGCAGAAGAAAGTTTAGTGAGCTGAAAAATATATCCAGATAGTTTATCAGGAATGCATTTAAGGAAATAAATAGGTGGTGAAAATAAACTTCTATTTAAGAAAGGTGAAGTACAGAGTATGAAGGTGTAATCAATTCCAACTAGAGCTAAAAAGGAAATAATACAGAGAATGAAAAAACACAACATCCGAAATATATAATGACTGAGAATTATTTAATGCTAAATCCCAGATTTAGCAGCCTACAATTTTTAAGCAGAAAAACTAAGAGGAAATCCACACTATATTATTGCTTGGCAGAATGCCAAAGAGGAAGAACTCATCTTAAATGTAGCCAGAGAGAAAAGACAGATCACCTTGATAGGAAGAGGCAATTAGATGATTGATTTCTCAACAGTAACAATGAAAATGAGAAACTGGTGGAATGACATTTTAAATATCCTGAGAAAATGTAGCTTTCAAGTTAGAATTGTGAACATAGTGAAATCATTTTTCAAGAATGAAAGTGATATAATGATATCATCAGACCAAAAGAGTTTCCTGCAAAAGACAATCATCCCCCCAAAATTTTGGAGGATATATTTCAAGCTTAAGAAACAGACTCTAGAAAGAATGTCTGGTACGCAAGAAGGAATGGTGGGTAAAATATTGAGAAGTAGGTGAGTGAATAGAAATAAACGTTGACAGGCCCCGGCTGGTTGGCTCAGCGGTAGAGCGTCGGCCTGGCGTGTGGGGGACCCGGGTTCGATTCCCGGCCAGGGCACATAGGAGAAGCACCCATTTGCTTCTCTACCCCCCCCCCTCCTTCCTCTCTGTCTCTCTCTTCCCCTCCCGCAGCCAAGGCTCCATTGGAGCAAAGATGGCCTGGGTGCTGGGGATGGCTCCTTGGCCTCTGCCCCAGGCGCTAGAGTGGCTCTGGTCACGGCAGAGCAACGCCCCGGAGGGGTAGAGCATCGCCCCCTGGTGGGCAGAGCGTCGCCCCTGGTGGGCGTACTGGGTGGATCCCGGTCGGGCGCATGCGGGAGTCTGTCTGACTGTCTCTCCCCGTTTCCAGCTTCAGAAAAATACAAAAAAAAAAAAAAAAAGTTGACAGGTGAAACAATGGTAAATGGTAAAGTTTGAAGGTTAAATAATTAAGTAGGACTAAAATATGGAGTAATCATAGTATCTAAATTGGGAGGGGGGTGATGAGGCTGGATGGGTTCTATGAACCTTGCTTCCCTGGTGTCTCTGTTGTGGCCAGATTTTCTCCTCTTTAAAGACACACCAGTCAGATTAGATTAAGGCCCACCATATGACCTCACTTTAACTAAATCACCACTTTAAAAGCTTTATCTGTATATGTAGTCATATTTTGAGATACTATAGGGGGGGTCAGGACTTGAACATATGAGCTTTGAAAGATATAGTTCAGTTAATAACCATTATATAAACTCAACTTTAGTAATATGATTCCATTTTCTGGAGCAAGTAGAGACCAATGCTATTTTGGAGGATCAAACTTGGCTATTTAACCTAAGATGATTAGAGGAGAAAATAGACATTAAATATACCAGTACTTTTTAATTAATGTTATTAATGATCTGACATGTTTAAAAAACTCAATAAAATGAACAACAGCCTTATAATCATAACTCAGTTTCCTGCTCTTTAACATTATAAAACTATAATTTTTATAGAAATAGAATCACAAAAATCATATTTTAATTTACTTGCAATAATGTATGGCAACTCAAATTAAGAAAGCACAGTGAGGAGCATGCTTTATTGAATAAGGAATAATAATTGACAATGAAAAATGAATGACATATAGTTCTAAAATTCTTGAAAAAAATATATACTAACCAGAGTAAATATTCTTCCACTTTAGTATAGTTTAGAATTTTGCTTTTCTTGATTAATCTTTCTTTCTAGATAATAGAACATAAATTTTGGACACATTTGCTTTCTAAATACCAAATTTCACATGGAATTAAAGTTCAATGAGCTTTCAGTGTTGTAATTTCAGCAAGCATAGTTTTTGTTTGCTGTTGGTTTTTCCATAAGAAATATGTTTGTGTTATAGAATCGATAATATAAGAACTTTAATCAAAGGGACAGATTTCCCAAATTGTATAATTCCATTGCCTAGTTAATTGCACGTAATTTTTTTATGACAGCTATTTTATTCAATATTTGATTGCATAAAATTGAAAGATTTAAACACTGTACTTTTAGCTGTCACATTTGGAAAGGTTTCTTAGGCAAAAATGGCTAATAAAATAGCCCTTTAGTTGGTTGGTAAGTGACGGGTTTTCCTGGAACGCACCGCTTGCTAATTTTCTAGACAAGAAAATAAATTCAAATGGTCAGCTACATTCCAATTTGTATTCTTCCTTCAAAGTCCTCCTCTTTGGCATTCTTGGATTTTGACACTCCTACACACCAGTTAAAGCACTTGTTAGAGGGTTCAAAAGAAATTGTTGCAATTAATTTCCCAGTCTCTTCTCTCTTTGATGTGTCACTGTAATGCTTTGAATAATTTTCAGAGTCTGGCCTCTGTTCAAGGACAATTTCTTGACTTTGAGGAGGGGGTTCAAGCAATGAACGAAGGACTATATATTTTTTCTTAAACAGGAGACAAAAACTATTTTTGTCTATGTAGTCTAAAACATTTTCTAGATAGGTGACAAAAACAGATAACTAATTGGCACAGTTAACTACTGTGGACATCTTTTTCTTTTTGGAATAGACATTAAGGACAAAATTAGACCAGCAGTGTGTACAACCAACATGTGTAGGTTATCTTGCCCAAAAGAAATTTAGATAGATGGGCTTTGCAAACTAGAACCATCTGAAGTTTTAAAGTGGCTGCAGGTGTCCTAGTAGGAGACTCATTTTATTTTCTAATGATTAGAAAGAATGACCAGACCATGAACTCTAGGGTTACATGCTTCGTTTCTCATATCCTGCACACTGTATTCTGGACGGTTTCCATCTGTAGCTGTGCAGTGATTCTGGTCTTCTGGTTCACTCTCTGCTTGCATTTTAAGGTTGCTTCTTTACAAACTCGGTCCCCCCTCCCATATTGCCATTCTTAAAGAAATAACTCCTTGTCAGAAGTGGGTAAGAAGGGGAAGAAATGATTAAACAGTGAGAGATCTGGAGGTGTTTCTTATTCACTTTTTAAAAATGAATTTATTTAAAAGAATTATTAATTTTTTTATTACAGTTTACATTCACTATTATTTTGTAGTAGTTTCAGGTGTACAACATAGTGTTTAGAAATCATAGTCAATAATACTGTGATAACTACGTATGGTGCCAGTTGGGTACTGGAAGTACCAGAGGGGGACACTTTGTATGATTGTCTTATCTACTTTTTAATAACCATAACCTAGTTCAGAAAGTGGCACCTAGCAGACATTTGACCAGTTATTAAGTTGAACTAAGCCCCGGCCGGTTGGCTCAATGGTAGAGCGTCGGCCTGGCGTGCAGAAGTCCCGGGTTTGATTCCCGGCCAGGGCACACAGGAGATGCGCCCATCTGCTTCTCCATCCCTCCCCCTCTCCTTCCTCTCTGTCTCTCTCTTCCCCTCCCGCAGCTGAGGCTCCATTGGAGCAAAGATGGCCCGGACGCTGGGGATGGCTCCTTGGCCTCTGCCCCAGGCGCTGGAGTGGCTCTGGTCGCAACAGAGCAACGCCCCGGAGGGGCAGAGCATCGCCCCCTGGTGGGCAGAGCGTCGCCCCCTGGTGGGCAGAGCGTCGCCCCCTGGTGGGTGTGCCAGATGGATCCCGGTCAGGCGCATGCGGGAGGGAGTCTGTCTGACTGTCTCTCCCCGTTTCCAGCTTCAGAAAAATACAAAAAAAAAAAAAAAAAAAAAGTTGAACTGAATTTATTTTAGGTAAATAACAATAAAGAAAAATAGTATTACAGAAATTTTTAATTTAAGGGAAATATCAAGACTATTGTTTTTATATTCTCCTCTATAGGTTCTGAGTTTTTATTTTTATTTTAGTAAAACAAACTTACATTTTAACATACGACATTCCTTAGTGACAGACCAAAGTCAACAGAATGAACGTGAGAAGTATGTGTCTATTATGTCTACCAAAAAGTCAGTTGTAAAATATAAAGCTAAGAATATAAGATTATTTAACTTCACACAGTTATTGCTGCTCTAATCTGAACAGTTTCAATAATAATGAACTCTAAGAATTCAACTGTGTGCAATATCTGAATTAATTAAGTCGTTGATTCATTGGTCTCCCTTCCCCACTCGGTAGACATTGTTCTTTACCCCACCTGGTTTCCCAGGAGCCTGTTTGTCATTAGGCCACACTTTTCATGTGCGTAATAAACATGTTTTCTTCAAAAAGGATCATATGTATCTGGTCAAGTATAAACACCACCACGGAGGAGTTCTGCACTGTTTCCAGCATATCAGGTGTATTTTCATCCTCTCTCAATATATCATTGAACCGGAGTTTAACATTAAATAGATTTCTTTATACGTTACAAACATATTTATATAAATAATCCCATTTCATTTATGCACTCTGTGTTTTATTCATTTAATAAAATTTCATTGGCTGCTAACACTGTCAAAGACATAAATACAATGAAGGTGGGCGGGCTCTGTGCCTGGAGGAGTTGAAGGTCTAACGGGCAAGCTGACATGTAGACACAGAGAAAAAGGGAGGGTGAGCCCCGGGATTATGAAGCCATTGGAGACCTGGTTCAGAACCACTTTGCTTGTCCTCCTGCATGCTACATGCTTTCTTTTTAGGCTCCTCTGCTTCCTTACTGGTAAAATAGTTTTTTAAAAAAATGCTTAACTCCATGAGGAGCATTTAGAAAGTGTACGTAGGATGTCTAGAACTCTGGGCTCCCCTTTCTTGCCTGTAAACCTAGCGGGACAAGGAGCCACTATGGTCAGGTAGCAGCCCTTACTTCCAGTGCCTGTTTTATTGATTGATTGATTGATTGTATTTTTCTGAAGCTGGAAACGTGGAGAGACAGTCAGACAGACTCCCGCATGCGCCCGACCGGGATCCACCCGGCACGCCCACCAGGGGGCGACGCTCTGCCCACCAGGGGGTGATGCTCTGCCCCTCGGGGCGTCGCTCTGTCGCGACCAGAGCCACTCTAGCACCTGGGGCAGAGGCCAAGGAGCCATCCCCAGCGTCCGGGCCATCTTTGCTCCAATGGAGCCTCGGCTGCGAGAGGGGAAGAGAGAGACAGAGAGAAAGGAGGGGGGGAGGGGGGGAGAAGCAGATGGGGGCTTCTCCTGTGTGCCCTGGCCGGGAATTGAACCCGGGACGTCTGCACGCCAGGCCGACGCTCTACCACTGAGCCAACTGGCCAGGGCCAAGTAAGAATATTTTTATTTGATTACTCTTTTACCTGGATCTTGCCTTTCTAACATCCTTAAAAATAAAGTTTAAGGCCTGTAAACAGACTCAGCAGAATCAACAGTATATTATCTTCCTCAGTTATAAATATTGTCTAGTTGATAAAAATATTTAGATGTCCTAATCAAAACCAAAATATCTAGTTCAAGTTTAATAAATAATTTTAGTAATATGGTCTACTCAATTTTTATTACTATTGTTTTATAATGTTTTCTCTCAGAATTAATTAGAAAAAAAAATGCAATAATAGTGATCACATTATGGCATTTATAGTTCTCTCTACACTCAAGAAATAATTAACTTCAAAAGCATTATAAAATTATTATATTTAAACTATTATAGGTTTAAATAGTTTGCAGAGAGCAGTGGAAAAAATCTAGCGATAACACAGAATGAGATGTGGTCCCCAATACTTTTCTGAGATTGAGGTAGGAGGTACCCAAAATACAGGCAGATCATCTATGAGTCTAAGTCATTAAAACCATTGAATCCTATTTCTTTCTACCAGGTTTATTAATATAGTAAAACTTTATTCTTTCTAAATCGCTGGTGTATCATGGCAATGAAGTAATGGGATTATTTTGTGCATATTCCCCATATCGATATAACTTCAATATACTTTGACAATACGCGACACTAATACTGAAAAATCGCAGTAAGTTTCTATTAGAATTCAATTGTTTCCACTCACGCTTTCTGTACATGGATTAAGGGTGGGAGTGGATAAAACATCTATTGTGTTAGCATATTTGTAAGTGTGACATTGTATACATTTTCTCCTCAGATTTGTGTTTTTTCCACATATAGAGATATATCATCTACCATGTAAATGTCCAACATTTTGATTTTTCTACATTTTGTGACTTTAATTCCTGTATCTACCATTTTTTTTTTTTTTTTTGTATTTTTCTGAAGCTGGAAACGGGGAGAGACAGTCAGACAGACTCCCGCATGCGCCCGACCGGGATCCACCTGGCACGCCCACCAGGGGGGTTGCTCTGCCCCTCTGGGGTATCGCTCTGCCGGGACCAGAGCCACTCTAGCACCTGGGGCAGAGGCCAAGGAGCCATCCCCAGCGCCTGGGCCATCTTTGCTCCAATGGAGCCTCGGCTGCGGGAGGGGAAGAGAGAGACAGAGAGGAAGGAGGGGGGGGTGGAGAAGCAAATGGGCGCTTCTCCTATGTGCCCTGGCCGGGAATCGAACCCGGGTCCCCCGCACGCCAGGCCGATGCTCTACTGCTGAGCCAACCGGCCAGGACCCCTGTATCTACCATTTTGTTTTATCATTGTCTAGTCACTCCAATTACACAGTGAACTCTTTGAAGAGAGAAATTGTCTTATTCGTTTTTTTCAGTATGCTTAAATTTTTATTGTGGTAAAATATACATATATACAATTTATCATTTCAGCCAGTATAAGTGTACAGTTTAGTGGCAATAGGTACATTCACATTTGCAGAACTTTTCTTCCTTCCAAACAAACTCTGTACCATAAACAACAACTCCCTCCTTCCCTCCTTCCCCCTGCAGTCCCTGGTTACCTCTAATTTACTTTCTGTTTCTATGAATTCGACTATTTTATTCTTATAATCATACAGAATTTATCCTTTTGTGCATGGCTATTATGTCACTTGGCATAATATTTTTAAGGTTCTCATCCATGTTGTTTTACCCATTTTTATATCTTTCATAGTGCTCAGAATGTACAAGGTAAAAAGTTTTTTGAATAAAACCTTAAGAGCAGAAATAAATGGCGTGTCATATTCCAGAGATACTCAGGAGGCTTTCCTGGTGACAGAGACACTGTCGCTCAGAGTTTGGGGGATTAGAGGAAATGAGGTTGGCAGTGTGGGCATGGCGAGAATAAGAGGGGCTGAGTTTCTGGAAGGTTCGGCTTTGATTCTGTAAGCAGTGGTGTGCCACTGAATATTGTTGAGGAGGTAAATGTCTTTACGTTTTCCTGAGGACACTTATCTTTGTTCAGGATTGATTTGTTCCTGTGATTGGTGTGATGGACACTGTTTCCGTTTTTCACTCCAGAGAGAGAGTAGAGAAGCAGACTGAAAAGGAGGTAGAGCCTGAGAAAACAGGGAGTGCCCAGTCCTGTGTGAATGTCTGATACACTGTGTATTGTTTGTTACTTATAATGCTTACGAGAAGGCATACCCTATTGTGCAGTCAAGCATATCTAGTTTGCTAATTTCAGTGATATATTTTTTTATTTATAAATTTTTAGAGAGAGAGATCAATTTATTGTTCCACTTATTTATGTATTTTTTCGTTGGTTCTTGCATGTGCCCTGACTGGGGATTGAACCCACAACATTGGTGTATCAGGACAACACTTTACCAACTGAGCTACCCAGCTTGAATTACAAAATGTCAGTGAGGGAGAAAAGTTTTCTCTGACACACACTTTATTTTTAAAGTTAAATTATAGCCTGACCAGGCGGTGGTGCAGTGGATAGAGCATCGGACTGGGATGCGGAAGACCGAGGTTTGAAACCCCGAGGTCGCCAGCTAGAGCACAGGCTTCTCTGGTTTGAGCAAGCCTCACCAGCTTGAGCCCAAGGTCGCTAGCTTGAGCAAGGCATCACTCGGTCTGCTGTAGCCCCTTGGTCAAGGCACATATGAAAAAGCAATCAATGAACAACTAAGGTGCTGCAACGAAGAATTGACGCTTCTCATCTCTCTTGCTTCCTCTCTGTCTGTCCCTATTTGTTCCTCTCTCTGTCTCTCTCACAAAAAATAAAATATGAAATTATAAAGAGGAAAAGAACTTTTTATGAGGTAAACCATATTCAATGATATAAAATGAGTTAATATGTTTTTAGGTAATTTATAAATTAGGCTCTTCTACACTCTAAAATTTTAAACTATAAATGAGAGGACCTTGAACTCCATGGAGACAATGAAACCACTCTCAGTTGTCAGAGTACCACTGACATATCGATGGTCCGGCAGGAAGCAGAGTGGATGTTCTCATCTCCATTACACAATACAGGACGTTGGGGTTGAGAAAGGCTGTGTGACTTGCCGCAGCCTAAAATCCTTCCTAATGGAGAAGTTAGAAAGTGCGCCTGTGTCTTACATTGGACCACACTGTCGTTTAATTTGGTAGTTTTTATTTCTAGATTAAATAGTACTAGATAATCTGTACTAGAGCTCTCTGAATTTTTCATATTACAAAATAATGATAATGATCACAGCAAGTAGCTTCTAGAGTGCTAACTATGACAGGTGTGATTTTAAATGCTTTATGTGTACTGACTTATTTAATCCTTCCATAACCAGATGGGGTAGTTACCATTATTATCAGTATATTTACAAGGGGAAAAACCAAGACACAGAGTTATTGACTAAGTTCCCCTGGTCACAGAGGCAGCCTGAGTTAGTGGCATAAGTCAGAGAGGGGTCAGTTCGAATGCAGATGTTCTATGTGATATGGTTCACGCCAAATACTGTTCTCTCCCTAGGCCTCAGTTTCCCCATATGTGAGATTATTGAACTACACTGTTGAAGTCAGAGGTCTGTTTCAGACTGAAGATTAGATTTTTCTTCTTCCCACTTAATATGGAAGACTTTTTTTTTTTTTTTTTTGTATTTTTCTGAAGCTGGAAACGGGGAGAGACAGTCAGACAGACTCCGCATGCGCCCGACCGGGATCCACCCGGCACGCCCACCAAGGGCGACGCTCTGCCCACCAGGGGGCGATGCTCTGCCCCTCGGGGCGTCTCTCTGTCGCGACCAGAGGCACTCCAGCGCCTGGGGCAGAGGCCAAGGAGCCATCCCCAGCGCCCAGGCCATCTTTGCTCCAATGGAGCCTTGGCTGCAGGAGGGGAAGAGAGAGACAGAGAGGAAGGAGAGGGGGACGGGTGGAGAAGCAGATGGGCGCTTTTCCTGTGTGCCCTGGCTGGGAATCGAACCTGGGACTTCTGCACGCCAGGCTAACGCTCTACCACTGAGCCAACCGACCAGGGGCAATATGGAAGATTTTAATCCTGACTCTTTGTGACTAGAACTATGGCATTTAAAAAAAATAGCCTCAAAGCAAATCCTGGAGGGAAGGGGGGAGAGCATTTGGGGAAACATGGGGGTGGGGAGATGTATTGGGTGGGACACTTGATTCTATGTAAACACAATAAATTTAAATCAATAAAAAAATAGCCTCTACTAAATTTGCTATAAACTTTCCAAATATAATCTCTCTCTGTACCTTGTATTTCCTGACAAACATGAGCAGCCCTAAGCAAATACATACCAACTAAAAACTTATTAAATTAAGTTGCAAAATACTTTTCTTCAAATAAAACCAAACACAAAGCATAAGGGCCTGCTGATGTCCTATCACGCTTTTCACACCTCTGACTCAGGACCAGTGGGTGACCAACCCTTTCCCTTGAAACTTCACAACAGTGGGCAGGATCAAAAAACCATCATCAAACGTGAGCCCAGGAAACTGCTGAAGTAGGCAAAGAGGCTTTTAGATTCTTTTTTACAGGTTAGCAGAAAGCCTACTAAATCATATTTTAAAAAATCTTGACAACCAGGAGAAAGATGTTCATTGGGAGAGAGAATGTCAGAATGAGCCAAGAGATACTAGATAAGCCTGCCTATATTTGTTTAGGGTATTTTCATTTGAGAATTTATCATGAGAGGAATCAATTTCCCCAGTTTCCAAAACAGTTTTCTTATTGTGGTTTCAAAATCAGTCTTTATAAATAATGTTATTGTCCCAGATGCAAGAAGGCCCTCACAGATGCATGGGCCTCACGTATATTCAGTGTTTCCTGAGCCCTGGGTGTAGTGTAGGGAAGAAGGGAAGGCGCAGGCAGAGCACGAGCTGGGTGGGCACACTCTGAGCAGAGCAGAGCAGTGAGCGCAGGGATTGATTGTTATTCAGTGTTTCCTGAGCCCCAGGTGTAGTGTAGGGAAGAAGGGAAGGCGCAGGCAGAGCACGAGCTGGGTGGGCACACTCTGAGCAGAGCAGAGCAGTGAGCACCGGGATTGATTGTTATTCTGTGTTCTGACGCTGACCACAGTGTGTCACAATCAGCACCTGATTTCACCATAGGGCTGGTGGCCCTCAAAACCAAGCTCCTCAATCCATAAAAGGCTTGATGCCTCATTTTAGGAGAGCAAGTGGCTGTCTTTGGCTTATTGACCTGCCTAGCTGCTCACCTTCCTTTCTTATTCCATCCATCCATCCATCCATCCATCCATCCATCCATCCATCCAAATTTATTGAGCACTTATGTGTCAGAGAGTAAGCTGGAGATACAAGAGAGAATGGCACAATTCTTTTAGATGGATGAACTCCCTTAGCATCGTAACCCAATAAGAAAGGTGCTTTGCCCCATGTTTATTGCAGCATTGTTCACAGTGGCCAGGACATGGAAACAACCAAAAAGCCCATCAATAGATGACTGGATAAAGAAGATGTGGCACATATACACTATGGAATACTACTCAGCCATAAGAAATGATGACATCGGAACATTTACAGCAAAATGGTGGGATCTTGATAACATGATACGAAGCGAAATAAGTAAATCAGAAAAAAACAGGAACTGTATTATTCCATACGTAGGTGGGACATAATAGTGAAACTAAGAGACATTTATAAGAGTGTGGTGGTTACGGGGGGGGAGGGGGGAATGGGAGAGGGATAGGGGGTGGGGAGGGGCACAAAGAAAACAAGATAGAAGGTGACAGAGGACAATCTGACTTTGGGTGGTGGGTATGCAACATAATTGAACGACAAGATAACCTGGACTTGTTATCTTTGAATATATGTATCCTGATTTATTGATGTCACCCCATTAAAAAATAAAATTATATAAAAAAAAAAAATAGAAATCTTAAAAAAAAAAAAAAAGAAAGGTGCTTTATAAATGTTTGAGATGAGGAAACTGAGGCATGGAGAAGTTAAGTAGCTTTCTCGAAGTCTTCTCATTATGAAATGACTGTGCTTGGATCCAGCCAAGACCATGAGTTCAAGAGGTCACACACTAAAGTACCCACAGCTGTCCACACTGTCTGTTCCACTGCACTTCCCTTTAAGGAAAGACCTTGCCCATCAAGAACCTTACTGTCTTTTCTTAAGAAGCTTGTTTTCTTAGTCTTTGTAGGACGTGTGGAACAATGTCCTTATTTGCCTATGAAGGACAAGGATTTCATGACTGTGGTGGTTTCCACAGTGGTTATCCCAGCATCTCATTCAAACTTCGCAGCCTGGCAATACCATTCCCCCAGATTTGACTCCACTCTACCTGAGTAACTATTTCCTTCTCTCAACAAACACACTACGTTCAGCTATGGCAACCACCTTCTGTCCTTGGATGTGTTCTGCTTGCGCCCAGACACTCCTCTCTGCTTGTGTGGTTTCCATGTTGCTTCCTCTGCAGAAAACACACCCCTCCCCCACCTTGCTGTCTTTATTCACATTCTTATGATTTCATTTATGTTGCCACCCTGTCTAATGGGCTGCGCCAAACCCATCTGCCCAATAGGCGTGGGGACAGGCGTCCCCACTGATTTGTGTCTCCTCCAATGTGCTTTAAGCTTGTAGGCTGTGCCTCTGGATAGGGTGCCAAGTCTTGTAGTGCCTTATTTTCATACCTATAATTTGAGACCATGTTATATAACTCTTTATATATCATTTATGACGAGTCCCCAGGTTACGAATGAGATAGGTTCTGTAGGTTTGAAACTGGTCAAGTATTTATATGCACAGAAAGGTAAACATAAAAACTATGCTAAGACAAACATCTGCCTAAGTTGCATTAAACAGGTAAACATACGTGTTCCAACTTACATACAGATTCAACTTAAGAAACTTAAGAACAAACCTAGGGAGCCTATCTTGTTCGTAACCCAGTGACTGACTGCACTTTCTAGCAATAAAGTAAAATGCATATAGAAGTCAAATTTAGAATTTTGAGGTCCATCTCAACATGCAGAATAAATTAATTCAAGTGCATTAATTGTAGTCCCTAGCACAGTGCTTTGAAGAGCCCTTCACTGAATATTTGATGGATGACATGTTTTGTTATATTGGCTTGTCTGAGCAAATCCCTAAGTATCACACATAAAGCACAGAGAAGCTGATCTTTTGGGTCATTTCACGGGAGCCATTCATGATCTATTAAAGGCAAAGGAGGTGAAAGTGACAAGAAGGTTTCCAGCCATTCTAAAGGTGTTACTCTAATATCATACTTATCCCAGCTGGCAAAACGGAGCTATAAGAAACTTTTATAAGCAAGCACTCTCTCTCTTCCCCTCTCTCTCTAAATGCCCTTCTTGGTCATGGCCAAAACAAGATTGGCAAGTAAACCAAATCTGTAATATGAAGAGCATCTCTCCGTTTATTGTTTTGCCCAAGCCCAGTTGACAGGACTGATTCTGATCAGTCTTTGGAGGTAATCAGTATTGATAGGCAGTATCCCCCTTATTGGCAATCTTGCTTTCTGCAGTTTCAGTTACCCATGGTCAACCATGGTCTGAAAATATTAAATATAAAATTCCAGAAATAAACTATTTGTAAGTTTTAATGGTGTACCACTCTGAGTAGCATGATGAGACCGTGAACTATCCCGTTCTGTGCCCGCCCAGCATATGGACCGTCCCTTTGTCCAGTATATTCATGCTGTAGACACTCTCCACCCCTTGGCCACATAGTAGCCATCTTGGTGATCAGACGGCCTGTTGCAGGATCTTAGTGCTTGTAATCAAGTCACACTTATTCTACTTAATAGTGGCCCCAAAGCGCAAGAGCAAGCGTGCCGGCAACTTGAATATGCCAAAGAGAAGCTATAAAGTGCTTCCTTTAAGTGGAAAGATGAAAGTTCTCAACTTCATAAGGAAAGAAAAAAAATTGTATGCTGAGGTTATTAAAATCTGTGGTAAGAATGAATCTTCTATCCGTGGCGTTGTGAAGAAGGAAAAAGAAATCTGTGCTTGTTTTGCTGTCACGCCTCAAACTGTAAAAGTTATGGCGCCAGGGTGTGATAAGTGCTTAGATAAGATGGAAAAGGCATTCAATCTGTGGGTGGAAACATGAACAGAAGACGTGTTCTGATTGATGACGTGTTGCGCTAGAAAGCCTTGAACCTAAACAAAGGCGTCGGCAGGGGGTCCCCTGAAACAAGTGACCACATTCACAGAACTTTTATATATCATGTGACAGTATTCTGTTATAATTTTTCTATTTTATTATTAGTTATTGTTGCTAATTTGGCTGCCTAGTTTATAAATTAGACTTTGTCATTGTTGTCTATACATAGGAAAGAACATAGTACATATAGGCTTTGGTATACTATCTGCAGTATCAGGCATCCACTGGGTCATGGAACGCCTCCCCCACGGATAAGGAGGACTACTGCATATCTGGCTTCTGAATTTTCTCACAGTGTATTTATTTATTTTTTTCATCCATTCAAGTAACATATTATTTACTAATCGATGAAAACATCTGTAGTAGATCATTCAAGAAAGAGAATTTGAACCATTAGGTAACTCCAAACTCAAACTGGTGTGTTCAAGTTACATGATATTTTCTTTGTGGCCACCTCAGGAGATTTCAAATGCTTTTTACACTCTGAGATATATATATAAAATGTTTTGTTATTTTTTTATCTTAGTATTAGTGTTGCAAAATGAGGCAGAAGACACAAAGTATCCCAGAGGGTTAACATTATTGCTGTAGGAACCTTAAGTGGACAAGTATAACCCATTACCACTGTTAATATGGATGCATCAGGAGAAAAATACACCCTGAGAAGTAATGTGCAGAACAGCTGTGATTGCTGCAAGCTGATAGCTCCAAGAAGCTAAGTTATTTTTCAACAAACCATTGTCCCACTTTCTGCCTCTTTCTTGACATTGACTTTGCTTTTAGCAAGGCTAAAGTGATTTGAAATTTTTGTTCGAGTTCAAGATTTAAATCATGTTCACTTTCCTGAAACTACATTGGATGGCGTTAGCAGAAGAGAAAAACAAAGACATAAAAGGGCTAAATGGGAATGGAAAAACCCGAGAGCTGCCACTATCCTGAAAGATGAAGCAATGAGCCACTGAAAGCCACGAGAGGATGCCCAGCTTTTGTTGTTACTTGTTAGTATTTTATTAGGAGAATTACTAGCTTTCAGATGTATTTCTTGTAGATTGCTGTGTAGTTAAGGCCATTCCTTTTATCTTTATTATTTCTTTGCAGCATCCCGATTTGGGAGGGATATTAAATGGTTAGGTAAAATTTATGTGTAAATATAACATTTATACATGGCCACAAAGATAATGAGGCCTAACTTAGCCAACTTTCCCCTTAGGATATTGTTATTGCCAGCATAACTGGTATTGATTTTTTTTTCTCTATTTATTCTTAGCTCCTTGCAAGCATTCACTCAGAATCTCTGTGCATATCAGTTGTGTGAAAAGCACAGTTCCTGGCTTCTTTGGGGAAAGCAATGATGAGTGAACCTGTATTCTCCTCTCTGGCGAGTCCAGAATTAGGGATGACCTAGTAGGTCAAGCATTGGACATGTATTGTAGTATCTTCTGAAACTAAGGAAAGTCTAAAAAGGGATCGGAAACCTTGTTCAGTCTACCAATTAAATTTTACCTGAAAGCATGTCATTCGTCATGCACAGTCTTGTAGGTTCCAGGTGGAGGCTGTATGATGGGTCTACTTAACCAAGTAAACCAATTCTTATATGAGTGAAGATTCATGCGTTTATGACCAAGGTTGTTTTCTTGCTGTCAGCTTACATCCTGACGTTCAGGCATTCTTTACCATCTTACTCTATCCAGAGCAGGATCCTTTCACACAGCTAGCATGGCTTTGCAATGATTTGGTTTTGCTATCAAGTTCTAGTCTTAAAATTTGACTTTGATTGATGTCTGAGATGCCTGTTCGACATTTATAGAAGTTATTAAAAGCAGGCTTGGGTGGACAGTTCCTATCTCATCCAATCTGACGATCCCTCCTAATGGGAATGCCAAAATTAATGACCAAACTGGTGTCCTGGCCCTCCTGGTCAATTCCCAGCTGGCCAGTCAGATTCAGGCACCAGAGAAAACCTCACACATTTGACAAATCTTTATGAGAAATTTGAAAGATGAGAAGCATATTTTTTGAAGTTTTATTTTTAATGGATCCATCTCTTTCATGGATAACTTCATATTACCGATTTTACCATCTCTTAAAGGTAAATAAAATGTTTTTTTTTAAGATAAACCAAATTCATTTTATAATTCATTAAATTAATATTCTCTTTATTTTAAGACTTGCCATTTACCTTGAGTCTTCAAACCCTGATGAATTTCCACAGACATTCTTCAGTTCAGTAAGGATATTAACCATTTCCCTTAATAGCTTATGAAGTGAGTCATTGAAAGTGAGTCACTACAGCTGACTCCTGGACATGCTCTTAAATAGCAGTTGTTTTACTGGATCTGTATGACAACCTTTTCCCCCCAGATCTCTTTGTCTTCTATGTACAAAGCATTCCCAATTCTCTTTGTTCTTCATTAATTTTGTGAAAGCATTCCAAAGACAGTGGGAGAAGGAGAGAGGATTTCCTCACGGTAATGTGGTGTGTGTGACATTACCAGCAGCCCTTGATCTGGGGAGTCACTGACTGCTGTCCTTCCCACACAGGGGTTCTTAGCCTGCCTGGGGCTGTGTACCCATAGGGTTCTGAAAGGGAACTGGATTTCAGTGAGTGTCATTTTGTCATTCTTGAAAATAGATCATGTTATGCATCTAGATTTTTATTCAGAGAAGGGGTCCATAGATTCAACCAGACTTCCAAATGGAACAAACATGTTTAAGGACTGTGTCATAAATGTATTTCAACCTATAAATTTTAGATGGTAAAATTCATGGACAGAGTGTGAGAAGAAAATCTGTCACCTGCATAATATCAGGCACTTTTATCATGAAAAGAAACTGAAGCAATGGGAGCTACCATTTATTTGTTGACCTCCAATATTCTCCAGGCAATATGACAGGTTATTTATGTAATTTTTAGTTCTCATCATAACATACTGCAAGGATATTACTATCAATTTCATTTTGCAGATGAAATAACTGAAGCCCAGAGAAATTTATTTACTCATTCAAAATGTTCATAGAGCATACATTAGGAGCAGGCACTGTGCTAGGGACCAGCGATGAAATAATTTACTCAGCATCATGTAACTTCTAAGTATCAAAAAGCTGCCTTCAACAAAGCCCGTCGACCCTTTCACCACACATTTTATCTTTGGCCTATCTTTATTAGAACACCCTACTGAGACACATGGAACACTAAGAAGATAGCCAACAAATACATTGCTCTTTACATAAATTTGAGACATCATTAAGTCTTTCTTGAACGTAGTAACTCTGCTCATGCCTTTCTGTATTCTAGCATTGCCTGAGCACAGTGGAGCCCACTCAGTGAATTCCTGGCATCAGCCCTTTCTCCTCTGGGACCATCACTCGTCTTGTCATCATGGCCAGAATAAGAATACATGCCATTTTAGTGAGGGCAAGTGTATATCTTTGTATTCAAGATACAATAGCTACTCCTCTGCTTGCTAGATACTCATAAACCTTGCTTCTAATTTTGTGTATATGCCGTTGGTTTTTGTTGGGGGGCAGCAGTGAGAGGATTTGCTTTGTTTTTGTTAACCCCCCCAAATTTTCCCACCTGTGATTGGAAATATGTAGAACAAAAGACTTTACAATCTTGAAGACAGATTATATTTTCACTATTAAACGTGAGCCAACTGTGTACTCATACACACAGTTTCTTGGAATCAAAAGAGCCACTTCCATGCCCGACTCCAGTTCTGGCTGAACTCCCCCTGGATTGGGAAGCTGACCTGAGGAGCTGACCGCTGACGCTCAGAGAGATAGAGAGTGGGATGAGGACCGCTGTCCCGTTGGTCCCTGTTGGGTTTCCTAGCTGCTTTCGAGGTGGTCGAAGAGAAAGACTGAGCAATGACAACAAAACCTACTCCCTGAAAATGAGAACGTAGAAAGTTTCCGTCACCTCGGTCAGGAATGGTCAGGAAGCATTCCCTTTATGCCACTTATGAATTCATACTGTTGAAAGTGTTTTTGATAAAAAGAAAAAAAGAAGTCATGTACATGGTCAGAGTTGCTCTCTTTCCGAATAGTAAATAACAGATGTTTAGTTTTCCCTTTCTGGACATCTATTTAACAACTTTGGACATAATGAGTACAAAGAAAGAGAAGCATATGCCAGCCCCATGTTGTATTTTTTTAAACGTTAGAAATAGCATGTTTGGCGGAAAAAGGATTTATTTTTGTTTGTTTGTTTGTTTTATCAAGTCATTGCTTTCAGTATGGAAAAAAAGTGGTTATTGTTTTGATGGAATGGCATTTTTCATGACATTTTTGTCTCTTTTCTCTCTGTAAACCCCTTCTAATGGGTATCACCCATCTCCGCGGTATCAATTCTTACCTATTTGCTCAAAATTCCCGAAGTTGTTCAGCTTGAGACTTTTCTATATTTGTGCTGTAGGAATCGGAGAGTAGACGTGTTCAGCCCAGCGCTCGCCTCCTGCCAGCACGAGCCTTCTCTCCGGGGCGCACCCGCCACAGCGGCCGGCTCCATCCAGACACTTTGGAGAGCGTGGGCTTCCTCTCCCCCTCTTTTCATCTCATCAGTCCCCATATTTAATTAATTTACCTTCATTAATACCTCACCAGAAGGTCTCTTTCTCTTCTTCATTCTCCTTGTCTTCACTCTAGTTAAGAGTCATATTTTTAAAACCCTTCAATGGCTCCTCTTTGCCTCAAAGGTGAGCTGGTTCCTGCTTCCTTCCTCGGCCCCACTTCTGACAGCTCCTCTCTCCACTCTCTGTGCCCTTGCATGTCCAGTGCACGGACAGTTTCAGGGCCCTGCTCTACTGTCTGGTCCCTCTGTAGCTTTGCCTCTCTTTCCATCCAGCATGCCATCAAGACTCAGATTAGAAATTTGAAGAAATGTGCTTGACCTGTGGTGGCGCAGTGGATAAAGCATCGACTTGGAATGCTGAAGTCACCGGTTCAAAACCCCAGGCTTGCCTAGTCAAGGCACATATGAGAGTTGATGCTTCCTGCTTCTCCCCCTGTTCTCTCTATCTCTTTCTCCCCTCTCTCCCTGTGTCTCTCCTCTCTCTTCGTAATAAAAATGAAGGAATAAATAAAAATCTAAAAAAATATTCTTTAAAAAAAATAGAAATTTGAGGAAATCTTCCCACTTGGATTAGGTGCCAGTCGTGTGTGGTCCCACTGAGACCTGTATAGTCCTCCAGCATGGTCTTAGATGCTATTTTCCAACCCTCCTTCAATTGGACTGCTTCCTCTCTTAGCTTAGATGTCAGACAACAAGACATACTGACTTTTTTTGTCCCTAACATCAATAGGGTGTCTGCACATACTAGGTGTTCAAAATAATGAAGCAGTTAATTTTTCTGTAATTAATTTATACTTCAAAGTACTCCAATGAGTACTTAATTTATGAGCCTTTTAAAATATTTTTCTCTGTAAGAAAAAATGTTGTGGGTATTTAAACTTTTCTTCTTGCTCCTTTAAAAAAGGGTCTATCCATAGATTATATTGAATTTTTTAAAAATAAGTGACAGTTTGCTCAAAAGGGCAATTTTCCAGTTAAAGGGGAAGATACATTAGTATTTTAATCTCTAACCATGTTTAGACTATTTTTAGATAACCCAGAGAGTCTGGGAGCTAAGTTTCCCAACTTTTTCCTTGCCTCTCTAGTGCATTCACTCTCTCTGTCTCTCTCTCACTCCTGCTTTCTTCCTGTGCCCACTGCAGCAATTTCAGTCCTGCATGTCTACTCCAACACCCGAGCTTGTCACCCCCATCCTTCTCGATAGAAGACCTCACCTCCTTCACTGGGAAACTGGAGACCTTCTGACAGGAAGTTCTTCAAATTGCTGCACCTACCTCGAGAAGATAACTGGTTTAAGCCATCTTCAGCTCATTTGTTTATTTATCTCTCCTCCCCCCAATCCATTAGACAAATATTTATGAAGGGCCTTTTATCAGCAAACACTGTATTAAGTACCGCAGGTATGGCGTTAGCAAGACAGTCCCTGCACTCAGTCTGCTTCCGATCTGATGAGAGATACTAATAAACAAGAAGATGCTTATAGGTAAGAACTACCATGGAGATAAGAACTGGATCCTGATGCCGTTAGAGCTGAAATCATGAGAAGAGTATACTGGGGCACAGTGGATCAAGTGTTGACCTGGGACACTGAGGTCGCCAGTTCGAAACCCTGGGCTTGCTGGTCAAGGCACATATGGGAGTTGATGCTTCCTGCTCCTCCTCCTCCCTTCTCTCTCTCTCTCTCTCTCTCTCTCTCTCTTTCTCTTCTTCTCCTCTCTAAAAATTGAATAACTCAAGTCTTTAAAAAAAAAACAGAAAGAAGAGTGTACTGGGAAAAGGGAAAAGCATGTGTGACTGCCCACGGAGTCACCTCTTCTCCGGACTCTCAGATTAAGTACCTGCTCCTCAGAGATGTCCCTGTATTCTGACATTCAGTACATGTCATTATTATCATATTTTCATTTTCACTTTTTCCCTTATGGATCATGAGCATTTTAAGAATCAAAACCTTGTCTCATTTGTGTACCCACAGTACCCAGACTCATGCCAGCTTTATATATATATATATGATGCTCGATAAATATTTGATGAATATTGATCATGACCGTATAAGAGATAAAATGTTTACAGTTTGTTACTTTTGTGGGGTGAGTTGCATCCCCTCCCCCAGAAGCTATGTGGAAGTCCTCACCCCTAGCACCTGTGAATGTGACTACATTTGGGAATAGAGTCTTAATCAAGTTAAGATGAGGTCATGCTCAATTAGTGTGGGCCCTAATCTGATATGACTGGTGTCCTTACAAAAAGAGAAGAGGCACAGAGACAGACAGAGGACATCACATGACAGGTGAAGCAGAAATTGGAATGATCACCTATAAGCCAAGAAATGCCAAGGATGCCAGCAGCACCAGAAACGGAGAGACAGCATGGGACAGTCTCCCGGCATCTTCAGAGAGAGCGTGGCCTGCTGACACTTGCATTTCAGACTTCTGGCTTCCTGCGTTTGTTTGTTTTTTAAAGCCACCCAGTTGTTTGTACTTTGTTACAGCAGCCTTACGAAACAAATACAGTTGCTGTTCATTTTTCTTCAGAGACATTTTTGTAACCCCCGTTGTAATCCTTAGGAAGCCAACCTTACCAAGGGGACCCAAGCCACGCTGAGTAAGCAAGAAATGGAACAGGGCTTGTTTCAAAGGTAAAAGGCATTTAAAGAATCTCTCTTTTAGGCTCACTTAGCTACCTACTTTATTTTTAGAGTGGTTAGTGCATGTCCTGGCAGTGAATCTGCCGTGCTTATGAAAGGTCCTACCAGGGGTTAAAGGGAAGTACTCTCTGGCTTTCTCAGTCCTCCTGGCCTCTCTCTACAAAGGCGCTCCTGGGGTCAAAGTGCACTGACTTCAGACCTTAGGCAGAAGAGAATGGGGGAGGGGAACGGTGAGAAGACAAGAAGACAGGGCACAAAGGTCTCTAAATAAACCTCCCCTGTCGTTCTGAGACCCTCAGCACCCCCTAGCCCAGACAGGCTGTCCTCCCGCCTCAGGGTTCGGGGCCCTGGACCTGGTCCTCTGTTTCTCAGCAGAAGAGTTGTTACATGATTTGAATACTCAGCATTTCTTTTCCTTTTTGGAGATTTTTCCCTCATAAAACTCACATTATGAATTTAAGTCAAACAATGAGACAATAAGCTTCTCTTTTCAAAGCTCCTAATTCCTTCTGGAACTTGATGTCCCTGTGTCATCGACAATGACGGGTGTTCCTGTAGGTTTTAGATAAAAATGTGTGTGTGTGTGTGTGTGTGTGTGTGTGTGTGTGTGTGTGTGTTTGCGGGTGCCATGCGCGTGTGTGTTTCAGGAAACACTCCCTAAAACTGTAAGATACGCATCCGTTGCACTTGCGATGGGGGCTTGAACCGGGTGGAGGTAGGAGGAAAACATCATTGTCCAGTTGTCTGGGGGACTTGCTCTAAAAAGAGGACTGTCCACTTCCCTCTCGGTCTTTGTGTTGATGACATTTGTAGTGTTTACTGGGAGCGGATAGTTATCCGGAAAACTCAGGCTGATGACAATAGTATTTGAAATGCTTCTGTAGGTCTGAATCTAGGAGACAGGAAAAAATGTATGTTCCAAGGTACAAGTGCTTGTTGACTTTTCAAAGGCAGCCAGTCCATGCTCTTTCTCGGCGGGCTCAGAAGCGCTCTGCTGAGCTAGTATCCTGTCCATTGCACAGGCATGTCAAAGGACGGCCTTAAGTACTTCACTTTATAGTTTAATAATTTGTTTTCCTTCTTTGATTTGCCATCTACTCTCAGAAACTAAAAAATAATTCCTTTTCCTTTGTTTACCTTTCTTATTTAAGCTGACAGATTTCTTTCTGAGCTTGCGCGCCTGCGCGCGCGCACATCCATGCACACACAAAGTAAGCTATAGTTAATACAATTGCCTTTGCTGAATAAAAAAGAAGAATTTACCTTCAAGCTTGCTGTATCAGAGTAAAGGATGAGTTTGACATGAGAGAATGCGAAATTTTCTAATGTCAATATAGAATAATTGTAGCCAATACAAGAGGTAATAGAATTGTTTATTTGATGGATAGGTGTATTGGCAGTGTGTGTGTGTGTGTGTGTGTGTGTGTGTGTGTGTGTTTGGAAAATTAGGAAGCTAGGAGACACTCTCAAATTCATCGGCTTCTTCCAGAACTCTTCTCAAATGCTTATTGTCATGACAACCATGTCTTCATAAACCAAGGCTCCGAGTGTAATACAGATGGGGTTGGTAACAAGGTAGAGTTACCATCTGCTTTGTTTTCTCTGAGGGACATATTTTTTTCATCCCCAAATCTGATCCTCATTTATGAAAGTCTAGACTCATTTTGCTTTCTGGGGTCATACATTATTGTGAGATTAATTCTTTTCTCCTGACAAACTATTTTTTTATATGTCATCAGATTCCTTATTTATTGTTAAATAAAGGGGGGAAAAGGATAATTATGCATGCATTAAATCAAACAACTATATTTTGTTGATTCATTCCTCTGTACTCTTTGCAAAGTCTGATATGAGGTGGCTTATAATTCAATAATATAGTTAAAAATGAGGTCAGAAAAAAAGTAGGAGTGAGGCAATAATTTTCCAGGAAACAGGCAAAATTTTTATTCTTTTTGTACATTGTATTAATATCTGTGCTTCTTGCAATCTATAATAAGCTCTGTTGTTTTTACTTTCCAACAAAAAGGAGGAGCACATCCATTCTTTAGGAGAGAAAAACCTTTTGCCATTACTAAATTTGGGGCGAAATTTGCAAATAAATGTATCTATGAGAAATGCATCCTAATGCCTTTATCTGCCCCTTTACACAAGATGCAAGGACATATTCTTATTAATTTACTGTAAAAACTTGGGAATGTATTTTTTAAAGAAAGTTATTTAGCATTTTACAAGTTTATACATGCTGTGATCAGAATTAAGAAATACCCACACTTTGGCCATGGCCGGTTGGCTCAGTGGTAGAGTGTTGGCCTGGCATGCAGGAGTCCCGAGTTTGATTCCCGGCCAGGACACACAGGAGAAGCACCCATCTGTTTCTCCACTCCTCCCCCTCTCCTTCCTCTCTGTCTCTCTCTTCCCTTCCTGCAGCCGAGGCTCCATTGGAGCAAAGTTGGCCCGGGCGTTGAGGATGGCTCCATGGCCTCTGCCTCAGGCACTAGAATGGCTCTAGTCGCAACAGAGCGACGCCCCAGCTGGGTAGAGCATCGCCCCCTGGTGGGCATGCCAGGTGGATCCTGGTCGGGCGCATGCGGGAGTCTGACTGCCTCCCTGTTTCCAACTTCAGAAAAAATACAAAAAATAAAAAAATAAAGAAATACCCATACTTTGAAAAAAAAGAAAATACATATCTAACTACTTAAAGGTGTATGGTATCTTAAGTCACTGAATAAAGGTTAAAAAATATGTCATGAAATTCATTTTAAAGTCAAGAATAATTTTCTTCTTTGTTTTGTAATTATTTTACATCTGCTACAATCATTCTAAACCTTAAAAACCTTGAGGGGCTTTGACAACAGAGCTCCATTGTTTTGCTTGCTTGCTTTCAGTCAGAGAAGTTCTAGAATCACCTTTGTAAATCAGTGAAAATTTATTTCTATTCACTCTTTCTATGTCCTATCAGTTGATGTGTAAACATAATTAAAAACCAATGAATGGACAATATATCACACACAAATACAGACCAGAAGCATGTGTGATGACTGAACAATCAATGTGGGCTGATTCTAGTGCAGGAGACGCTGCTGGAAAATTTCTGAAGTGGAGCCTGCAGACGTTTCTGTGGGTTACCCTAATAATTTTCACAGAAACATTGTAAGGAGTGTGGTTCCTTGGATGTGCTTCTGGGAGGGGTTTTAAAATCAAGCCATAGTTGAGTCAACTTGAAACCAGTTTGTCTTTGGGTTTCCTTCCCCATGAGTAGCTGCAGTGAATGCCATTCCTTGTACCTACGACCTTTAGCTTCTACCTCACGTATGCATTATTACAGACACGAGGTCTGCCCCGGCTTCTTCCAGGAGAGCTCTCTGTTGGTTTTTCTCTTTCATTTGGATGAAAATGGGGAAATAGAATGACCACAAACAATGTGTTAGTTATCATTTTGGATGTGCCATAGAAACACCATCTTTGACTCTGTCGACGTAAAAATCATCCTCAGAGTAAGATGCGTGAAGCTCTGTTGCGTTGTTCTGAAGGAAGTGGGAATGATGTCATAAATGTCTCTCCGATATTATGACAAACAAAATATGGTACCCTGGCCCAGGCTGCGTAGTCACCTTTGGAAAGTTCATGCATTTGTATAGATATCAGGACTTTCATCATCTGTAACTGTTTCAACATGCGGTCACCTTACTAAGGAGTATTTGTGGTGTACACCATTAGTTCTGAAAAGCAGTACTTTGGTTTATTTAAAATCTTTAAACTGGATTCTTCAGTCTTTACTCTATTAATTGTTTGTCAACTCTGCTAAATGTGACATTTTTAAGATACAAAACTTGTCAACATTCAGTTCTTCACTTACCACTGGTTTTTATTGCCTGACATTTGTCCTGAGAACTTGGCTACAAGTCCCAAGGTAGGTGGTCACCCAGGGCCAGTCTTGTTCTCCTTCCCCAAGGCTGATAAGAAGCAGCAAACACAATGCGGAAGTCTGCAGAGTCCAGCAGGAAGCAGCTGATCGTAGATCTTGGGGGTGTAAGAATACAGCCGCGTTCTGGGTTTGCTGAACATCTTGAAATGCTTTGAGTGCAATAAAAGCCCAAACGTGCTTTTCTCCCTCATTTTTTCACGTATGTATTTTAGGAGAAATGTGATCCACATGCTCTTGTTCTCTCCACTTTTAAATCATAAAAATGTTGTTTTGTAAGAGCTGTTTGATGTTCAGGAAGTCTTTTATCCTCTTTATTAGGTTATTCTTATATATAAAGACAAAGAAAATAATAAACAGAAAACGCAACATGAAATCCTGACTCAGCCAGGGCAAACACAATGTGCCCAGCTTCAATCTGAAGTTCTAGATAGAAAATATTTTAAAACCAAATGTTTCTCTTATTGCTTTGCAAAACTAGTGCTCCTTTCCATTGGGCAGAAGGGAGGCTGTTTGGAAGGAGGGCCTAGAATTAATATTCATTGAGTAGTGACTCTGGTATGCTGGGACATCGGCTAACTGCTTAATTTTTACAGTAACCCTAATGATAGGTCAGTCCATCTGCATTTTACAGATGAGAAGGGCTTTCAGAGAGCTTAAGTGACTGGCCACGGGCCACAGAAGAATCTCAGTCCAGGTCTACTTAACTTATCGGTTATAGTCTTTCCATTATTCCAGTCCTCCTCGTTCTTTTGGGGTGGGGGTGCCCTCCAGACAATCAGAAAACCCCACGTTGAGAGATGATTTGGAAATAACTGGTAATCAGGCTTGAAGATGAGGGCTACTCTAGCCTCAAGAAAGCGTCAGCTTGGTATTGACAAGGTGAATATCTAGTATGGTAGTTGCTCAAGAGTATTGGATAGGTGGTTTGTGCCAGAAAGGAGCCTATATACACTTCCCATTATTATAGCAAGGGGAAGCCAGAATACACACAGGGAAGGTGAGTAGGGTCAGTGCTCTCGCATTGTGGTTCACGATATTTCTAAACTAGTGATACTCTATTACCATTTATTTTATTTTGTAACAGTTGTACATATTTGGTAAGAGTGGTATATGATTTCATTTGTTTAAATGGATTAAACTCATTTCTTAAAGAATATTTCAATGCCTGTATGTTATTGGAGGCACCTTAAGGTATTATAGAATGGGAATGATGATTTTAATGGGTCTCTCTTTAATAGGACTTGCATATAAAAGAAAGTCCAAGATTTTATTTGAAGGAGGAAGGTCATATTCAACTATACCTTGGGGTACATGGTTCATAATGAGGCATTAAGTTCTTATTTTCTGGAGGAAAAAGAAGAAATGACAGTATAGGAGATAAGAAGACTGCTTAGCATTTGAACTGGGTTCTAAGTTCTTCTGACATTATCTGTTCTACAGGCTTTCATCCGGAAATCTCAAATTTTATTTAGTTTGTAGCAGACATTGTACTATAATCTCATCTCATTCCCTCCCTCCCTCCCTTCCTTCCTTCCTTTTTTCCTTCCTTCCTTCCTTCCTTCCTTCCTTCCTTCCTTCCTTCCTTCCTTCCTTCCTTCCTTCCTTTTTTCCTTCCTTCCTTTTTTCCTTCCTTCCTTCCTTCCTTCCTTCCTTCCTTCCTTCCTTCCTTTCTTCCTTCCTTCCTTCCTTCCTTCCTTTTTTCCTTCCTTCCTTCCTTCTCTCTTTCTTTTAAACTTGTTCTACTTTTATACTGAGTCTTAGGCATCAAGGAGAAAAGAGATGAATTATTTAAAGAAGGCAATGGCAATTTCATAAGTGACATTTTGGAGAACATTGGGTCATCATATGACAGAACATAATTAATTTTTCTGAAGGTCAGGAAACAAATTTTTTTCCAGTGGATTTACTAAGGGGACCAACCACCTGGCTTCTAGTTTAGCAGATCGCATCCCTGAGAAAAGTCACTGTTCTCTTTCACAGGTTTCTCTTTTGCTGCGTATCTCTATGGGCTGTATCCCACACAAGTGAGAACTATCATTAATTACTGTAGCGCTTATTTTTTCCCGTGCCTCTACTGAAGAGCCACTCTGATTTATGTTTGACTCCACAGCAGTACAGAACTCCACACACCTTGATATTAGTCACTTTGCCTCGGGATCTCTGCACACTCTCAATGTTGCTACTGAGAACCTGACATCTCCACATCCAGGAGGAGGGGCGAGGTTTTCAGGATCTGTCTGTGCCCAGGCAAACCAAGCAATCTGTATGGGGGTCCCTGGCAGAGTGAGGAAGAAGGCTGAGGGTCTCGTGGGGCCCACGGGAGTGGGGAAGACATACCATGAGTTCCTTTCAGATTAAAATTGAGCTAAAAATCTTGGAGAAGGAAGTTACTCTTTCATGGAGGACAGAATCCAGAATGTCTCTCCTTGGGGCTGGGGCTGGGGCTGGAAATGAGTGGCTCTATGTACTCTATGTACACAGAGGTTCTTGTCTATGAGGTCCCTGCCCACACAGAGGGTGGGGAGTAGGGTTTGAGACATGGCTGTAGTTTCTGGTATATTCTCTCTCAGGATACTCTAATACTGGATCCATGAATGTAGACTAGGAAAAAACACCCATGTTCACTTTTTAAGAACATATTATTTTATAAAATGAGATTTCTTTGTATCTGATTTCACTCGGTCCCAATCAGCTATTGTTACTACTTTTTAAGCATAGGCCCTGTTCCATGGTGTGGATTCTATAGGCCCTCTGCCCCCTTGTCACTGTCACTAAGATGGGCGTCCCTAAGCGATAGGGGGCAAATCACCTCTCAATGTGTCCTGTCACTGATGCCTCTATTCGTATCCCATCGATGCTGCTAGCCTCTGTCTTCACACTGGAAACTTTCAGGTGTTCAGGAAAGACATTGTGGGACATTTCTAAGTTATTATAGCAGGTCCAGTTGAAATTGCATACCTGTATTAGATGCCTCTTCCCATTTGTAAGGAAAATAGTCAAGGGCTTGAAACCTGATGTCAATAGATAGTTGGCCCAATACATTTTCTTTGAGATCTACTGCATTATTTTCCCCCATTGGTTATAAATTGAGAGTATTAATGGGTATTTATTCCACACCCAAAGGGTTATGAGCTCCTGTGTGGTTAAAATGCTATTGAGACCAGTGTATTGGAAGAAAGGAGACATTCTCTCTGTTGACTTCTTTCAGTTGCCCTCACATTCATCGAGGTTAATTGACTGTCTTCTTTGCACACTCCCCTCAGGAACTTGCAGAGGACGCTGTTGTAAGAGAAACAATAACCCTTGCCTGAAGGCAGTATGCGCAGATGGGAAGGGTAACCAGACTATTGCTTTCTGAGAAATCTACCTCATTTCAGCAGAAGGACCCGGCAGTTCCGCTGGACTCAGACCGAGAACTATGACTAACAGACACTTCAGACAGGTTTCGTAACCTCTAGACTTGTGTGGCACAAATGCTTACAGTGAGCTTCAGAGGCTTCGGGGAGACCACGAAAACTCTTTGACTTAACCAGCCTGGAAGTTCTGAAGTGGGAATTAAAAAGTATGATTCAGTTTAATATTGAAGGGTGCCACCCAAAACTGCTTCTTTGCTTTTCCAAAATCGATTTTTTTTCTACGGCCAGTTGCAGTCCTCTCGAGAGACATGCCCAGATCTCATCCCGTGCGATCGTGTGAGGTTAAACAGGGCACTGAATGACACGGCGTAAGGTTTTCTCAGGGGGTCACCTTACCACATGATGACATTTTTTCCCATGTAAAAATGTCATAACCTCACTTTTGAATGTTCACATTTCTGAAAGGAAGTTTAATTTATAGGATAAATTTACATTGTTGTTATGAGACTTCACCCAAAAGGTTGGAGTGAAATCTCGGAGGATGAGATCTTCCCCGAGAGCTCTCCTTGTGAACAGTGCTCACGGGCGTGGTTTATCCCGCAGACACTGGTGCCTGGAGAGGGAGCACTTCCTGCTGCCCCGCCCACTTCTCCCGGAGTGAGACTAGTCCGTTTGGGCTCAATGCCGCTGGAGGCAGATCCCTGCAGGTTGTCGAGATGCACGCTCCTTTTGCTCCCCAGCAGGCCTGAAACCCAATCACCGGTTTTGCATTCTTTAGGGTTTTTTTTTTATTGTAAAATTGCATTTGATATACATTGTTATACTAGTTTCAAGCGTACAACATAGTGAGTCAACATTTCTATAACTTATGAAGTGATTCCCCCCCCCCCCTAAGTCTAGTCCCCATATGGCACCATACATAGTCATTACTATGTTGTGGACTTTAATCCCTGTGCTACCATTTTTATCCCCATGACTATTTTTATAACTGAAAATAACTGTTTTGTATTTTATTTCATTTTATTTTTTGTATTTTTCAGATATAAGGGAGGGGGGGAGTCAGACAGACAGACTCCTGCATGCGCTCGACCCGGATCCACCCGGCATGCCCACTGGGGGGGATGCTTGGCCCCTTTGGGGCCTTGTTCCACTGCAACCAGAGCCATTCTAGCACCTGAGGCAGAGGCCACAGAGCCATCCTCAGTGCCTGGGACTTTGCTCCAATGGAGCCTTGGCTGTGAGAGGGGAAGAGAGAGACAGAGAGAAAGGAGAGGGGGAAGGGTGGAGAAGCAGATGGGTGCTTCTCCTGTATGCCCTGACCAGGAATTGAACCTGGGACTTTCACACGCTGGGCCGACACTCTACTACTGAGCCAGCTGGCCAGGGTAATAACTGTTTTTTTAACCTTTTAGTTTTCTTATGAGCAGAGCTGCCCACATTCTCTTCCATTACAAGTCCTAGAAGTGAGCAAAGCCCAGTCTTTCCAATGGGAAGACACTTGCTCTGATCTGGGGCTTGGAATGGCTGAGTAATGGAGCAAAAGGTGCAAGAAATCTGGACTTTAACAAAGCAGAATTTTTAAAATCATGCATCTTGTGCTTTTCTCATGAGTACACAGTCTAGCAGGATTTGCAGGTGTATGCCTCATTAAAGTGAAGATAGTGTAGAATAATGATCTGTTGGAACCAGATGAAAAGATGCTCAACATCATTAGTCATTAGGGAAATGCAAATTACACCAATGTCAGTGTGCACACGTACCGGGACATCTAAAATGGAGAAAAATGACTATACCAAGAATTGATGAGGGATGAATACGGGGCGAAACTGGTCCTCTCATCTGTGGCTGGGAGGAGTGTCAATGGAGCCGTCACTTCTGAAAAGAGTTTAGGAGTTTCTAAAAAAAAGTTAAACACACACTGTATGATTGAGCCATCAGACTCTTAAATATAGCGTGGGGCAAAAGTAGGTTGATAGTTGTTCATATGGAAAAGAATACAATGATTACGAAACAATAATACAAGAATAAACTCTGTTTTGCATCCTCACAGTTGTAAACTTACTTTTGGCCACCCTGTATTTACTCAAGAGATGTGAAGACATGTCCATACCCAAAGCTAGACATAAACTGCTTATAACAGCCTTATCTGTAATAACCCCAAACTGGAAACAACCCAAATGTCCAATGGAATGATAAGCAAATCGTATTTATTTATTGGATAGAGCCATACAGTGGAATACCACTCAGCAATCTAAAAAATCAACTATTCATACATGCAACAACATGGATAAGTCTCAAAATAATTCTGCTAATTTAAAGAAGTCAGATAAGAAGGTGAGAGACTTTGGGGAACTGAATTCACACGATAACAGTGGGAATGAGGGAAAGAGGAGGCACTTTTGCAGTACTCGAAAGTAGAATGGACAAGGCTTCTCTGGGGGATAAGGGTGGAGGAGGCATGGGCTCTGAGGTCTCCCTGGCTTGCGTTGTATATGTCTGTCTGTGGAACGTCACTTATTTAGCAGTAAGAATTATGTAAAAGATGGTGCTTAAATATATGAGAGATGATAAGCTAATTGTTTAATACCAGCTCCTGTGATAGCTCCAAGACCCCCGAAAAAGAAACATCCAGTAGGCAGACTGTTAATACTTGATTGCTTAAGGAAAATAAGCTTATATTTTGGCTATTTAATAAAAAAAATAAGTACAGATAACTAATAAAAGTATAATATTAAGGAGAAAAAATGACGAAGAGGACACCAAAAAGTGGGATTCCCAGAAGCAGTTGCAGGACAAGAAAGAACAGAGGTTTGAGGGCAGAGGTAGCGACAGGCAGGAAGTCAGCTCTCTGGGATGCCGCGGAGAAAAGGAACAGGGGATTGCTTTGGAGGGCAGCCAGCTTCATGGACATCTTGTTAATTTAATGCCTCTGGGATTCTGGCATAGCAATTTGTGTGGTTGGCTTTATTTGGTCATGTGATCCAAAGTCTATAATTAATTGCAGCTCATAAGAAGTAGTGTCAATTGTGCTCAAGGGCATTGCTTCTGGAGATTATATTCCCATCTCTGACCTTAACAAATATATACACTCTCCGAACATCTGCTTCCTGATCTGTGAAATGGTATCCTCAGCAGTTCCTACCTCTTCAGGTTGTTATATTAATAAGAGATTAAAAGAAATTGTGCACAAGAAGCACTTAGCATTGATTGCTTCTAAGGGCTCCTGGAAAATAGGCCCAGGCAGTGCAAGTCCCTGGTTGCATTCCCTTTACCAGTCCTGACTGCTTTTTCTGTGAAGTCAGCAGGCTCTTTGTGGTCTCGTTTCAGGCTTTGTGGAGCTGACCCTGCACGACCAGGTCCACCTTCTGGAGTGTGCCTGGCTGGAGATCCTGATGATCGGCCTCATCTGGCGCTCCATGGAGCACCCGGGGAAGCTCCTGTTTGCTCCTAACTTGCTCTTGGACAGGTGAGTGACCTGGCTGTCGCGTGGGGGAGGGGACAGCATGTCCTTTATCATCCCCAGATTATTCCTGAAGCTCTTTCATTCAGTCCTCCACGAAGCTTCCAAGAATTTGATCAGGTATGTTGACTCTACAAATGGGTGCATTTGGGTGGTGGAGGCCAGTCAGGTTCACAGAAGTCTATGAATAACTTTCTGCTAGACATCTTCCCAGATTAGTTCTATTATTTCTAAAATATATGCATATATACTTTCATATATTTATACAGTGTCCAGTATTTTCATGGCAAATTACCCATGTGCACGTTTATGTGTGTATATACACACACACACACACATATGTATACATACACATTTGAATATGTGTGAGTGCTTATAAAATCATGAATTATAGTTTTCTAACTCCATCTTTATCTTGTGTTATATAAAAGAATTGATGACTAACCTTCCTTTAATTAAAATATATTTTGGCCCCTGTACCTCCAGACAACAGCCTTTTCATTTCCTTCTCCAATTTTCCCATCAATAAATGAGGAAACTTGACCAGAGTTCTGAAGGCCTCTTCCAGTTCTATAAATTCATAAGCGTTACTTGTTTATTTCAGAAAATGATTTCACTTTTCAAATGTGCTACCTTATTTAGTGTATTGTATTTGGGTTGAGTTGGGACGTGAGTCCCATTGTTCTTTGCTTTTCAGTCATTGCTCAGAGTAATAGAATTAGACGTTATTCACCGGCAGGTACCAGTGACCAAGTCCCTACCCAGCACCAGCACCAGCTGCTGTGCTCAATGCTTTACATACGTGATCTTATTTAATCATCACAGCACTCTTAGGAGGCTTGTCATTCCCTTTTACCAGAAAAGAAGCTTAAATCTTTGCTACTTGCAGAAAGCACCAAGCTGGCTAATGGTGAAGTCAGGATTCGAATTCAAGCTCGAGCTGTCTCTGGCGCCCGCATGTTGCATCTGGTGCTGTGCACACGTCCCGTGCTGGATGTGCCCTTTGCACTCTTTCCTGTCCAGCGAGGCCCCTTTGGTTTGCTGCTGTGCCCTTTTGTTTCCAGGCGTACCTTGTCTTTGTGGGACATGTGACAACCAGAATGGGAAAGAACCGTCCCCTAATTGTTTCTGGCTAACTTGTGTTGCCTTTGCTCAGCAGTCCAAGACTGCCTCTTTTCCCACGACGAAGTGTCTGGAGACATTGTGCACTCCTTCACTCCGAGGAGCCACTCTGCCTCCCCAGCTCCTGTCCCTGTCTGGCTTCCTTCCACCTTCCAAGCCCCATGGGGCACAGTGACAGTAGCATTTACTTAAGTACTGGGGAGCTGTACAGTATTGGTGACTGTTTTGCCATTTTGTGTTGTAGCTTTTGAAAAACAGTGATGATACTGTTCACGAAGCAGATTTTGCTGTTTGTGGAGTATAGTCCCATAGCACAGTTTCCCAAAATCACTGATGTTGGTCACTAGTCTGGACCATTAGAACGACACGCACAGCTCACATGGCACTGTCAGCCTTGTCGAGGATATTTGCAAAGCACTTGTCTCCTTCCCAGCCCTCCGCTCCCCTCCCCTTCTCTCCTCTCCTCTCTTCTCCCGTCTCCTCCCCTCCCTTGCCCTCCCCTCCCCTCCCCTGCCCTTCTTTCTCTTGTCACTTTTTCTGGTCCACCTTTTTTCTCCTCCACCTTTATTCTCCTCCATTTTTCTTGGCTTTCCTCCTTTCTTCTTTTCTTTTCACTAGTCTCCTCCTCCTCCTTCTCAAAATTCTTATGTTACATAGTATAGTTCTGTGATCAAGTTATAATCAATTTGCAGGTGCAAACCTTATTCTATGTGCATGTTTCCCTGCTACGGACTGGATGTGTCTTCAGTGTTGAGGTTTTCTGTACATTCATAGCTGGATCGATCTGGTCCACGATTTACCATCTCATTTGTATCTCTCTTCCTGGGCACACACTTCCTGAGAACAGTCATCTAGACACTGGATTTTAAATATAAAAGGGTTTGTGACATGGCCTCATTTTGTCAGTGATGCGCTATCACCTAGGATTTTATCCACCAGCTGCTTATCTTTCCTATAAACTCTCACTGTGGTTCATTTTCTCCCATATCTCTCTGCAGTATCAACAAGTGAAAGTTCCCATCTCTATCTACTGCTGTTCTCTAAAACTCCAGATTTAAAATTCCTACTGCCTCTAGACTGGGATCTCTCAACTTCTGCACTGTTGATATTGTTAGTTGGACCATTCTTCCTTGTGAGAAACTGTCCCGTACATTTTAGGATGATTAGCGGCATTTCCTCTCAACTAGATGTTTGTAGCACCCCTCCTCCCCAGTGATGACAGCCCAAAATGTCTCCAGACATTTCTACATGTCCCCTGTGTGTGGTGGGAAGGGAGGTCCGAAACAGTCCCTGGTTGAGAACAACTCTAGACTCAGCAAGACCGTCAGTGACACGTCATCTTCCTTATCAAAACTGTTCCTTTTCTTTCTTCTCAATATTGGTGACAACAGCATTCATCTTGACACTGAAACTATAAATTTTAAGTTCACCATGAATTGCACTCCCCCCCCTCACCAGGTTATCCGGGCTACCAAGTCCTTTCTGAACTGGTGTTGGGAACTGTGCTCCCTGTTGTCACCATTCCTCTGCCCTGGCAGGTCCTTGTTGTCCCTTCTCCGGGTTGTTGCCCCCCCCCCCCACTGTCTCTGGTTCTGGGCCATGGCCCCTCTCTCCTTAGTCAATTCTCCACAGCGCTGCCAGGGTTAGAGTGAAGGCGCTGCTCTCGTCCCGATCCTTCCCGGCAGCTCTCGTGGGCCCTCTCCATTCTTCAGAAGGTCCTGTCTAGCCTTCTTATCTTGACAATTATGAATCCCTATTGCCAGGGTCACAAACACCGGCAGAGCTGGTCACACGATGTCAGTGGGGACGGCCGGTGGGTCCACAAGGAGTTCTGTGGGTTAGGTGAGCACGGTGAGCTCTTGTCCAGGTGAAAAACCCGCCTGGGCACTGAGTTCAGCCTGAGGTCTTAAACCTGAGTTCGGGCGTCAAGTTTTTCTTCCATTGCTTCTGAAAGCCCTCTACCTTGAAAATTCTTTGTCAGAGTCTTATCCAAGCTTTAAGGCTCATTTCAGATGCTACCCTGCTGTAAGACCTTCCTTCAAACTCTCTCCTTCCCTGAGGAAGGCAGCCTTTCGTCTGTCTAGGTTCTGGTTGCGTTTGGTCGGTTCTTCTCTTGGTCTCAGTCTGCCAGTATGGAAGCTATGACTGTATGTCTTAACTTCCTTATCAGCCCATAAACTTCTTCAGGGCAGGAACCAGATCTTGTTCATCCCTTTGTTACCTCCAGTATACAAATTCTTCTCTGATTCCCAATAAATGCTCGTGAATCACCCTGGCCAAGGTCACGGGTGGTTTGTGGCGGTCGGGAGACTCCACCTCTTCTGATAGCCATTTCAGCTGTTCTTGTCATCACACTCCCTCCCTTCTTGTTTATGGCTTCTCTTCGATTCCTGGCTCAGTCCCTTACAGATTTTGCAGAAATTAATATCCATCTGTTTTGGAAGGGTTTTTTGAGTTACTAAATGCATTTGGCTTATGCTTCTGTTATGCAACTTTTACATTCCAAATAGGGATAACCCAAGGATTGTACTTTCCCCCCATCCTTAGATCCTCTATTGAGTAAAATCCTCAAGGTCATAATATATTTATGTACACTTAGGTATGTGTTCATGATTAGGAAAGTATATAAATAAATGTAAATTATGTATATAGTATAAAATATAAAATATAATCTATAACAGGGGTCGGGAACCTATGGCTCGCGAGCCAGATGTGGCTCTTTTGATGGCTGCATCTGGCTCGCAGACAAATATTTAATTAAAAAAATAATAACGTTAAAAATATAAAACATTCTCATGTATTACAATCCATCCATTTCATACCACTCATGTTCATGGTTGAGGGTGGCTGGAGCCAATCACAGCTGTCCTCCGGGACAACACCAAATTTTTATTGGATAATGCATAACGTACACGGGTCGTTGTATGGCTCTCACGGAATTACATTTTAAAATATGTGGCGTTCATGGCTCTCTCAGCCAAAAAGGTTCCTGACCCCTGATCTATAATGTCAACTTTTCTCCACTTTTCTAATTATCAATATGCACCTAAATACCATGAAATTTCAAAATTATTAAATTACCCTCCTGATGTTAGAGGATAACCAATTTGGTGACATTGGTATATGCATACAGTAAAGAGTACTGTGACCAGCAACCCATCTGAAATTGTATATGTATCAGGAAGATGGCTTTTGAGTGATAAATGAGAACATTGTTTATGTTTTTGCCTGGCAAGCTCCTGACCCTTTGATAACATTTAACTCTGATTAGCATTAGCCTCTCTGTTGCTTTTTCCCATCATATAGTACTTAGTAAACATTTTTTTTTTTGTAACAAAATGTAGAAATCCATGTTTTAAATCTAAATGTTTGATTGAGAACAGGTGAACCGAAGATGAGTGTTAGCTTTATTATTTTTATTTTATCTTGGGCTTTGTGACACTATCTTTGAAAAGTCAGCTACCTCTCTAGGCTGTTTGCATCTACGCAGAAATACATAGGAGAGACAGAAAGCCACAAGTCAAACCGTCCTGTCACCCATGTTGCTAACTAGAGACAGGGCTTTATCTGATTAATTATAACAATGTCCTGTTGTCACAAACCTTTGCAAATCCAGGCATTTGTGACTTCCAAGGCCCCAGTATTTCCTTGTCATTTTACAAACATTGGTATTGGCAAGTGGGGTGATCATAGTGATCATAGGAACAAAAAACCTACTGGGTTGCCATCCTGCACTTGAGAACAGAAGATTTATTTTTTATCTGGAGTCCATTTAAAAAAAAATATTGCTTGATTTACTCCTTGATGACAACCCATGATATCTTGATTCTGGTAGCTTCTAACCTTCCTGGTAGTCATATGCTTGAAGCTAATTTTATCGTCGCCAGGCTCAGCCTGCCCACAGTGTCCAGTCCTTCCCTGTCCCCTGCAGCGGTGACTTCCGAGCACTGAATGCAGGCGTCTCTTTCTGTGAAAACCAAGAGATAAAGGTCATTATAAGGTACAAATAAAAAACCCGGTAATTTCTCTTAATGTGTGTGTGAGTGTATTTCACAAGAGGAAAGTGAGAGATAATAAGAGGGCCTGTGAAAGTAATCAGGAAATGGAGAAAACCCATTTTCCATTCTAGCACCTAATCCTTTGGTGTGTTTGGCACCAGAAAGCTCAAAATCTGTCCTCTGTGTCAACTCCGAAGGCATCTCTATGTTTAGTCCTGCTGGAGTGCTCACACTGAAAAAAATTATCCATGGAAAACAGAAGCAAGGATATCCCACTTTGATTGTTTCTTATGGGGTCTCTGCTTCTGCAGAAGCGAAGTCTGCTGTCGCCGGAAGGCAGATGTGGAAACAATGTTAAGTTGCCTGTTCAGTAAAAACGATCTAGTTTCCAAGGGACCGGCTAATTCTGCTCTGTAGGCACCATCCGTGCTAACAAATTCTGAGAATATTTGTGGATTTCTCAGTAAAGCCAAAGCACTCTCTTTTGACTCCCATTCACTCTCAGGGAAAAAAAAAATTATCCATTTGAAAAGCAGGGCTTATTCGACAAGCAGACTATTCCTCTACCTAGTCTGGCCAGAGGGCTGTTGATCGAGCTCTTGTCATCACTCCTGCGTCAGGAGGCTCTGTCTGTAGGAAACAGAATTGGACGACAGAAAGTTCTTTTACTTGTGGGCATGGAAGAGGAATAGGTTCACTCCCCGAAGAGAAAAACAGGTTGCTGCACTACAAAGAGTATTTTTTTAAAGATTTTATTTATTGATTTTTAGAGAAAGGAAGGGGGGAGAGGGAGAGAGAGAGAGAGAGAGGTGGGGATTGGCGAGAAGCAGGAAGCATTAACTCATAGTTGCTTCTTGTATGTACCTTGACCCGACAAGCCCAGGGCCTCGAGTCGGGACCTTGGCATCATTCCAGGTCGACGCTCTATCCACTGTGCCATCGTAGGTCAGGCGACTAAGAATATTTTGCCTCTTCTACTACATAGCAGACTGTTTTTAGATGAAAAATTTATTTTATTTAAAAACATCATTTTTTAGAAGAAAAAGCATTCTTACTTTAGGTTATTTATTGTCAGTATTTTAAAAAAAAGTGAATAAAAACATGTAAATAAAACAATGATTCCAGCAGTGCTTTTATTGGCTTTTCTTTTTTAATTAACTTTCTTGTGTGTGTCTGTGTAAAACTTGATGTAAATTCTTTGCAGATTTCTTTACTTGGAGGAGTAAAAAAGTAAAGTTCCTAAGTAAGTTGATGAATTCAGACTGTGATCCATGCAAAGGTTTCTCGGACATGAAGAGAAGGACCTCCCTTTATATCTGCTTTTCACATTTCTTCCCTTTGAAAATATGTGCTTCTCCAGAGGAGGGGAGCATCACAGTAGCTGGGGAGCAGGTGGGTGGTGGGTGGGGTGAGTGATTATCTCATCGGCAAAGTCAGTCCTGGGCAGGAGGCACTTCAGTGACTTCAGTAGCTTAGATGGAGGCCCTCCTAAACTTTCCAGAAGTGCTTTTGGGGTCTGCCAATTCATGTCTGAAGAACCCTGTTCATAACCTCTTTTCACTGTACCTTATAAAATTGGATGAGAAAAGTCAAGAAGCCGACGCCTATTTAATTTCTTTAATGCCTACAGTGTAATGCTGGGTTCTCTTCTATACTTTCTGTATTTCATTCATTGAGTGAGAATACAGATAGCAAGTTTATATTCTATTGGTTCTTACAAGCTCCGAGCCCTTAGTTACTCAACAGCAGATACCAACTGATTGATTCTTAAAAGTGTTTGGTTTAGCGTTCCGACAAATCTTGGGAATATGTAACTAAACAGGAGAGAAATTGAGGCCAAATGAAAGGAGAAATGAGCCGAACTGTCATTATTATTGCTACCTCTGCCTGGAAATGAATCAGAACATCTACCAGACTAGAAACTAATTGTATTGTACACTTTAAATGACTGAATTGTGTACTATGTGAATTATATATCAATGAAGATATTACACACACACACACACACACACACACACACACACACACGTTGGAATTTCAGGAAAAGTTAATTTGACTATCAAGACCATCAATCACGAAAGCAATCGTAGGGGTTCTACTGAAAAAGGTAAAAAACAAAACATTCGAACTAAGGTTTCTTCTTAAAAATGAAAGCAATTAGGTAGCATTATTTTATAAAAAGCTCACTAAGCCACAAGTCTTTAACTCCTCAAGAGGAATAAGCCTGTAAACAGTAAGGATCCACTCAATATAAAATTGCTCCAGGGAAAAAGGCAGGATTCCAACCAAAGAATTAATCCTGTGTAGGAGGTTAATTTGACTTTTCTTACATTTTTATATACCGCATTATTTTTGTGTTTGCCCTATGTTAATCTCAATGAACCACCAGCTTGATTTAAAATATAATCAAAATAATATTTTGACGGTTTAATTTTAAAATACCTTAATATTTTTTAAGTCTCACATGCTACACAGGGATAATCAAGTAATCACCTCTCCTATCTCCTTTAATCATAGCTCCTTGTCCACAGTTGGCATCAGAAAGATCCTCCTTTATTGTAGTCAGTGCCATCAAAATCCAATGATAGTCCTGGCTGGGTATCTCAGTTGGTTCGAGTGTCATCCAGATATGCCAAGGTTGTGGGTTCGATTCCCTGATCAGGACACATATAAGAATCAACCAATGAGTGCATAAATAAGTGGAACAGCAAATCAATGTCTCTTTCTCTCTCTTTCCTTTTTCCCTTCTTTCTCTAAAATCAATAAATTTTTTTAAAAAATTTTAATTTTAGGCCCTGGCCGGTTGGCTCAGCGGTAGAGCGTCGGCCTAGCGTGCGGAGGACCCGGGTTCGATTCCCGGCCAGGGCACACAGGAGAAGTGCCCATTTGCTTCTCCACCCCTCCGCCGCACTTTCCTCTCTGTCTCTCTCTTCCCCTCCCGCAGCCAAGGCTCCATTGGAGCAAAGATGGCCCGGGCGCTGGGGATGGCTCTGTGGCCTCTGCCCCAGGCGCTAGAGTGGCTCTGGTCGCAATATGGCGACGCCCAGGATGGGCAGAGCATTGCCCCCTGGTGGGCAGAGCGTCGCCCCATGGTGGGCGTGCTGGGTGGATCCCGGTCGGGCGCATGCGGGAGTCTGTCTGACTGTCTCTCCCCGTTTCCAGCTTCAGAAAAAATGAAAAAAAAAAAAAATTTTAATTTTAAATGTTCAAAAAAAGAAAAAGCTTTCAGTTCTTCATTACTGAGTATGATGTTAGCAATGTGCTTGTCACATATGCTCTTTATTATGTTGAGGTATATTGCTCCTATACTACTCTGTTGAGAGTTTTTATCATAAAGGGATGTTGAATCTTGTCAAATGCCTTTTCTTCATCTGCTAAAATAATCACGATTTTTATCTTTCGTTTTGTTAATGCATTATATTGATTGGTTTGTGAATGTTAAACCATCCTTGAATCCTGCAATAAATCCCACTTGACCATGGTGTATGATCCTTTTAATGCTTGTTGAATTTAGTTTGCTAATATTGTTTAAGCACTTTTGCATCTGTATTCATCAGGAACATTGGCCTGCAATTTTCTTTTCTTGTTTCAGGATAAAGTTGGTCTCATAAAAATTACCTTAGAAATATTTTCCCCTCTTCTATTTTTTAGAAGAATTTGTAAAGGATTGGTATTCATTTTTCCTTAAAAGTTTGGTAGAATTTGCCAGTGACGCTGTCTTGCTCTAGGATTTTCTTTGTAGGGATAGTTTTGCTTTACTGACTCATCTTCTCAGTAGTGATTGGTTTGCTCAGATTGTCTTACTGTCTTTTCTTCCTGATTCAGTCTTGGTAGCTTGTATGGTTCTAGGAATTTGTCCATTTTTATTAGGTGGTCCCATTTGTTGGCACATCAGTCTCTTAAAATACTTTGTATTTCTGTGGTATCCGTTGTAACTTGATCACTTTCTAATAGCTATAGATTCTAAGTGAAAATCAATCCATGGTTTAAACTTGCATTTATAAACTGATTCACTCTTGACATTTTCATGCTAGCAAAACTATATTTATTACATATTTATCCTGCCTAAAAGTGCACTGTTTTCTGTAACTCTAGAAGTCTGAGGCTATTCCATACATTAGTCTGTTGGGGCTGGCGGCAAAGTAGTGGCAATTTTGAGAGCAGTTTATCAGCCTCTATGGTAGATGACCACAGTTTACACATCTTTGAAATAGTATTTATGTCAAGGTATTAGTACAGCTTTGATATTTTCCTACGATAATAGCTCTTAAATTTAGAAGTGGGTAGAGGTTTCATTTTAAAGTAAATAAAGATAATACAGTATATCTATTTCCGTTTCTTATTGAAAGCTGAAATTGCCGTTGTTATTAGTTTTATGGTTATGTGCCCTTATGATCTGTAATTAAGTTTCAGTCTCTTCTTTGGCGTTACTGACTTCTCCTGTGGGAGAAGGATAAATAAGGATGAAATTTCTCTTCTGATAATTCTAGAGGCATTTTAAGTCATTAAATATTCTTATTTTTATTTTACCTGTGTTTTAATCTTAGCAAGTTGAAAGGAGATGTAAAAAGCACACTTTTAATTTTATCTTTGGTTTTACAGCACAGCAGAGAATTGTTTTTTTTAAACCTGCTTAAATATTTACCAATCACCATTGGCACAGATTCTAAGATCCAACATGAATTTATTGTTAGCAAACAAGATGCACCGAACATGTGATGAGGCTAAGGAAGGATTACTGCCTACCCCTGATAAGGAAAGAGCTTCTCTTATATCTCCAGATTTGATCAGGACAAGCTTAATACCACGTGCAGGTGAGGTTTCAGCGGGCTCCAGCTTTGCCTCTGAGGAGAGCCAAGACTAACTGAGCACATCATTTAGAGTGGCTGGGTTATGGAGTGTGGGCATGAAAATGTCAAGATCTGTGGTCTTGAAAGGACAGCGATGCTACAGATAGGACTTGGAAAGACAGGACAAAGACCAGGTGTTGGGGAAATCTGATCATCTTTTCCATGTACAAGGTGGGCTTAAGGCGCAGGGAGGATATACTGTAGATAAAATCTGGAAATAAAGCATTTGAGTCGTCTCCATAGTTAAATGTGTGAAATGAATGCAATAAGTAGTAGAGAAAGAGGCATCCAAAGGTCTGAGAAAAGGCCTCTTAAGTGGTTGACCTGTCTGAGTTATAAGTAGAAGAGAATCCCAGCCCGCTGGCCGAAGAGCACACTGACACCTCCCAACCTTGCCTTGTACATTTCTGGCCAGCTGGAACCAACCATTTATACAAGGGGCATGAGGGCCATGCCTGTATCTCAGATAAATTGGTATTTAGAACTCAACCATGGCACTTCATGTATTCACTGTGTTAGAGTTGCCATTGCTTCTTGGCCTTTTTAATGAGTTAAAGTAAGATATAAGCACTTTTTTTTTTTTTTTTTTTTGGCCAGAGAGACAGAGAGAGAGAGACAGAGAAAGGGACAGATAGGATAGACAGACAGGAAGGGAGAGAGATGAGAAACATCAGTTCTTTGTTGTAGCACTTTAATTGTTCATTGATTGCTTTCTCATATGTGCCTTGACCGGGAGGCTCCAGCCATGCCAGTGACCCCTTGCTCAAGTCAGCCACCTTGGGCTCAAGCCAATGACAATGAGTCATGTCTGTGATCCCACTCTCAAGCCAGTGACCCCGCGCTCAAGCTGGTGAGCCTGCACTCAAGCCAGATGAGCCTGTGCTTAAGCAGGCGACCTCGGGGTTTCAAACCTGGGTCCTTTGCATCCCAGGCTGATGCTCTATCCACTGTGCCACCTCCTGATCAGGCAGGATATATGCACCTATGAAACAAAAAAGATATATGTTATTTCATACTGATATTTCCAATTCAAACTTTAGTTTATTTCTAACAACATAATTACTCATTTGATTATCTTCCATTGTGTAAAAACAGTTTTAAAACAATAATTCCAGTCTTTCTACTAACAACTAGACTATTTAATTTAATTGAAGATTTCTAAGTAGCTCTATTTGTCTTTCAATTATATTCCACTGAGAATGGGAAATCAAAATATTGTGTTCTTCAGACACTTGAAATAACCCTTCTATCTGATCTTATGTCACAAACTTGATATAGAGTAAAAATCATTTTTAACGTGCTTTTAATTTTTATCATTTTATTTTAATTTTTTAATATGTAAAATATTTGTTTCCAAAGTAAAAAATTTATAACTAGGTATATTCAGAGTCTTACTTTCATTACTAGTCTTTCCACTGGATGACCCCTATAATATCAAATTTTAATTAAGATTGGCTGTATATGGTGGATATAAGTAGATGTAGGATTTTTTTGGCTTTTTTTTTCCTTGTATTGTTGCAAAGTAAGAAGTGGGGAGGCAGACAAACAGACTCCACATGTGCCCAACTGGGATCCACTTGGCATACCCACTAGGGGGCGTTGCTCTGCCCATCTGGGGCATTGCTCTGTTGCAACTGGTGCCATTCTAGCACCTGAGGGAGAGGCCATGGAGCCATTCTCAGCACCTGGGCCAACTTTACACCAATGGAGCCTTGGCTGTGGGAGGAGAGAGAAGGGAGAAGGGGAAGGGTGGAGAAGCAGATGGGCATTTCTCCTGTGTGCCCTGGCCAGGAATCAAATCTGGGACTTCCACACGCCAGGCTGACACTCTTCCACTGAGCCAACTGGCCAAGGCCTAGATGTGCATGTTTGTATGTAGTTATATCCTCACCCCATATACAAAAGTAATATATTTAATATTTTGCATATCGTTTTGAAGTTTACCATCATGCATGTGTATAGACATCTTTCTTATTCCTTTTTATGATTATTTTATATTCCATTAGGGTAGAATTGTTTATAGATAGTCATGTACATTTTGTCTTATAAACAATAACAAAATAGACTGTCAAACTTTTGTGGTTTTTTTCCCCTTGAGTTTTAAGAGCTCTGCATAGACTAACTTTTCTCAATATAAATTGCCATACCTTTTTTTCAATTTCCCATTTGCAGTTCAACTGTTAATGAAGGATTTTGCCATATAGAAAGGTTTTGTAAATTAAGTTTTAAAGCAGAAATAAATTAACTTTTTATTAGAAGGGTTTTTCTTTTTTTGCCATCAAGTTTTAATTATAGTCACTTCTGCTGGCTTCTACTACTTTTTACTCTTATAGTTTGGGTATATTTGAAATTTATTCTGATATACAGTGTGTAATACAGTGATTATACAGTGTGTAATACAGTGATTATACAGTGTGTAATAAAGATAGACATCTATATATTTCCTGGTGGCTTTCTCTTTTCCAAAACTATTTGTAAAAAGTCAAAGTTTTATCAAGTGATTTAAGATGTATCCTTAATCACGTACTAAATTTCTTTACAAACTTAAATCTTTTTATGAAATATTAATTATCTGCTAAGTTTTCTCTATGGATCAACATCACATTGCCTTATTCATAGCAGCTCCAAATTGTTTCTTAATGGGACAGATATTTCTTTGCCACATATCTCTCAAATACGGTCTTTTGGGTTTTTTAAGGTTATGCAGGTTCCTTGGGGTTTTTTGCCATGTGACCTTTAAAATTAACTCCATAAGAATGTTTGTTGGTACTTTTGTTGGGCTCATGTTAAATATGAATTAGCTTAGGAACTATGAATGTCTTTATTTTGTTGAACTTTCTCTTCAAGAACAAGATGTGACTTTCATTTGCTCTTATCTTTTTGTGTGTCTTTTAGGAGTCTTTTCAAGCATTCTTATATAGTATATTTTGCATGTATTTTAAGGATTATGCCTATGTATTTTATATACATATATATATAAATATATATCTTATATGTATTTAATGATTGATATTTACATGTTATTTTTATAGACAACAATTTTACTAAATGCTGTTTCATTTTCTCATTAATTTTGGGGTTTATTAATATACAATCATACCATCTACAAATAGAGACTTCCTTTCTATCTCTGAGCATCTAAATGTAATTTTATATTAATTGCATTGAATATATCTCTAATACCTTGTCAAAATAGTCACAAATAATGGGCACCATTTTTTTGTTTTTATATATTCATGTTACTACAATGTCTAGGGCAGGGGTCAGGAACCTTTTTGGCTGAGAGAGCTATGAACACCACATATATTTTAAAATGTTATTCCGAGAGAGCCATACAACGACTGTGTATGTTACGCATTATCCAATAAAAATTTGGTGTTGTCCCGGAGGACAGCTGTGATTGGCTCCAGCCACCTGCAACCATGAACATGAATGGTAGGAAACGAATGGATTGTAATACATGAGAATGTTTTATATTTTTAATGTTACTATTTTTTTTATTAAAGATTTGTCTGCGCCTGACCTGTGGTGGCGCAGTGGATAAAGCGTTGACCTGGAATGCTGAGGTTGCCGGTTCAAAACCCTGGGCTTGCCCAGTCAAGGCACATATGGGAGTTGAAGCTTCCTGCTCCTCCCCCCTTCTCTCTCTCTCAATCTCTCTCTCTCTCTCCTCTAAAATGAATAAATAATAAAAAAAAAAAGATTTGTCTGCAAGCCAGATGCAGCCATCAAAAGAGCCACATCTGGCTCGCGAGCCATAGGTTCCCGACCCCTGGTCTAGGGTTTCTGTATTATTATTTTTATTAGAAATGAAAATTATCATTTTTTATAGACTTAAATTTTCATAATTTAATAATTTAAGTTTTTATAATTTTATTAAGATGTCTCTGTGTTAATCATTTTAGATCAGCTTTCTCAGGTACATAGTATGTCTTTTGAATATATAGATGGAAATATCTTGATTTGTGATTTTAAACAGTTGTTTTGCTACATTGCTTTGATTTGATTATTTAAGTACCCATTTATATATACAAAAGCCTCCCTTTGCCTGTGTTCTACATTCCTGACTTTCTCTTAAATCCTTTTCTTCTTTTTCTTTCCTTTTTTTGTCCTCCCATCTTTTATCCCCTAAACACGTTGTCCATTGAGTCTATTTGGTGTTATATTCTGTTTAATTTGTTCATGTTTCCAAATGTTTTTCCTTTATTTGCAAATTTATTTCTAAAAATCTCAGTTCTTTTCTTCTTTTTTTCCGTGGCCTGACCATATCATTTCTGAATTTTCTGTTTCTGAAATGTGCAACTCTTCCAGAGCTTCGACCACTTTCTTCGGTACCTGTAATACATTCTGAATTTTTTTTGGTATCTGTAGTACATTTTGAAACATTAGGCTGCAGCTGTCAGCTGATCTGATTTGTGGAGAGCAGTTTCTCAAAGAGCTGAATAGTCGGAGCAGACCCAAGTGAGTCGTAAATCTCAGCCAGACCGACGTTTTACTAACAAATAACAAGGAATAAACTGAAAGAAGGTGTAAGTAACCCAGCATCACCCTTACTGGAAAGAATGAGCCATCAGGTGGGACTTCTGAAAGACCCCTTTTCTTCACTGAGATGCAATGTGACTTTTGGAGTGATAGACAATTGCCATGTATATGTGGTGTAAGTTCACCCAGAGGAAGCCATTCAGGTTCATGCTACTCCATTTTTAGGTGTTGTTAGTCATGCAGGTAGAAAGGCTATGAGATGAACTGTCATTCCACAGTAGGTGTGTCCCGTAAAACACAAAATTTAAAGATTTTTGTTTGTTTTGTTTCATTTTATTTTATTTTATATATTTTTTTACCATGAACAATTTATACAGACTTGCTATATCTAACTAAAAACATTAGATCCTGGACAAGAAAAAGCTAAAGGAATTTGTTACCACCAAACCAATATTATAAGAAATGGTAAAAGGAAAACTTCTTTAAGAAGAAGGAGAAAAAAGATAAAAAACAAAAAACAAAATGGCAATAACTACTCAACTATCAGTAATTAATTTAAATGTAAATAGATTAAATGCTTCATCAAAAGACATAGGGTGGCTGAATGGCTAAGAAAATAAGACCCATACATATACTGCCTAAAAGATACCCATTTTAGGTCAAAAGACACACAAAGACTGAAAGTAAAAGGATGGAAAAAGATATTTTATGCAAATGGAAACGGAAACAGAGCTGAGGTGGCAATACTTGTATCAAACAAATTAGACTTTAAAACCAAGGTTATAACAAGAGACAAGGAAGGACCCTACAGTTGCACTTCTGAGTATTTATCCAAAGAGACTCAAAACACTAATTGAAAAAGACATTTTTATCACAGCATTATTTGCAGTAACCAAAAGATGGGAGTAACTTATGTGTCTGTCCGTTGATAGACAAATAGGTAGAGCAAAGTGGTACATATGCACAAGGGAATGTGACTCAGCCAAGGAAAGGGATGAAATCTAGCCATCTGCTGCAGCCTGGATGGACCTAGAGAGTATTAGGCTGAATGAAGTGGGTCAAAGACAAAGATCATGAGATTCACTTATATGTGAAGTATAAAAAAATAAACAGAACAGAAACAAATTCATGGATACAGAGAACATTTTGATGGTTGCCACATGGGAGGAAGGGAGGGGCATTGGTGAGAAAAATGAAGGGATGAAAACGTACCAATTGCCAGTTATGAAAACAGTCATGGGGATGTAAAGTACAGCTTAGGAAATACAGTCAATAATAGTGTAATAACTATGTGTGGTGTCAGATAGGTACTAGACTCACAGGTGATCACTTTATAAGTTGTATAGATGTCTAATTGCTATGCTGTGCACTTGAAACTAATGTAATATTCTATGTCAACTGTGCTTGAAAAAATTTTTTTACATTCTTAGATAAGAATTTCCTTTATTATCTTTCCTTTATTATTCATTAGAATGTTTACAAGTTCTAGTTAATATACAAAAACCAAATCTGCCTTTACAACTGGAAACAAATACAGAACATAAATAAATATAAATATAATTATATTTTATAATTATATGTACTTTTTTACAGTAGTAAAACTATTACGTATTTTGGAATAAGTTTAATAAAGAAATTGCAGGTGCTCTATAGAGATGATTAGAAACCTCAATTAAAAACCATTAAGAACATAAAACTTTAAAAAGAAATCTATACCATATTTATGGCTAGGAAGATTCATTTTTCAAAATATATCAATTCTCTACAAATTTATCTATAAATTTAGTGCATTTCTAATCATTCTAAAATTCATATGGCAGAGGTCAAAGTAAGGTAGGGAGATTTGGTAAAAAACTACAATAATGAAGTTATAAAGTCATAAAGCTATTAAAAATAAGACAATGTGGTATTGTATTGAAATAGGCATGCTTATTAATGAAATGGAAAATAGAATTCAGAAACTGGCATTTAGGAACAACTGACTTATGTCAGGGAGAGTGGAGAGGACTTTGAGATTTCGAGGGAAAGGAACGACCATCACATTTCCTGAGATAACTGCTTATCTACACAGAAAAAAAACATCTGATCTTAATTTATAGCATGTGAAATAATTCCAGGCAAATAAAGGAGTTAATTAAGAAACAGCAAAAACTTTTATAAGAAAATGTATCTCAGGGTCAGGGATTATGTCTTAAACAGACACACAAAAAAACTTAAAGTTGATCTCTCTAAAATTAAAAATGTTTATAAAGAAAATAAAAAGGTCAGTTGATGATGTGGATATTTTTTATTGTGCTTTACAGAGTACGTGTACTATGAGAATTTTATTGTACGCACCGAATATTACACGGGAAATACAGTAGGGAAAGAGAACAACTTAAACAGCTCGCAATGACTTGCCCTTCACATCCATCATCAGTTGAGTCAGGAACATGTATCACTTTAAGTTTTCTGAAATGTGAAATGGAAATACTTGTGAAGGGCCCTCACCGATGCATTTAGAGTTTGTATGTTCAGGAAAATGGAATTGAAAGGTTTTAGTAAGAGTCATGGGCCCAATCCTTGAAATGGATGTTGGTTGAGCTTTCTGTATGTAATTGCAACACAATAAGACTCAGCAGCATTTCAGTAAAGTGGGGGTGGAAGAGGAGCATGCTGCTTCGAGAGCTTCATTAGCTCTCTGCAGACCGGGGCTCTCCAGGTTGCTGGGCGGGGCCCTGTTGACCTTGGTTCGGAACCAATTTTCCTCATCATTGAGGCCTGGGGGTCAGAGTGCAGCATGAAGTCCTTGGGAGGAGACGGGGTGGGGTAAGAAAGGATAAAAAATGTTTTCTAAAAGCCCAGAAATGGGTTCCAGTTTTATTTGTCAATTGTTTCCAGAACAATATATTGTAGTGCCAATCACTGATGAAATGGCAGGAATATACTTCAATCCCTACTTTAGTTTCCTAAAAATGTTTTTGGTAAATTAGAGCAATGACATTTGCCCAGTTCAGTGTTATTCTGTTGGACAAAAGATATAATTTCTATATGTCCTGTGGCCTGTAGCCTTAGAAATATTTAGGGGGGGGGGATAGAGAGAGAGAGAGAGAGAGTGGTGAAAAGAAACATAATTGAATGACAAGATAACCTGGAGATGTTTTCTTTGAACATATGTACCCTGATTTATTGATGTCACCCCATTAAAATTAATAAAAATTTATTTAAAAAACCCCCCAAAATTGCCCTTTATGGTAAGGGCGATGAGAAAGCCACATTTATCCATAAAGAACACATAGATAATCTCTTAGTTCTTTCCTAAAAATGCCAGGACACATGATTCTCATTGGACTGGAACAGGTTCATGTGGCCTTTGAACTAAACGAAACTCGGTGAATTTTTCTTAACTTTTATTTTTCGTTTCTAATAAGCACTTAAGAGCTATTATTACTTTTTCTTCTCTTAGACGGCTTTGCTTTAAAAAAAATGCCTTAGAGACCACACTTTTAGAGAATCAGGGTAGGTTTTAAGTGATGATGAAAAACCTATAATGTGTGTCATGCTGTGGTTTATGATGTGCTACGTTATGTCCCTCCTTGGAACAGCTCTTTGAGGACATCAAGACAAGTATAATAATGCTCATATTTCTTCTGAGAAAATGATTTTCATTGCTGTTAAACCTTAAAAGGCTTGCTTATGATCACAAAGCTAGTTAGTGGCAAGATCAAGAATCCGCACTCCATATCAGTGCTTAATCATACCACTCTTCATAAATGATTTTTATCAACATTTTCCTAGGCATTAGGAATCTAGGGAGACATGAGGTACAGCCCTGTCCTCTGAGAGCATATCATATATTGGGGGTGGGGGACAGTTACATGAGTGTAATGGCTTATTATTCAATAAAAGCAAATTGCTAAATGGGGGGTAAGGTGGTAAATACCATCTGTGGCTATGAACTTAGTTCAGGACTAATCTGAGAAGTGGCAGTGGGGAGTGGTGGATGGAGAAGCAGGGGGACAATTACTGTGACGGATGAGTTGTTTGCTCCCAGAGCTCAGAAAAAAAAAGAAAGTAAGTGCAGTGGAATCTTCAATCCAAGAACCTGGTATCAGGACTGGCCCCGTGCACTTGACCATTGAACAGACACTGGAACTTGTTTAAAAGAAAGTTGTAGGAATTTTTAAAGTCCCAGTGCAGTAGCAGCTTGGAAGTGAGTCAAAGCATAGATTTTTACACTCACGTTCAAATACAGTGGTGCAAAGGGAGCCCCACAGAGGCCTTTTGAGAAGACTGAGTGTGTGAGTACGCAGCAGAGAGTAAAGGCATGTGAAAGTGAGCCTAATGGGAGAAGGGACAGTTGTGACAGAGCTCCTCACTGTGTTGTCTGAGAGACGGCTCTGCAGCCAGACTGCAGGTGGGCCAACCACTGTTAGGGTTCGTGCTGGAGCTAGGTTGCCTTGTGGCCTAACCTATGAGATTTTGTTGGTACTAAGGAAAGAGTAACACTGTTTTAAGTTTGTTCATCAAAAGTGGAGCTCAGTAATTCAAGATAATGACTGAACACTTTTACCTTCTTGCAGATGTTAGTAGGTCTACAAATATTGATTGTGTTAAATATTATTTTGAAGGCTTAGCCTGTTTGCATTTACAAAATCCCGGAGTCATTAGTTTAGAGCTGAACCAGCATTTAAGAGTTAGGGCAGTGATTTTTCACATTCTCTTCTGTGGGTCCTTCCAAGTAGGAGACTCAGGGGTTGCCCTGAAGGAAGGAAAAAGGTGTGTGGGTCTTTGGGACATCCTGACAGTCCTTCCAAAGCACATGGACTTCGTTCAATTACCATTTTATTTAATAAAAAGACCACTTCCAAAAATACCACTGATTTGGCCCGACCTCCTTGTTTGTAGATGAGAAATTGGACTTCTAGAAAGGTTAAGTGATTTGCTCAAGGTTGCACAGCTGTTTGTTAACAGGGTGGGACCGAGAGGACAAGTCCACGCCTCTGGTGCAGTGTCCTTTACGATTACATAATGCTACCTATTACTGCACTTTCCATATTTTAGCATAATCAAAGGAAACATTTAAAAATACACTTCTATATCAGCACCTAAATGCAAGAGCTACAAAAAACAACTGCCCATAACAGCAGATCCATTTCTACCCGTCCCCACCCCATCACTCGGAAATAGCTTTCAGTATCATTCGCCCTTATTCCAATAAACATGCTTGCTTTATATCCATAGTTTTATTTGATTAAAACTTAGATTGAGACACATGAAATGAAGTTAGAAAACAAAAATTTTGTGGTGAACTCAAGGCAAAGATTGTCCATAATAAAAGATGAAGAGAATGAAGAAAACAAAAGCACTCTGGAAGAGTTGTAAACATCAGAGAAAGACGTATTCAACAAAATAGGACTGTTCTGAATGTGACTTAAGAAGTTCTGCCATCTTCTCTTGACTCTGTTCTCAAGCCTAGTTTGCGAACTGGCTTCCAGGGGAAGCCATTTTTCTCATCCTGGTTGTACTTCCAACTTCTGCATGAAAAGCCTGGAGATTCTAGGAGGAATTCAGTATTCAGGTCACTTCTGATTTTCAACTCAAGTTCCTCAGATTGTTTGGCTCAATGCTTTGCATTGGTTGGTTTTTCTTACTGCATTTCAAAGGCAGAACACTTTCCCGTAGCCTTAAACTAACTGTTAAAATAACTCCCTCACTCAATTTCTTATCCTAGCTAACAAACAACAACAACCAAAAACCTTAAAAATTTCTCTTCTAAAAATGGAGTCCAGATGACCTCAAAACATCTTGTCACTTGGGCCTCAGTTCAAATGTCACCTCCTCAAAGACAAGCCAGCTAAAGTTGCCCTTCTGCCAACTTGCCTGCTGCTCTGTTTTACTTCCTAAAAGCCCCTATCACAATGGGAGGTGATCTTGTGCATCGGTTACTTGTCTGTTATCTGTCTCTGTCACTTCAATGGAAATTTCAGGAAAGTAGGACCTTGACTAACTTGCAAAATGCTTGGGATCTAGAAAGAACGCAATAAGTCCTAATTGGATGAATAACTCTAGAAGTCCTGTCAAAATTCCTAGGGCATTAGCTTAGTTATTAGACTCCCAACACTCTGTATTGGGTATATGTCAATCCTCTCCAAGGATAGTGTGTGAGCTAAGGTTTTCTTTGTCAAAAGAAGAGGGAAATAAAGGCATCGTTTTTATTCAGAGATTTCAGGGACCGTGATTGACTCTGGTGCATTTTGTTTTTGTTCCATAAAACCAAATTTTATGGTGCACTTTGTCCTGGATTGTGGGTACATGAGAACTTTTACAGCTGGAACCCCAGGTTACCAATGCAAATTTTATTTTCTTCCTGCTAGAGAGACTTGAGGAAATACTCCCCACTGTGAGCCTGATCTTTGGAAAACATAAATCTTGGTACTCTTCCCATAAAATTTCCTAAGAATTCTCTTCAAACGGCAGTGGCCTCTCTTGGACTGGGGATGAAGTCCCCAGACCAGGGCCAGAGGGCCCCGTTTCTGCTGCTGCCGGGACCATCTCCTCCAGGACCCCTTGTTTGTGTCTGGCTCAGCCAGTCCCAAGGTTCCAGGGTGTTGGCCTTCTTATACTTCTCAAACTTATCAAGCAGCTTCTTGCTTCCAAAACTTGCACTTGTCTCTCTCCTTGGGAAACTCTTTCCAATTCTTTTCCTAACTCCTAGTTCTTGAGGTTTCAGTTTAAATGTTACTTCCTCAAAGAGGCCTTCTCTGACACTCACCTTTCCCCATTCTAACATGGTCCCCTTGATATACCCTCTTATAAGATCTGAATTCTTTCTTCTTGACATTTATTGCAATGGATAGTTTTGCTTTATTTTACGTGTGTGTGTGTGTGTGTGTGTGTGTATTTGTGTGTGTATGTGTATTTAATGTCTGTCTACCTTACTAAACAGTATACTGGAAAAGTAAATGTTTTGCTCATGTTTTACTCCCAACACTTAACACAGTGCCTGGAATATAATATCTTCTGACTCAATAAATATTTACTGAATGAATATTGGAATGAACAAATAAAATTAATCTTTGAGTTCCCAGTGCTGAGCAAAGAGTCTGGCATATATATATAATTGACTCAAAAAATAGTGCACAACTAAAATTGAGCTAATGAATAAAGTGTGAATCATATTTGTTACAGGGAAACAATGATTGATTTATTAAAAGTAGGAGCCCAACTCTCACCTATAAACATAGCACTCTCATTATTCATTCATCTTCATTCCAGTTAACAGAATCTACTCCTCTAAGTAGAGAAAAACTACCCAATTGCTTTGTATGTAAAATTCTAAAATGTCCCAGTGGAAAATCAACAACTGAGCCATTATTCCTCTTGTCTTACATACTTGATGTGGGTATCTTAAAAGATAGGTCAAATTTCATTTCAGTTGGATATTTGAGTAGACACAACTATTAGAGAATTTTCCTCCAGGGACTTACTTTAGTTCTTAAACTATATACTCTGCACAAGCAACTTCAAGTGGATTATTATCTATAGAAGTGCAGAATTCCATCTCCCTTTGGCAAACCATTCAAACCCAGAAGTGTGCTTTACACATTCTGACAGAAGTGTCTGTAATAACCAGCTCTAACCTCCTTTCTTACCACTTTAGTACCCGAAAGTATATAAAAAGAGTGCATGTTGAGTTTTGTTCTGTTTATTATAAAATATCTCTTGGCTTAAAACTCTTCTGGCTATCAGCCACCTGTTGTGAGAAAAATAAACAACCTAGAGTTCCTTAGAGTCTTATTTCTTCCTGCATGACAGGTAGATTAATAAAGGTAATTTAGCATTAGATGACTAAGTGCTGGACACTAAAATCCAGACACATCTTTCATGCAGATCAACCGTTTGCACTAGCATGAACAAAGAGGATCTGAATCCTTCTGGTTGAGTAATAGGTGTATCAATCGTCTATACTCTGTTGCCAGGATCGGAGGGAGGCTTACCATGACTCCTATAAAGCTGAAGTCCACCTTTGGAGACTGAAGTAGAAAGAGAGAAAGAGAGAATGAGAGTGCTGCGGCCTTGTTTTGGGACATGATTGGGGAAATAGGTAGGGTCTTCATTCTGTAAAGGGTTGAATATGAAGTTTGAGATGTGTGATGGCCTTGGAGCCTACGGGGCCACTTCCACACTCCAGTAATCAGGGAGGTAGTGCTTTAGCAAGGTAAGTCTCTGAAGGAGAATGTCTTGTTTTTTGGGCTGAAAATATCCTGAGGACTCTGCATAAGAGAAATGTTCACTCCTTTCCTTGATTGTAATGAGCATCCAAATGAAAGAACCTTTTTTTCTCCTTTCATTCGAAGTCCATTTAATGGCCACTCATGTTGATTGGCTTTTCTTAGTAGAGTTCCATATGTAGCAAATGGCAACAACAACAACAAAACCAAACATGGGTTTAAGCTACGAAGAGCAGAGAGCTGAAAGCTTCCTCAGTCACATTTCCCAACCTCTTTGGCGAGGTCTGCTTGACTTGGGATGTGACTTCTGAGAACATTTCTAAAATGCTGCTAAATTGTTCCATGTGTTTATTCCTCAAACTCTCAGTAAAGGTAAAACCAGCTCTCAGGCGCATAGCAGCCTCTCTCAAGGTAAAGGACCACAAGACATTTCCACTTGAAGTCCAGTCCTTCTATACGAATCATACGACATGGTTTTTATCTCCCTTTTGTCAGAGTAATTTTAAGAAGATGATCATTTGATCATCTTCTTAAAATTTCTCCTATCAGTTTCTATTTTATTCCATTTTCCCTGTAATTCTTTACCCAAACACCATACTTTTTTCAAAGAGGAATGAAGATATTTTTTGTTAGTCATTTTCATGTTTTTAGTTCACCTTGATATATAGCCTGTGATAGTTAAAGTACATTAACATATAAAGCAAAGAATTTGGCCCAATGTCATGAGGTTTACACGCTGACAGGTGCACAGAGGAAAGGGTGGGCGTGAGAGAATTGATCTAGGTCTAGTCAGTTTGTGGAGTCCATTCTTGCAGTCTTCGGATCATTGCATTTGCTCAGGACAGTCTTCAGAGGGAAAGAGCTCAAATTTGGTATGAGGATGGGAGTTGCAGAGCCAGAAATAAATGAGTCCTGGGTAATATTTCAAAACAGACCATTTGTGAATTCTTAATCATCCATTTAACTTTGTGCGTGGTTATAATTATAGGACCCTTGGGCTCAATATTCTTAAAGTTCTATATTTTAGATACTTGATGTCTTCTCTACTTGAGTGGACACCACCCCTCTGGGAACTCTACCACCAGCAAGCTCTTAAATTGGAAGCCCCCTCTCCAGGGGGCATTCTCTATAGCTTCTACTTATCCCACCCCTTATTTCTACTTGATCTGCTCTTTAAAATTTGATAGTTAATACTTCCTAATCTTATGACAAACAATTTTCTGATTTAATCTTCCTTGTGGGGCATCCTATGTCCCATAGGCAGTCAGTGCAAAACTTCCTTCTCGAATCTCTTTCCTTTTCACTTTTCTCCAGGCCTGAAGAGTCAGTCTTCTACCCTGGACCACATCCACCGTTGACTTCTTTCCTTTCATCCCAGGCTACTCGGCACTGCTATGAAAACCCAGGGTAGCACCTTGATCTGGCCCCAGAATTCACGCCTATCTTTCCTTCTTTGCCCACACTGTGGATCATTCACCAATGTCTATTGTTTCTTCCCTCACAAAGAATTTCTAAAATATTTCTTATTTATCTTTACAAGCTTGGTCATTGTCACATGCCTTCTTTTCCTTCCTCACGCCTGCGGTTCCTTCCCAGGCTCTTTTCTTCTTTCCCTTGCTCCCTTCTGCGTACTGATGCCAAATTAATGTCACCCGCCGATGAACTTATTATGATGGTCTTTTCTTACATATTTTCTCCCATATCATCTCTTAAGCCTTTTACTAACCACTCCACACACTGACTGTGCTCTTTCCAAGTTTCTCTTCATACAAATGCCAGACTACCAGCTGATTACTCATCAGTTCCTGAATAGGCCTTATCATGTTCTACCTCTCAGCTTGTACTGATACCATTTAATCTGAGAATTCCTTCCCTCTTGCTCAACCTCTCCTTGCAGACCTACAGCAAATGCCACAGGCCCAATTATACCAGTTGGAAGTGACTAGAGGCTATAAAGCAAGGTTTCCTAGGATATAGTCCTTATATCCCTTTGGTCAGTCCACAGCCATGTATATCTTTGCATCCTAACCGTATCTGTGTGTCAGTGTGTTGGGAGTGAGTTGGGACAAGGAGTAATCAGATCCATGCATCTATTCTGTGTCATGGGGTATAGGCTGATGCTTGTCACAGATAGCTCTAAAATTTCAGCTGCTCAGTACAATGGAAGTTTATATTTTTACACTGGCCACTGTTCAATGTAAGCATCTTTCTTGGGTAGGTGACCTTTCCATTCAGAGACCCAGGATTCTTCTAATGGTTCTGCCCTCCACTTGGTCCTGTTACTGTTCTTTAGTCTGGCAGGAGGTGGGGACCAGGGCTGGGGAGACATACTGTTTCTTCACTATTCCATCCCAGAAGTAATGAAAACGGCTTTCACTCACTTCCATTAGGCAGAATCCAACCACATATCCACCCTAAACTGCAGGGAAGGCTGGGAGCTGCTGTCTAGGGGGACATCACAAGGAAAAGGAAATGTGTTTTGGTGAATTCGGCAGTCACCGTCTTCACTTCTGGTTACCAAATATCTATTTCTCTCACACAAGAACACACTGTTCTTCCCCAGGGGAACCAGTCCAAAGTTGCCTCCAGTCACTGTGTCCAGCTCCAAGTCCATCAGCTCAAAGATTTCTCGCTGACGTGCAGGCCACGCCATCAAGCATGGCTGTGGCTTTCCTGGCTTGGCAGCCTCCACTCACAAATCCACCTAATATCCAAAGTGGGAGGAAGGGCAGGGTAACTGCAACAGAAAGGAAGAGGGAAGAGTTGCATTGATTTTCATAGCCGATTATGAAACCCAACTGCAAAGAACGAAGAAGCACCAACTCTGAGGGACTTGGAAGTTCTCCCGCTGGTCCCTAAATTTGCTGTCTGAGGAGAAAAGAAGGAACTTTCTATTTCTCTCCATGAACCTCGGCTTCACCTCTGGGTTGCTCTTTGTTTCCGCTATTCCCCTTGGCTACCTCTGAAATGAGTGGCGAGAAGCGTGTCCGTTCGATGAGCTGGGTCCAGCGTTCCTAGACCTTCCTGTGCTGGGAACACTCTGGGCATGGCCCAGTCCTTCTCCCAGCCTGCTGTCTGAATGAAGAACACTTCAAGGACCTATAGACAGCAGAGCCAGAGGTTAGAAGGATCCTGGATCCCTAAGTAGGAAGGCCACTTACCAAGAAAGATGCCTACACTGGGCATTGACCTGAGGAAGAAATGAACTTCCATTGTGTTGAGTAGCTGAAATTTTGGGGTCGAAGTCTTGAGCAATCATAAGCTTTTGTTTTTTAGTTCGGGCTTATCATTTCTTTGGCAGTGTAGTTGTCTCAGAAAAAAAAATAGTAAGCTTCTGTTCTATTTTCTAATGTCAGTTCCATCTGCTTGTAACCACACCCAGAGTCGTTTTCTAGACACAGTTCTCAACTCTGACGCTCTTATTCACTTCTTTGTCATGTGGCCTCTCCCTCATGATTTATTGGGGACTCTCTTGAGACAATTTGAAAAATAGGCTTGGATGGGAATGTTACATTCTCCCGGTGTTACCCATTACCACCTAAGCCAGTGACCACGGAGTTCATGTGTAAACTGAAAAGTCTACCCGGCCCTTTCCTGCTCAGAACCCTGTTCGATTTCATCTCTCCATAGTTCATGGCCAGAAGCAGATGCTTTTCCAAACTGGTACGACTGTTTGTCTTTGGGTGCTTCCATTCACTTCAGTTTCTGCTTGAGAACCATTCAGTTCTTGCTTGAGCTCATCTCATTTCTGTGTTGCCTTACTCCAGACGGCCACCGTGTCCACTGCGCACGACCCTCTGACTCCTCTGCTCCCTTCCCTGGCCCGTGGTCAGCCAGCCAAGTTCACTCAGGCCACAGCTTGACCAGATATTTTGTGGTGCTGTTAACAGAGCTCTCTAGCCTACTCTATCTCTTTCTTGTTCTTTAACATTTAAGGTAGCAAACATTTTTTTATGGCAGTACCCCACTTCCAGTACCCATTTCTTTGTTGATCCACATAAGCAAACAGCTGATTCAACCAACCACCATGTTCTAATGGCTTAGTTATTTTTTATTTTTTATTTTTTTGTATTTTTTCTGAAGCTCGAAACGGGGAGAGACAGTCAGACAGACTCCCGCATGCACCCGACCGGGATCCCCACCTGGCACGCCCACCAGGGGCGACGCTCTGCCCACCAGGGGGCGATGCTCTGCCCCTCCGGGGCGTCGCTCTGCTGCGACCAGAGCCACTCTAGCGCCTGGGGCAGAGGCCAAGGAGCCATCCCCAGCGCCCGGGCCATCTTTGCTCCAATGGAGCCTTGGCTGCGGGAGGGGAAGAGAGAGACAGAGAGGAAGGGGGGGTGGAGAAGCAAATGGGCGCTTCTCCTATGTGCCCTGGCCGGGAATCGAACCTGGGTCCCCCGCACGCCAGGCCGACGCTCTACCGCTGAGCCAACCGGCCAGGGCCGCTTAGTTATTTTTTTATTCAGCTTACAATTCAATGTGGGTGGTTCTGTCTATCTGCTCATTGAGGCACAGATTGAAGTAACTGAGTCAGGTCACAGAATTGGTAAATAGATGCATCAAGATTTGAACTCAGGCATTTGGATGCCAGCATCTTATCCACTTTCATCTGAAGTAATCAGCTTTCAGATACGGCCATTCAAACTTTGCATCTTTCAGGATATATTGCTTACAATTTGCCACTGTAAATGGCAAAAACGTATGGAATTTTGTTCCATATGTCAGAGTTGTATATGTAACCTGTTTTGATAATGCAAATATTTAGGGACTCATAGCATTGCAGAGCACGTGCTGAAAGATCTTGTAGCATCAAAGATACAGAAGCTCTTTAAAAACAAGAAATCTTGCCACTGTTGATTTTAAACAGCATCTTAACTTGTAACCTTTTTTTGTAGCCGTACTGCACTTTCATCAGGACAGCTACATTAAATGTGTTAAGTTGATCTCTTGGGCTTTTTAAATTTGTTTGTCTGTTTTCATCTCAGTGTCTTTTTATACAAAGAGAGGCTAAGGGGTAAGTAACTACATTTTGTAAGATTATTATTTTTGCAAAATATGCAAGGGCAGATTTGACCTGCACATCCTCATTAGAGCTCTTTATTTCCTAGTGGAAGAATAGGGACCTAAGGGCTTCTGAAAGACAGGCTTTTATCTCTGTGAGGAGAAAGTTCCAGCACACGCTTTCGCAAATCCTGTTTCTCTCCCCATTGCTTAAGTGTGCATGGACTGCATTTGAAGAAGGCGAAAGGCAGAACAAGGTTTCCCCACGAGGGAGTTCTGAGGTGCTCGGAACACCAGATGTAATCGGTGGAGGAGCTCATCGCTGCAGGCTGTCACGTCTCACAGTGGGAGCTAGGGGCCCGGCTGCTTGCTAAACTACTCCTTATCTGTGACTGAAGCTGTGCTTCCTTTAAAAATAAATCCTGAGCTTCTGTACCCCGTGTGTTTCTCAGCCTCAGGAGCCCCTCGTGGATGTGGACTCATCTTAACATCACTGAGTAATGTTACTGCCAGATTCTCAGTAATCAGCCCATTTCTGCTGCCGCTGATTCACCTGCTCCATCTGAAAAGGAGTTCATGCTCTAGTCTAATTGGCTCCTTGAGGTTAAGCTAGAATATTTATTTTGGCAGGACTTTGAAAATGAAGCCCTGACCCTAAAGTGTAATGACCTCAGTGGACAGTAAAGTGTTCCTCTGTGTTGGGCAGGTGTCAGGTGTCTGTCCAACCAGCAAGGTCCACATTGATTTGTACCTGATCTTAGAATGACCAGTCATGTTCCGTGGTTCATATGGCAAGCATTTTCACTTGGAGTGATGCTAGTTAGAGAAATACAGATACCACGTAATCAGTCAGTCATTTCTATGCAAGCAGCATTCTAGTGATTTACTGAAAATAACACCATGGTCAACAAAGAACATAAATAGTTTTTATTTATTATACTAATAGTGGATAGGCTGAAGTGTTTAGACCAATGGAAAGGGTAGTGAGTTCATGCTTATGGAGACGTCAGCATAAAGATCTTCTAAAGTTTTAGAGCGCAACTCAGAAAATTGTAACTTCAGTGGGATAAATACTCCCCCAAGAACCCGCTAAGTTGAGAGTCAGAGCAGCCAACATAAAGCATGTCTGTTTGCATGAAAGTAAAACCCTGGGTCCCTCCTATCATTATGTCTCCATGACTTATATTTAATGTATGCTCCCTTTGTGTCCTCTCAAGGAAAACACACACACTCACACGTGCACCTGCACACGCACACGCACACGCACACACAGAGAGCCAAATTGAGTGTTGTGAGGATGCGTCATACCTGAGGGCTCCATCTATGGCTCCTAGTCTGTGCTGAGGAGCAAGCATCGTGTTGTGGACAGGTAACGATGACGGGTGAGAGCTAACAGGAGATCCGGTGAGAAGAGAAACACACTCTCGCTGGAAGCGTTCAGAACAAACTTCTGGTGAGAAAATGTGGGAGACCACTGACAAGGAACCAGAAGAATAGAGAACGGTTCAGACTCCACTCTCTCCATTTCTGAACCGAACTTTTGCTCACAGCAGGTAGAAGCAGGCTCCCTCCCACACCGACCGTTCCTCCCCTGCTGGTGTGCAGTCTGTTAGGTAAACAGAGACTTTACACTGAGAAAGGAACATTTCTCTATTTTGGCTATGAGTTGTTATTTTTAAAGCTCTATCCTCCAAACATTTTCCCCTATCCTTGTTTATTTTTTCACTAGGAGGAAAATGTGCTACTTAAAAAAAGAATTCAACTACAGGACAAGAAAAACTCACTTCTAGTGTACTCTTTCGGATTAAGACCGACTCACCATTTGGTGTGATGAGCATCTGGCCCCCTTCTTGAGCAACAAAGCGTTTCACATTTCCCTCCACCTGCGTAGTGCTTTCCTGCACCTGGCTTCCCACAGTCAAAGCAACACAGACCATGGCAATTGCTTTTTGGATACTTCATGTACAAAGCGCAACCTCTGTAACTCTATAATTAACGTGACAGATCCAGGGATTAGACTATATGTCTCTTCTAAACATTTAAAATTAAAAATGGTTTATTGATGGAAAATCTTTTTGCCTGGCCTTCTAGAATTCAAATGAATATTCATGTTCCATAAACAGAATGGCTATAGTTTTTTGATACAGATTTGCAGCCAGTATATTTTTATGAATGGGAACCTTATCATGTCTTCTGGAAACTTCTCTGTCCTTTAATACTCCTTTTTTTTTTCTGTGTTTTCATAGGAACCAGGGGAAATGTGTGGAGGGCATGGTGGAGATCTTTGACATGTTGCTGGCGACGTCATCTCGGTTTCGCATGATGAATCTCCAGGGAGAGGAGTTTGTGTGCCTCAAATCCATCATTTTGCTTAATTCTGGTGAGTTGATAACATGGGAGACTTTAATGCTGGGTTACTGAAAGAAATATCTACTATATTTGGATTTTCAACCAGATATAAACCACCTGCTCGAAACAACTGACAGACATTTAAAATAACCTATTGTCATTGTAGACTACTTAGGTAGAGCCTCACCGGTCAAATATGATGAATGAAAAACAAAAACTGGACATTTAATCAAATTGCCTTTTTGTTGAAATAGTTACATCTCTTCGTAGATATGGGGGATGTTTTTATTAAAGTGGTTCATGTGTATAGACATGTCTGTCGGCAGGTAACAAGCCGACCAAATGATCCTGTTTAGAAATTGTGACCAATTCCAAACTGCAGATCTTAAGGAAAGAAGCTTATTTTAGCTAGACCATGTTTTTTAAGTCAAAACTGATTAGCTGACAAATATAATAGGTTCAAGCAATAGAAAATCCTGGTGCTAAAACTGAGGAAGATGGAATGTAGTATGTTGGTCCAGTTGAAAGAGAGGTTTCCATTGGTCTTCCTTGGTCTTTGGTGTCTTATTCAACTGCCCCCTCCTATTTATTTATTGGAGAGAACTTTGCTGAGAGTGGCTTATTATTATTATTTTTTTGAAGTGAAGTTGGCTGTTTTATAAAGAGCCATTCCAGGTCACCCAGGTTACCCGGATGGAAACTATGTCTAGGCCTGAATCAGCACCCCGACTTCCAGCTCCTTTGGTTTTAGCCTTAAGCAACAGATCTCCATCCAGTCCGTGGGGCCTGAAACTCCACAGTTGGGTGTCAGCTGCACTGCAGATGCCCTTAACCTTGACCTGTACCCTCCGCCCCCTGCCCTCCTGCATGCGTCGGACCCCATTCTCACATAGAAGCCATAGCTATTTAAAAGCTCTGATATGATTTAGATTTCTTTTCTTACACCAGTAGGTACCATCTCAAATGTCCCAATAGCTGAACAACAGTTTATAATGATTGTGTGTAGAGAATCAGCGCTTCTTTCTCTTTTCAGATGTTTTGTCTCTTCCTAATGATGGTTGACCTCTGCCCACCTCCCCTAACAATTTTCCACGTCTCTTCCTCACCAATGCTTGTAACCTATATTACTTAATGGTCATCGTAGTAATCATTCTCACTTATCAACAGATAAATGGAAATCTGTACTATTACACTAGACAAAAGCTGAATTATGGAATGAAGTTACATAAAAAATAATGTCATCTACACTAAGGAAGTGATTACGACTCCATTCAAGTTTCTGGTTCCACTCACATGCATTGTGCTTCTCATTTCAGTCATTTGTCCTGTATGTTGCAGGGTCCAGACCCCTCAATGGCTCTTTATTGGATGAGAGTTCTGGGAGCAGTGCCACTCGGCTGCTCGGTGCCAGGTCCTGAACCCGTTCCTTTGGTGCAGGGCTGGCACATGCGGGCGGCTTCATGTGGGCAATCTGTTAACTTCAGGGAAAACTGGCCTGTTAAAGTGCTGGGAGTTTTCTCCACTTCTACTGGGAAATAATACCCCAGACAGGACATGAAATTAGCTGGAGTTATATATTCAACACAAGTAGAAGCTGTGATCTTGGTAACCAAAATAATTTCCTTTGGATCCATATAGCTTTTTCTTATAGTATTGTTCTATTTTTTAAGACTGGGCATTTTTAAAAATGTTATATAGAAAAATAAATAAAGGGCAAGATTTTGCCATCATAATAGTGGATTCATAGACCCATGTTTTTTAAATCCCAAGAGGAAAAACTCTCAGGCCACACAAGAAAGTCTTTTATTAAAGATGGGCATCAGAACTTCAAAATAGGGTTTCTCAGGGCAGAATTGGGTCCTCCGGACTCCTCCTCACACTGGGCCAGTGTTCCGACTGAACCCTTGTTCTCCCTGTCCTCAGGATCTGCTGTGAGCTCCCCTGGCTTGCCCAGGTGGAACACTGGGAAATACGAAGCATTGTGTACCGAGAGAGTTTAACAGCTGTCTTTTTCATGAGGGGTCCGGGTGGCAACTGGCCTTTTCTATCAAGGATGGGGCTGCTGGCTTGAGAGCAGCAATACACAGAAGCTATTTCCCAAGCTGTAGAAAATAAAACACTCTTTCCTCTCCCAAAGTGAGCTCTGTATTCAAAAAGCAGACCTGAAGAGGACATGGCTTTGAAATGGAATGGTATGGCACAAGAGTAAAAACAAACAAACAAACAAACAAATAAACAAACATAAAACCCCCACGGCAATCAGTCAGATGAGGGTCAGTATCACCTCTCATGAGACAAATTACAAAGTGATTCTGATTCCAGAAATCTCTGACAGAAGCCAAGCTGGAGCTAACCTGAGCTAGAAGATGCTTTTCTGATCCCTGGGAAACCAGACCTCAGTGAATAGAAGACCCTTGGGCTTTGCGGGGAAACCCTATCACCGAGTCTGAGAAGGGTGTGCTTACGTTGGCCTTGACTTTGGGGCAGAGGCGCCAGAGGAGTTCAGAGCTTGTTGTGAGGACCTGCTAGGAATGTCTTTCTGGAAGTCGTGAGAGGGGCTCCCAAATGCCAACATTTCCACGGGAAGCCCTTTTCACAGCTGTTTGGGAGTGGGAGATCCTCGTCATGATTTCTGCCTCATTTAGAATAGTTTACTGCTCTGCTTGCAAAGGCCTCGAATCATTCAGAGGACAAACTCTGTTTGTTTTTCCACTCCCCACCGCAGGACAGAGGCGTTCCTGGTTAATCCAAAATGCCATAGCAAAATCAATGCCAGCTCAGGGCGTTCTGAGAACTGGCTGGACAGGGCTCAGGGGTAGGGCAAGTGAGCAGATGAGCTCAGTACCAGAGGCAGGGAGGGAGGGAACCGTGGCGGCTGGAGCATCAGAGTATTTATTCCTCCTCCACAGGGAGACTTCAACTCCTCCGTAATTCCCGTACTTCTGATTCTTCCGGGTCCTTCTCCGGTCTCCCCTCACTCTGGAAATCCACTACCCGGGTCCACAAGGAGCTTTTCTTTAGACTACTGTTGTTCAGTACCACGCAGTTTAGCATTTGGTCATTTGGTTGCTTGATTTCATTCGTTTATTTAATAATTCATCATTTATGGAATTCCTGCAACAAACTTTATGCCAAATATACAAAACTGTATGACTGGTTTTTTGTTTGTTTGTTTTTGTTTTTTACTTTAAACTGGATTCTTCATGCATGTATGTCCTAATTTCCCTATAAACCATTAATGCTTTTTATCTGCCTCACAGCCTTTAGCCTATAAACTCTCAACAAGTATTACACCATTCCGTCCCTTAATAGACGCTTATTAACTGGGCATGACCAGGGAACGTGGCAAATCCCCATGTTCCCATGCTGTTTCTACCGTTATAAAATATATCATCCTTTTTCAGTGTACTATAGGTCTAGATAATATCAAACTATTCAACAGGAAAATAATGCCCACCCCTGGGGTTATGGTGATCAAAAGGGAAATTGTGTGTAAACTGTCCATTGTAGTTTGTGGAACCTAACAGACCCTCAATCAGTGAATTTCTGGCTTAAATAAAGTCAATTCATGCCTTCACTCTCCCCCTCCCCCCAATATAATTAAGGGCTTTTAGTTTAAAAACTTCCTGCTAGGCCAGGGGTCGGGAAACTTTTTGGCTGAGAGAGCCATGAACGCCACATATTTTAAAATGTAATTCCATGAGAGCCATACAACAACCTGTATATGTTATGGATTAGCCAATAAAAATTTGGTGTTGTCCCAGAGGACAGCTGTGATTGGCTCTAGCCACCTGCAAACATGAACATGAGCGGTAGGAAATGAATGGATTGTAATACATGAGAATGTTTTCTATTTTTAATGTTATTATTATTTTTTATTAAAGATTTGTCTGCGAGCCAGATGCAGCCATCAAAAGAGCCACATCTGGCTCGCGAGCCATAGGTTCCCGACCCCTGTGCTAGGCTAACAAATATGCTGGAAGACTCTAGGGTACTACTAATAATAGAGATTGTGACCTTTCCCCTGAGACTTTATTGTGTGTTTAATTATATTGAGAAGAGTGTTAGAGCAAGACTTGTCTCACGGATAATAATTGATTGTTATTTGAACCATAACATTGGCTGAGCTCAGTGAAAACTGAAGCGAGCCTCAGGCAATCGCTGCACACTGAGTTCCTGCTTCTTGTCATCCTTGGCCCCACAGGGGAGCCCTATAAACCCCTCGGCAACCACTTCCGTTCAGAAGAACAACACTCTTTAAGCGAGTGTTTTTCGTGCCTCAGAAAAATTCCCCAGTCAAAGCTTAATAAGTATAAATCTATAATCTCTAATACAGGGGTCGGGAACCTTTTTGTCTGAGAGAGCCATGAACGCCACATATTTTAAAATGTAATTCCGTGAGAGCCATACAACGACCTGTGTACCTACGCATTATCCAATAAAAATTTGGTGTCCCAGAGGACAGCTGTGATTGGCTCCAGCCACCCGCAACCATGAACATGCGCGGTAGGAAATGAATGGATTGTAATACATGAGAATGTTTTATATTTTTAACATTATTTTTTTTATTAAAGATTTGTCTGCGAGCCAGATGCAGCCATCAAAAGAGCCACATCTGGCTCGTGAGCCATAGGTTCTCGACCCCTGCTCTAATAAATGGTCTGGCCTTTGAGTTGAATTGAATACTTATTTCTACTCCTTTTCTGAGCCCGTCTCTGACCACAATACTTTATATTTCCCAGTCATTCCCAAGAGCCTCCCACCCTTCACTCCGGGTAACTTAATGCAGCCGGCCCCTTGGGGAGCCCATCAGAGCCCTGCTGGGGCTTCTCCATGTACCAGCAGATTCGCTTTCCTCTCCTGACTCGCAGGTCAGCCCCGAGCACCCAGCGGTCTTCTCCGTGCCTGCCAGACTCCCATTCCACCTGCAGCAGGCATGTGTGTTGCTCCCGAAATGCCTCACGCTATAGAAATGAAGTACCCTTGGTTACCTGGTCATCCCAAACTGACCTTCAGACAACGGTTCCCTTCCAATTGATGAAGTAATAAAGAGGAGTAAGGAGTCAAAAGTCATGGGGTGAAGAGTTAAAGGGAAACAGAATACTAGGAAGAGTTATGGCAACATTTCTAAAATTGTCCCCTGGTGTTTCTTTAGACCAGGGGTAGTCAACATTTTTATACCTACCGCCCACTTTTGTATCTCTGTTAGTAGTAAAATTTTCTAACTGCCCACCACAGTAATGGTGATTTATAAAGTAGGGAAGTAACTTTACTTTATAAAATTTATAAAGCAGAGTTACAACAAATTAAAGCATATAATCATAATTACTTACCAAGTACTTTATGTCAGATTTTCGCTAAGTTTGTCAGAATAAATCTTTATAAAATAACTTACTATAGTTAAATCTATCTGTTTATTTATACTTTGGTTGCTCCACTACCGCCCACCAGGAAAGCTGGAACGCCCCCTAGTAGGAGGTAGGGACCAGGTTGACTACCACTGATTTAGGCGAGCAGGAGCGTAGACAGGAAACGTAAATGGAACGTCAGTACCAGCGGTAGTGTGTCATGTAGTGTGGCTGTGTTGATATGAGCGTATCTGGTCATCTCTAAGTCTTGACAAAATGTATGATGCTGAAGTGATGGCATTGTTTGCTTTGCATGTGTTCACGGGGGCCACACTCTGGTCGGAGAAGCTTTTATCACATGAAAAGTTACAGCAAACTTTTATCACAAAGAGTATTTCCTTTCTCTAGAGCTGAATTCTTCACCCTCTTATTTACTAGACAATCATTTAGAATGTTTATATTTTTAAGTTTAGGAACAAAACAATTAGTCAGAGTCTGTATATTTAGATAAGAGAACATTTAAAAAACATATTGATTATAAACATTCATGATTATTTATTCTCAACAGTGGAAAGTTTCTGACAACAGGCCTTTGAAATTGCAAACGGACATGTTGTCAGATATGCCCATTGTTGTCACAGTGAGGAAGATTTAATTACATTATCCCTTGAGGTTTTTGTGATGCCAGGTGTCCTCTCCAGGGAGCCTGCTTATTATTATTTTGAGATAAATGGTGTATCATGGTCATTCAGTGGCTCATTGTCCTCTCTCTGGCTGACTAGATTCTGGATGCAAGCACTCAATTAGAGGAATCTTTCTGGCTTCTAACTTCTGGTGTGCCCTGAAACAAGCCTCATGGGCTCTGTTAATGCCCTGGAAACTTGGTGTGGCATGGTTGTCATCAGAGAGGCCTGACATTCAAGAGAGGAAGCTTGCCACTCACTTTATGAGGGGCAGGAGCGGGGGCGGGGTAGGGCTGTGGGCAGTGTTCTGATAGGTTGCTTCCCTGACCCTCACATGAAAAATGGAAATAATGATACAAAGTCACTGAATTGTTGTGACTATTGAAAGAATGGCCATGTAGTACCTGGCACCGAAAAGCTGCTTTATCTGTGTTCTCCCAACACCCCCCCTCCCCCACTGGCTTTTATCTCTATGAGAAAAATCACTATGTTCTTCTCAGTGGATAATACAGTCCTGCCTGGAAATTCTGAGGAGGGATTTCACTCCTCACTTATGGGGATAAAAAAAAAAAATAACAATTTTCACAACCAAGATGTCCTTCTTATGAATGGTGTAGTCTCAGGCCCCAGATGTCCAACACTTGTTCCTGTATCTTGTTGGAGCCTCTAAGGAATTGAGAAATCACCAAGGGCCTGCAGCCTGGGGAAGACCTGGGGAGTCCTAACGTGACAAGGTAGCAGCCATTTGGAGACTACAAATTCTTGCAGCGTTCTAGATAGTAGGAGCAGTTTTCAGTTCTTGCGGAGACCCTCAGGGGAAGAAACAGCTTCTTATGATTTCATGCTCACAAAAACACCAACGAGGCAGGAAGCCATCTCCTAGGTCCGTGATTCAATGACCATTTGACCCGCCTACTTTAGGGTACAGAACCTATGTAAATAGGTATCCTTAAGTTTGAATAATGTATGGATCCATTTAAAAAGGAAAAAAATGCCACAGACTCCCCCAATGCTGACTTAAAATGTTCTTCGTATTCTAATGCCACTTCAATATTAATAACCATGTTTGTGATTTAAATAAACAGTGGAGTATAAGTCTGAGTTTATAGTTCTTAAATAAATGCAAAACAAATTCACAAATTAAATACTAAAAACCAAAAGGCAAAATGATAATGTTGTGGCGGAAATAGAGCTGCTGTTTGCGCCGTGCCTGGGTGGACCTCTGGTCTGCTCTCTATCGGGTGCTCTCGGGATCACTCAGATGTCCCACCACGTGCCTGTGTTCAGAACAATCGGAAACCTCTGCTGACGCGGCGTGCTGTGATGTCATCTGGCTTTGGCAAGAGCACGCCATTGATGTACTTCATTCGCTTCTGTTCTGCATTTATTTATTTATCTGAGATAAATATAGCCATTGGATTCTAAGGCAATCATAAGCACAGGTGAAAAATACCACTTAGGAAACAGAAGTCACGTGAATTACGTGTGTTTGCATAGTCCACACGTGTCAATCATCTGGGGGCCTTTGGAAAAATCTCCATGTAGGAATGAGGGAATCACCTCCAGAAATTCTGATGTAATCAGTTCAGAGCAGGGCTTGAATATCAGTATTTGTTTAAAGCTCCTAGCAAAACTCAGATCTCACCAGGACTGAGAACCATTGATTTAACTGATCCAGAACATTCTGTTATTAATGCCTTAATAATGTTTTTGAAAATATCATTAAAAACACATTTTACCATTCTAAAAGATCATTTAAAGACCTTTGAGTATCCCTTTTTAAATCTCAGGGGTCTGTTTAGCCTGATTTGAGAACTACTGGGATAGATGATGAAATTTCAGCTAAATTAAATAGTTCTCTAGTATGTTTTCTGCAAACAATGGGGAACAACTGCTCATACTCAGAACTACGGCCGGCACTGGAGGCATACAAATGAATAACACCTGCTTCTGTCACACAGAAGGGCTGGGTAGGGGACATAGACACTTATCTCATGGCTTCACTATCATGAGATGAGGGCTGTGATGGAGCTAAGCACTGACTATTGCACAGACGTGATAGTAGGGTCCATATATGGGGACTGATGTGTTAGCTGAGTCTTGAGGATGAGGAGGATAAAGCTGGAGTCAGAAGACAGGCAAGGGAGAAAGTTCTGACTTCACCACTAAACTAACAATGGGTCCAAGACACTGGACCTCTCTTCACTAGTTTTCTCAAATGGAAATAATCATTCTAAAAACAGTAGTCCTGTCAACTAGATAGGTTTGTTATGACATTGCAAGGTGGCTTAAACACATAAGCTAATATTTCATTTCTATTACAGTGTGTTCTTTTTTTTTTTTTTTAAGGGATAATATTTAGCGGTCTAATATTCTACCAAGAAGATGGTGTCAAGATCTCCCTGTTCTAATAGAAAGAGTAGAACTACACACAGGCCCTATATTTGGAAGGGCCTTAAATGCCCTTCCTCTGCCCTCAAGCTCGGTATAGTAAACTATCATTTAAAAGTGTGTTGACACTTGACCCAGAGAAAACCGTAGGGAAACAACAGAATACCACCAATTTCTTGGGCTCAGATGTGAAACAAAATACTGTTTTTTAATGGGAATTTCTTTCCCCACAAGGTACTCATCGAACAAGTAAAAGAGTAGGTATGGTTTCCGGAAACATTTAAAGGGAACATGAAACTGTCCTGTGAAGTTTTGAGTCCAAACCAAACATCCCTCACCAAGTTGGAAGACCCACCCCTGGGCCTGGCCTTTCCCTTGTGGCCCAATGGTGGCGTCTGACTGCTCTTGGATCGAAAAAAAGATGGATAAACAAACTCCTTGCTCTAAGTCCCCACTTCCCCTATTCCTGTCCCACCCAGGTGTCCCTCAGTATGGCATCAGCTTCGGCACTTTTCCCAGAGTGGCCACTTTTTTATGTTGCGGTAGATTGAGGCTGCCTCTACCTTCTCTGGGTTTTTACTTGATATCTATATCTTAGGTTTTATTTTCCTGCAGGCCCATGAGCAAGACAACAGCACTCCACCAAACTGAGTGACATCCATGGCTTTATAAGCTACTGTTTGTTAGCTCAACTACCATTTATTAAGGGTTTACTGCTTTCCACGTATTGTGTCAAGTGCTGGGAATGCCAAGTTGCCTTTAACAGCCTCCTCTGAGAAACGGGAGACAGCAGGAGTTCCTACACTGCGGTTTAGGTGAATTCAGGCACGTAGACTGACCCCTAGAGGCTGGGGGCCACTCTTTCCAGGTGACCCAGTGGTCAGCCCCGTAGTGATAATATCAGTAGTGATTCAGAAGGCAGCGCCTACCTCAAGGACTTCATGGTCTGAAGGTAAAGACAGATATAAAAAAAGGAATTATTCTTTTTAAAAAATAAACTTGTGATTTTAAAACACAATTTAGATCATTTAAGAATATAAAATATATTATTAAAAAAAATAAACCACAACCTGAAGTTCAGCAGTCATGTGGATGATTTGATGTGTTTTATTGCAAGGTAGTGTAGGGTTAAGAGCAAGGGACTCTAGTTCCAAATTCACATCTTCTTTCTGCTGCTTTTGAGTTGGATAACTTTGGACAAGTTGCTTACACACTTTGTGCTCTACCTCCTGGTCCATGAAATGGATGGTGTAATTGTGCCCCTCTGTTAATCCAGGTTAGCTCTTACTGATTCTTCCAGAGCCTTCTCAAATCTCCTCTCACTTAGTAATGTGCATTTAAGATTTTCATGTGTCATTTGATGGCTTGATAGCTCATTCCTTTTTAGTGTAGAATAAGGTTTCCTGTGTTGTGTGTAAATGTATTCGCATTTACTTTCATGCATTTTAGTTAAGATTATGCACATGTACCTTTTTTTAAAAAAATAAGGTTTTTAACAGCTGCATAATTACTCATGAGCATCATGTATATAACACTTCTGACATTGCTAAATACAGCCGATTTCTCTTACAAGTGCTTAGTAGAAATAGCACTTGTCTTGCACTCTTGTATGTGTCCTGTGGTTCACTTTCGACACCACTCTGGCTACGTTTCTAAATTTTCTGGGTGAAAGGCTATGAATATCTTTAAGGCTCTTGACACATATTGCTTACTGCTCCAGAAAGCCTTATCAGATTACACTTTCACATCAATGTAACCTTATCACGCAAAGTGGAAGAGAGGGGAGGGCGTGCGCTGCCGGCCAGGCAGAGAGGGCGGCCAACTTCCTGCCCCTCCGCTACTGGGGCCGCAGGCAGCAACTGTCCATAGGCTTTCCTGTAGGCCTCACATGAAAGACATCCCAGGCCCACCTTTCTGGAAGCACCTTGTCACCTGAGAATTTTGTTTCATTTTACTATATCAATATAGGTGCCTGCTATATTAACTTTAATTTGTATGGACCAGTACAGACACTGTGTTGGCAAACTGCTCTGATTCCAAGCAGTCAGGATGCAAATGAGGTTGGCATTTTATGTTTTATCTTCTGCCTTTGGTTCCTTTGCTACTGAGATATATATATATATATATGGTCTACCGGAAAGTTCTGTCCGTTTCTATCACAACAAGTTTCGACCCGTAAGCACATGTTTATTTGGCGCATGTGTGCCTCTCTATTTTTATCTCTTAATGTATACATACTGACGTAGCAAATTAACTAAAACAAAGTTGATTCACGTTAGTCTTATGTGTGAAGCCATAGTGTACCCATGGCTACTGATAAAGTTCATTTATGCCACTGTAACTTTTACAAATTTCAACAAGGAAGAAATGCTACAGAAGCATGTCTGTCGCATCCACCGTATTCCCCGGACTTAGCACCCTCCGACTATCACTTGTTTTTGTCCTTAAAAAATTTTTTGAAGGGCAAAAAATTAAAAAATGAAGAAGATATCAAACAAGCACTGGTTCAATTTTTTGCATCAAAAGATGAAACCATTTTTCAAAAATGGGATATACAAATTGCCCTCATGCTGGCAAGAAATCATTAATAATAATGGCAATTATATTATTTAATAAAGTTTATTGACAGTAAGAAAAATTTGTATTTTGTTTTATTCCAGAAATGGACAGAACTTTCCAGTAGACTATATATGTATGCTAGATAATATATTTTCCATTTGCTTGCTAAGCAGTGATTTCTTTTTTAAAAAATTTTATTGAATTTATTGAGGTGACATTGACTAATGAAACCATACAGCATTCAAGTGTACACAATAAAATATCATATGCATACTGCATGGTGTGCTCACGACACAAAAATCACATCTCTTTCTCTCCCCATTTATCCACCCTTTGCCCACGTCTACCTGCCCCACCCTCTCTTCCCCTCTGGCTCTCACCATGCTGCTGTTTGTGTCTCTGTGTCATATATAATATATATATATATATACACATATATATATATGGATGTTGCTTAATATATATAAATGTATTATGCTTAATCCCTTCATCTTTTTTCACCCAATTCCCCAACTTACCTCCTCTCTGACAGCTTACCTTTTGCAACAACATGGATGGACCTGGAAATTATTATACTAAGTGAAATAAGCCAGTCAGAAAGACAAATAGTATATGATCTCACTTACATGTGGAATCTAATCAACAAAATAATTTAACAAACGACATAGAAACAGAAGCATAGATGCCACTGATTTTTAAAAGTGACATTTACAGAAAGAAAGAGGAGCGGTTGGACGGCTGGCAGTGTGCCCCCCTTTAAACACCCATCAAGGGAAGGACCACCTGGCTCCTCCAGCAAGTTCCTTTGCTCTGGCCTCTGGGGCTTTGTGTGACTGGCATGACCTTTCCTAGTCAGTCACGAGCCAGGAGGAAGCAGCTTACCACATGACCCCGATACTGTGCCATTCTCGCTCTCATCTCGTGATCGAGGGGCTGCGGGCTCGAAGAGAGCCCTGATTAATCCCATGGAGGCCCCAGGGTCACGTGCAGTCCAGTCTCCATATTCTCCCAATCGGGAGCAGACAGACACTGGGCGTCACGGTCCAGCTCGGAGCAGTAGTCAGCTCCAAGGATGGCTGAGCGTGACCACAGGAGGGGACAGGCAGGAGCAGTTTGTTTGTTCTTTTCAATTGGCATCAATAGCAGTAATGCACTAAACCAGGGGTCCCCAAACTACGGCCCGCGGGCCGCATGCGGCCCCCTGAGGCCGTTTATCTGGCCGCCACCGCACTTCTGAAAGGGGCAGAAAGGGGCACCTCTTTCATTGGTGGTCAGTGAGAGGAGCATAGTTCCCATTGAAATACTGGTCAGTTTGTTGATTTAAATTTACTTGTTCTTTATTTTAAATATTGTATTTGTTCCCGTTTTGTTTTTTTACTTTAAAATAAAATATGTGCAGTGTGCATAGGGATTTGTTCATAGTTTTTTTATAGTCCGGCCCTCCAGTGGTCTGAGGGACAGTGAACTGGCCCCCTGTGTAAAAAGTTTGGGGACCCCTGCGCTAAACCCAGAATGTAAAGTTCATTTTCACCTTAAAAGGTGAAGCATCTGCCGTTTCTCTGGGTCCAGCCATGGTCCTCTTTGAGTGAGGTAAGGAACTTCACGTTCAGGGGAAGCCAAACACTTGGCACCTTCTAGTAAGATGTTAAGGCTGTGCTTTCTTCTCAATCCAACTTGCTAATCCTCTAGGGACAATATATTGTCAGTCTTTGAAGCTGATCTTTTGTTACTTAGATATTATATATAGCTCAGGTTGTGGAAGACATGACAGAGGTATTTCCAGCTAAGAAAATTATTCTCTGAAGCTTTAGTAACAAATTTGTTAGCTCATTTCCTGCCAAAACGACAAGGCTTGGAGAGATTCAGAAATGTGAACAACATCCAGACGGATGATAGAGTATTGTGAGAAGACTAATAATGACTTTCCCTGTAGCAAGCACCTTATTCCTAGGAGTAACCATTCACCAATTACATTCCCCCTTACAGTCCAGGCGTTGACAAAGCGTGGGAAATAACAGGAATAAAGGGGACACTGATTTTATATTTTTATTTATTTTTATTTTTATTTTATTTTTTGTATTTTTCTGAAGCTGGAAACGGGGAGAGACAGTCAGACAGACTCCCGCATGCGCCTGACCGGATCCACCTGGCACGCCCACCAGGGGCGATGCTCTGCCCACCAGGGGGCGATGCTCTGCCCCTCCGGGGCGTCGCTCTGCCGCGACCAGAGCCACTCCAGTGCCTGGGGCAGAGGCCAAGGAGCCATCCCCAGCGCCCGGGCCATCTTTGCTCCAATGGAGCCTCGCTGCAGGAGGGGAAGAGAGAGACAGAGAGGAAGGAGGGGGAGGGTGGAGAAGCAAATGGGTGCTTCTCCTATGTGCCCTGGCCGGGAATCGAACCCGGGTCCCCCGCACTCCAGGCCGACGCTCTACCACTGAGCCAACCGGCCAGGGCCTGATTTTATATTTTTAATAACATTTTCCTCGACTAAATTACGAAAGTCGTACATGCCCAAGTCAGAGAACTTGGAAAACACAGAGAAACCACCAAGAAAAATACCGTTCCAAGGAATCATAATCTCACCACACAAAAGTAATCATTGTTCACATTTTGGTGAAAGTTCTTACTTAAAGAAACTCTTAACGATGCCCGTGTACACAGCGCGCCCTTTTCTGCGCACCACCATCTCGCACCCTGTTTTGAAAAGCTAGATGGCTCCTGCATCATTCCAGGAAAACGATTCGTTTTCTCAAATATCTCGGGAGGCGAGTCCATCTGGCAATCTCTTCCAGTTTCTCACGAGCTTTGAAGTTGGGAAATTCTTGGTGTCGCTTCTGAACCCTGCGCCAGAGGTGAGGTATATTTGGGTTCCAGTCCGAGCTCCGGCACTTATTTACTGGCCATGGGGTGACCTCGGGTGAGTCCAGTCCTGCACCGCCCTGCCCCGAAACTCCTCCCAGCCCCAGCCCCCACTCCCCCTGGGTCCTTACCGTCTGGGAGCCTCTCTTTCTCAGTGAGGCCAATAATTGGAATGGATCAGCAGGGGTGAGTTATTTTAATTAAACGTGGTGAACTTTAATTTTATTTAGTTATTCATTAATCAACTAAATGTTTTTTAGAGGAGGTTTAGGTTCATAGTAAAACTGAAAAAAGGACAGAGTCCCCACGTCTCATCTCCCCACACCATTTGCACAGCCTCTCTCGCTGTCAAAATCCAGCAACAGAGAGGTGCACTTTTGCCGTCCATGAACCTACATTTAAAAAATCTATTTCATGCAAAGTCCATAGTTTACATTAGGGCTCACCCTTGGTGTTGTACATTCTGTGGGTTTTCACAAATATAGGGTGACATAGAACCACCCCTCTAGTCTCAGAGCAGTTTCAGTGCCTACTCCCAAGTCCTCTGCATTCTCAGCATACATCATTTCCTCCTCCACCCATCGTTTTTACTGTCTCCCTAGTTTTGCCTTTTCCAGAATGCCATATAGGTGGAATCATACAGTATATAGTCTTTATTTCTCGGGTTGGCTTTTTTCACTGAGTAATACTCATTTAAGATTTCCCCGTGTCTTTTGATGGCTTGATAGTTCATTTCTCTTTAGTGCTGAATGAATGACTCCAGTGTGTGGAGGCACCACTGCTTATCTGTTTACCTACAGTAGCACGTTGGTTGCTCCCAAGCTTTGGCATTATAAATGATTGTACTATCATCGTTTATGTGCAGGTTTTAGTGTGGACATAAATTTTCAACTCCTTTGGACAAATACCAAGGAGCATGATTGCTGCATCGTGTGGTAAGAGTATGTGTTTAGTTTTGTAAGAATCTGTCAAACTGTCTTTTGAAGTGGCTGCACAATTTCTTATTCTGAAAACATTGAAGGAAAGTTTCCGTTATTTTATATCCTCAGCAGCATTTGGTGTTGTCAGTGTTCCAGATTTTGGCCGTTCTAATAGGTGTGTTGTGGTATCTCACTGTTCTAATTTGCAATTTCTTAATGACATATGATGTAGAGCATCTTTTATTTATTTATTTATTTATTAAATTTTTTTATTCATTGAGAGGAAGGGAGGCAGAGAGACAGACTCTGGCATGCCCACTGACCGAAATCTACCCAGCAAGCCCACTATGGGGCGATGCTCTGCCCATCTAGAGCATTGCTCCGTTGTTCAGGAGCCAAACTCTTATCACCTGAGGCGGAGGCCATGGAGTCATCCTCAGCGCCTGGGGCCAACTTGCTCCAATCAAGACATGGCTTCAGGAGGGAAGGAGGGAGAGAGAGAGAGAGAGAGAGAGAGAGAGAGAGAAGTGAGAGGGGGAGGGATGGAGAAGCAGATGGTTACTTCTCCTGTGTGCTCTGATCAGGAATCAAATCCGGGACATCCACGTGCTCGGCCAGCGCACTCCCACTGAGACAACTGGCCAGGGCCTAGAGCATCTTTTAATATGCTTTTTTTTTTTGCCATCTGTAAATTTCTTCTTTGGTGAGATGTCTATTTAAGTCTTTTGCTCATTTTTAATTGGGTTGTTTTGTTATTGTTGATTTTTAAGAGCTTTTTGTATATTTTTCACAGCGATCCTTTATCAACAATGTCTCTGTGTAACTATCACTCCGTGTCTGTGGCTTGTCTTCTCATTCTCCTGAGACCAGTGGTTCCTAAAACCTCTTCTGCTGAAGGCTCGTGCTCCAGAGGAGCCTCAGAGTCACCAAAGGTAGAGAGCTGGGGCAGAGAGGGAGTGGCCGAGCGAGCAAGCTCTAGGTCAGGGGTCCCCAAACTTTTTACACAGGGGGCCAGTTCACTGTCCCTCAGACTGTTGGAGGGCCACCACATACAGTGCTCCTTTCACTGACCACCAATGAAAGAGGTGCCCCTTCCGGAAGTGCGACAGATAAATGGCCTCAGGGGGCCGCATGCGGCCCGTGGGCTGTAGTTTGGGGATGCCTGCTCTAGGTGCTTCCATTTCAGAGAATTTTGTAGTCAGAGAAGTCTGACTTTGCCCAGTTGATTTATGAGGCTTCCACGTAGGGTTCACTTCTTAAAGAGCGTTTGCATTCTCAAAATGGATTGAGAACCACTGAACTGGATGAATTTAAGGTCCCTTTTAAATCCATAGTTCTGGAATTCTGTATCTTTTTGGCAATATAATAAAACCTTTCGCTGCTTAAGGAAACGTGATAAATTTACCAGTCGTATGACATGTTTTCATGCAATTTCCATCCACCCTAGTGCTCACTGGAAAGGATGGAACTGATATACCTGACTGATACGCCCACTTGCGTCTCTGAAATAGTGATGCTTGACGCTAATTATATTTTTCAAAATAGTCAGAGAGAACTAGCAGACATTTCAGTCCTATAGCTAAGAAAAAGGGAGGAAATGTATCTAAAACTTTGTGGCTCTGGAGACAAATATGCAAATCAGAACAAAGAACGTGTAACTTTCATTTATTAGATGCAAGTGTAGAACAGCACGGTATGTAAGCAGAGCTGTTCAGTTCAGGATGACGTGAACTGGTGCATTCAGACCGATTATATATTCTTAGACATGATGTCATTTTTTTTCTGGATTTGAGGTTAAACCAGATGAATGTCTAATAATGTTTTGTAAACATTTATATTTATATGAATACCGTTTAGTGACCTGGCAGAGGATGGATGTCTTTTTCACTATTTTAATCATCTATTGCCCATTCCATGAAGGATTGGAATTAGCTTTCGAAATTTTATGCAGTGCAAAAGGAGTAAACCAGTAATTGACAAAGAGCGAAAATAATATGAGTAAAATAATAAGTCCAAGAATCAGATCAGCACACAGAAGGACATCTGTACAGTTCCTAGGAGTGGGCCCTGGAGTTTGCTCTGATTTTCCTTTGCTTGTCCAGAGTGAAGAGAAAAACACATTCTGTTACCGCGTTCACAGACTTTCAATAAAAATAAAATAAACGGGACCAGTTGTTCAACATAAAATCTTTCCAAGGGAAATCTCCACAAAGTCTATATCTCACAACTGGGACTCAATAAGGATCGTCCAACTTGAAATCCAAAGTGTTCTGTCCTCTGTTGAGAAAGGGGAGTGCAGATATTTGGGTTGCCAGTTAAGGGAAGAGCCATATGTTTTGATCATCGGCTAGACAGTGGTTAAGGCTAAAGGCCTCCTGTGAGAATTGTTGACTACTCTTGATATTGACAGGATGAGCTCAAGCCCTTACCATTGCATCAACAAGGGTGGAGGTCAAGGGCTGAGCTAAGGTGTTGTAGGCAGTAGGATGCATAATGTGGAACAGGGAGTATCCAGATAAGATTTCATCACATGATGAACCAGATCAAGAATCTAATCTCCAACCTGCCTGCTCTTGGTCATTGTATTCCCTAATGTCCAGGTGTATTCTATTCACTGCTGCTGTGGAGTAAAACTACCCCAATACTTAACAGCCTCCCTCCAAAAAAAAGGTTTAGATTCTATTGGTCATGAATTGGGAGAGGGCACAGAGAGAATGACTTGTGTCTTCTTCACAATGTCTGGAGCCTCAGATAGGGGGACTCCTCAATCAGGGGTGATCTGAGAGTCGTGAGCTCGAGTCATCTTGAAGTGTCTTTATTCACACGGTGGAAATTGATGCTGGCTGTTGGCTAGAACATCAACTGCACTATCAACGAGGGTGCTTGTCTGTGGCCTCTCTGTGTCCTGGGCTTCCACCCAGCCTCAGGCACTATCCCTCTTAGACGATGGTGAGGGCTCCAGAAGCAAGCAGTACCCCAGTGAGAATACAGAAGCATGGTCTTGTACAACAGCCAAGGAACATCAATTCCAGCCACTTTTTTTTTTTTTTTTTAAGTACAAGTGATGGGTCGCTCAGACTCCAGGGAAGGGTATAGATTGTATAGAAGCATGTTAGATAGCTCTTATTGTCATCTCAGAAAATTATAATCTGCCCCAAAGTAAGAACTTCTTTCTGCTTTGTGTTGTTGTCCTATTGATCTTGAAATGCCAGGCAAAAAACGATGAGGTCCAGGGAATTGAATTCATCCAGGCTGTTTTGGCTGGCCTTTCCTGGGAAAACAAATGGCAATCTTCAAGACTTCCTGAGACCAGGACAGCTCCCTGACACTAGGAGCTCTGCATGAAACCTTGTGAACAGACTCTGTAACGGACAGGCCACATGTTTCCCATTAAGATCTACTTAGAATGTCTTCTTCTTGACTTCAGAATCCTATTGCTTGACTGTTAAAGGGATAGGAAAACCCAAACCCTCGTTGTTTCTTTATATAGTACAGATATAACTAACAAAAATCAGTCTCCTAAGCAAGATATAGATTTATAATGGCTTTATCCTAAAAGGTAAGACTATTTATTACAAAAATTAAAAACTGCAATTTCATATATAAAATGAGACATATGGCTATGGCTGCCATTTAAATTATTATTTTTGAAATGCACATTTACAATTTCTTCTCCAGTCAGTTGAGTTAATCAGTTTCACGACCTGAAATCATCAATAAGAGATTTGTCCTTTGAATCAGTTTGACTGTATTGACATACCAAGTATTTATCTTCTAGAACATCTAGCAGATTTCACTAAAAATTATACTTAATTAATAAATGTCACTGAATCATTAGAGTATGATTTTATAGTTATCATGCCAACAGGACGGTCTGTGGGTTTATAGTGAAGCCAAATAAACAGGACCACCATGTTTCCATGTAGGGTTCTGGCAAGAACTCGTATCTTCAATGGGATCCTTCTCACATTAAGACCACTTAGGAGAGGACTTGGATGAGTTTGTGATCTTACAAATACTAGTGTAACAGCAAACATTATTCAAGGATTGGCTTACAGACAAGTTCTTCACCTTCCAGGTAAATAATCACACATCAGTAGAAGAACAGAAATTTCCTACCTATAGACAAAAGATTGCTCAAAACAATACTCTTTGTGTTCAGTTTATGAAATGAGAAGTCAGTTCCTGCACAGCAGAGAGAAATCTCGTTAAAATCCTCAGTAATGTTGGGAGCTGCAATTTGAATCATGACTGACTAAACATTCCGATGTCCTGGGATTGCCCTTTGGTTCTTTAACTTACTGGTTGCTATGAAGTATGTTAGTATTGAGAATGAATGATTAACATGGCAGGGGGTGTGAGGTGGTTCTAGAATCTAGATCATGGGTTCTATAACAAAAAGTGACAATTCTGATATGGGGGAAGGGAAATAACTTCTAAGGTAACTATGCAACCTAAGGTCTTAGAAATGTGGAAAATAGCAACAAAGGAGGCATGCAAAACATCCCTGTGACTTTATCTCCCTTATACAAATATATTCACTTATTCAATCAGTAAACCATAAAATATTTCTTATCTTGCATTAAAATAAGGTAACTTTTATAACAAGTAAATTTCCAAAATATTTAATAGCTCTAATGCATAGAGGTTTATTTCTTATTAACTTAACAATGTTGGGTGCATGAACTGGTTAGTGTCAGAGCCTCTTCCATGTGGTCATTCAGGGACTCAGGCTGATGAGACTCTGGAATCCTGATTGGCTTCCAAGGTCTCCCATTCTAACCAGCCAGCAGAAGGCCGGGGTTGCAGGGATCATAGAGGACCACACGTGATGATGAAATGTATGGAGAACACATCCTCAAAGGCTTATTGTTTCATGATAAGGCACTTTTTACAGGAAGATGATACAGTCCATGTTTTTAAGAATTTACATTGGTTGGCTATTATAATGAAACCATGGTATAGCCATGTGATTCATGGTTCTAGCTGAGCATCAGCCTCCTCAGTGGGGAGGTTTTTGAAAACATTCAGGTATCAGAGCTTCAGTCCAAGCTGCCAGTCAGCAGGTTTAGATGGGAGTCCATGGGAGGTTCTGAGATACACCACATCTGAGTATCACAAACTGTGGGGAAAAATCTGCTAAAATTGCCAGTAAACAATACCAGTCTAATAAAACTTACATATCCCTTTGAGCATCATGAAATCAAATAAATATATAATAGCTTATCTATGCGCATATTTTTAAAAGTCAACGTAATTTCATAACTGTCATACAAAAGAGAAATAATATTAAGTTAATTTAAGACAAAATAATATGTATTTCAATATGATGGCCAGGCTTGACTATGGTTAAAAAAAAACAACATAATAAAGTAGTAAAATGCTTATATGTATTTATAATGACTATCTGGATATACAAAGATGATCAGGAGTTTTTCTATACAGTAAGTACAGACATATGAAAAAACCAAGGTAGAGATGGATCACCTGAGTAAGAAAACTTAAAACCAACCAAAACTTGTTTATACATGACAAGAACAAAGAAAGAAATTAGATTGATTTAGTAATAATATGTCAACAGAACCAGACTGTCAAAGAATAATATAAAGAGATAATTTTGCAAATGAGCTGGTCTTTATTATGTGTATTGTCAAAATAATTTCCTTTGTTGTGATATAAGATGAGGAAGTGCTCAAGTGTATGGAAACATACACTCTGTCTTAATAACCCATGACATTTAAGGTAAATATTCATTCTCTGGAACTTATAAAGGTCATATCCTTTAGATAAACAACGAAGAGATGACGGGTTAGAAAAAAGAAATGGATATACATGTAAGATTGATCAAGAAGTGTGTGAGAAGTCTCTGGAGACTGTGTTAAGGCAAGGCAGAAAGACAAGAACCCCCAAATCATTTTAAAATGTACTTTTCACAAAATGGATATCTCATCATGCTATAAAATTATTTAAAAACAGATAGAAGGCAAGAACACAAAATTTACAACTTGATAATAGTTGACCCTGATTTTGTTTAGAAGAGCCTTGCATCTCTTCTACATATTTGCAACCAGGTGTGTTGCTTTTGTATTACAACTGCACCAAAGTCATTTCAACCAAGTATACCATGGAAAAGCTTAGGTAACATATTCAATTGACAGACTACAGAAAGTCAGTGCATGACTTAATTTTAATAAATTACATTCCATTTGAACTTCCCTCTCTCTAGCAAGTGTGCATGTTGGACCTTTTGTGGACAGCCTTATAAAAGCTTTTCAAAACTTTGCGCTACAGATTTTTGTTTATAGTAGGCTCGGTTCATTAGGGCATTCAATAATAATAATAAAAAATCTTGTATTTCATTGTTTGGGACTATTCTGCACATTGTAGGATGTCCAGCACAACCTCTTCCACTAAGTGGCAGTGGCGACCATGAGCTGTTTGAACAGCCACAAGGGCCCATACCATCCCCAAGACAAACAGCAGTCATAGGTTAAGCACAAAACAAACATGCTGCTCATCCAACTGTCAACCTTGAAGACCCTTCTGAACAAACATGCTGTTTGGTTGTCGAAGCAATTCCCAGCAGAAAACCTGAAAGGCTGATCTACCACTTTATCGTGGGTGAACAGATTAAGAGGAGAAGTTCTTTTTTTGTCCCAGTTGTGTGACAGCTTTCTGGGCCAGTCCAATTACAGCTGTGGACTTGAGTTTTCTTCACTATCTTTTTCTTTTGAGTCATTTCCTTTCATTTTGGTCAAGCTGCCACAGACTGAAGGATTCCCCTGGGTCCACTGTCACTGTCTTCATTTTGGAAAAGAAACATTGTGGCCATCTGAGTGGCCAATAAGCACATGACAAGATGCTCAAAGTCACTAATCATCATAGAAATGCAAATTAAACCGCAATCACCTCACACCTGTCAGAAAGGCTTTCATCAATAAGTCAACAAATGCCTGAACTGTGGTGGCAGAGTGGATAAAGTATCTATCTGGAATGCTGAGGTCATTAGTTCAAAACCCTGGGCTTGCCTGGTCAAGACACATATGAGAAGCAACTACTATGAGTTGATGCTTCCTGCTCCTCCATCCACCTTTCTTTTTCTTTGTCATTGCTCTAAAATCAATAAATAAAATCTTTAAAAATAACAAATCAACACACAACAAGTGTCAGCAAGGATATGGAGAAAAGGGAACCTTTGTGCCCTGTTGGTGTGAATGTAGACTGGTAAAGCCACTGTGGAAATCACTATGGAGTTTCCTCAAAAAAAATTAAAAAGTGGAACTACCTTTTGACCCAGGAATCCCACTTCTGGGCCTATATCTGAAGAAACCCAAAACACTAATTCAAAAGAATATACATTTTGCTGTGTTCACTGCAGTGTTATTTACAATAGCCAAGATCTGGAAACAGCCCAAGTACCCATCAGTAGAAAAGTAGATAAAGCAAGCTGTGATACATCTATACAATGGAATACTACTCAGCCATAAAGAATAAGAAGACCTTACCTTTTGCAGCAGCATAGATGGACCTGGAAATTATTATGCTAAGTGAAATAAGCCAGGCAGAGAAAAACAAATACCATATGATCTCACTTATATGTGAAATCTAATTCACCAATTAATTTAACAAACACAATAGAAACAGAAGTTTAGATACATAGAACAAACTGACAGCTGTCAGAGGGGTGGATGGTTGGAGGGGTAGGTGAAAAAAGGTGAAAGGATTAAACAACTGTGTGTGTGTGTGTGTAGATGAGACACACAGACACAGACAACAGTGTGGTGATAACCAGAGGGAAACAAGGGTGAGGGGGTGAAATTGGGCAAAGGGGGGTGAATGGGAACAGGGAGAGACTTGACTTTGGGTGGTAAGCACATGATGCTTTATGCAGATGATGTTTTATTGAATTGTACACTTGAAACCTGTATAGTTTTATTATCCAATGTCACCCTAATAAATTCAGTAAAAACAAACAAACCACATGTGGCCTTGCTTGGAGAGTGTGTCCTTAAGCATCTGGTAAGCCCGGGACCTTAGCAGTCCTCCCCTGTCTAGGAGCGGTTAAATGTGCCTCCCAGTGGAGGGCAACAGCAGGGCCAGCTGGTCACCCTGGTCATGTTAGGCACGGCCAGGTGCATGTGTACACTGCATGTTCATGCCTGCGTCCCTCCAAATTCTGGAAGACTCTACTACCTGGAAGAGTGATGAGGCGTGGAGAGGAGTTCCTGTGGAATAAAGAGCAAAAAGGAAAAAGGAAAAGAGTGTCCCAGCAGAATGAGAGGATTCAGCGAGACCCAGACAGAGAGAAGGAGGGAATTGAGATCTGTATGCGGGGGTGTCCCTGCGGTTTTTGCTGCCCGTTCCTTGCTGTCTGCAGCTTTCTCCACAGACTCTTCCTACAGCTCTCAGTGTTGGCTGTAAGATTCGGAGTATGGAGATGCTCAGAACTGGCCACAACACTCTGAGCCTGGATAATGACATACAGATGGTTTCTGTCCACCTTTGGGATTTGAAGCAACCTCAAGAGTTGCAAAAGCTTGTCCCATCGCAAGAATGTTTCTGAAGGTCCTTTGTTTCAGATTGTGGCTCTGTGCTTCTGGGAACAGTGGCATAGTCGCCCAGGGTGGCAGAGACCACCTGGGATGTGGAAGTGACCAGCAGCCCCACCTGCCTCTTGCCAATGCTCCTGAAGCATTCTGGGAATTTAGGTATCAGTTGTTTCTTTCAAACAGCCCTTTAGTGGCAACAGGCATCCAACCTGGACCATATTTGGCCCGAATAGCCCATAAGGATGATGGCTGAGATTGTCTATTATTGGCATTTCGATAGTGCTGTATTTCTCCTTCTAAGTGTACTTGCCCAGCTAGCAGCATCTGCTGATGAGGCTGAGATGATAAATTGTATGGATGCCAAAACAGATCTAGAAAAACAGGCTTGTTCTGAGAATGGCTTGCCTCCCAAGAGTCGGTGTTAAGAGAATTCTTACTCCACAGGCAATATCTGCTCATAAGACGTTAACACTTAGAATAAAATAAGTCTTGAACCTTTGTCATGTAACATAATGCACGTGCACAGTACGCTCTCCATGACAGCGTGCCGAGGGAAGGAATCTCTGTTTGTGTGTGCATGTCGAGGAAGAGCAGGGATCCACAGACCGAGAGGAAACTTCTTACCCTGACGTCTGAGTGCCAAGGCTCTTCCCTCCCTTGCAAGGGGCACAGTGCAATGCTGGCCCTCAGGACGTCTCAGATTCTAGCACATTCTGTTCTAACCCTGTGCGCACGAGTAGGGAGGCCAAGGGCTGTGCCTTCCCAGGTCTCCTTCCCAGGAAGGGACATCAAGGCTGTTTGCCCCTTGAACAAGAATGAGAGTGAATGAGGCCAGCATCCTGAGTAGTAACAAAATAGAAAATTGGTGGAAAATGTATCATCCAAGTTGGATGAACACAGCTCTGTGGCCTGGGCAGGTTCCCAGGATAGTCTTCAGAAAACACAGGGCTCGAGTGTGTGTGATGACACAGTGTGGCGAGAGGCAGGTTATGGGGACTCAGCAGAGGCTGTCCCAGACTCCCAAACCTCCTACACACACCTTCCCTGCCATTCAATGCCTCTGGGCCAATACGAAGGCCACTGGACATCTGCTTGTTTTTCTAATGGACACATGCTTTATCAACAGCCCACATGGGACATCAACGAAGCAATCCAGCAATCTCCTCCTGTCCCGCTACGTCCCTGCTGCTTACTCATTCTGTGCTCTCTGTGGTCCGGACCAACATGCTCCTGGGTACCAAACGCTGCATTATTCTATTTCACTGCATGCAAGCCAGGATCCTGACCGTTCTGGTTTTATTGCTGTTGTTGTTGTACTTGTTTTAAAACTTAGCCGTTTTCCATTCCAGGTAATTACAACTCTGCTTACTATGAGTTCCTCTAGGTAAATGTTTTCCCCATTCCCAACTTACAGGTGCTGGGTGAGCCATAACTTGTCCCCACATCAGTACTAAAAAGTCAGGGATGATAAACTTGGAAGCCTTAGCTTGAAGGCATAAGGAGGATGGGGAGGGGGAAGAAAAAATATATATATTTATGAGAAGGCAAGTGGGCTGAATAGAAAAAAAGACCAAAAAAATATATTGCTAATTACATGTCATTGGGAGAAAATACCACCTCATCTGCTTCCTGCAAGATGGTATCATTAGGCCGCAGGGAGCTTAATGTCGAATGTTCACTTGATAGAAAATCCATCCTTGTGGCCCCAAAATAAGGGCGAGCCACCCTGACCCTCTAGCTCTCCATACACCCCACCTCTTTGCCAACCTCCTTCCGGTCCTTGGGCTGAGCTCACAACTTAGTTGAATAGTCAGAATTCTTTCAGTTGCCAGTGACAGAAACCCAACTCACAGTATCTTTAAGCAAGAAAGAAATGTATAGATTCATGTGTAAGAAAGGATACTATGAAAACTCCACAGTCAAATGAATAAAAATATAAGAAGCCGGACCATGTAACTGGAACCAGGATTCCCTAGGCCCCGCCCCGGCCCCGGCCCCGCCCCCGCCCCCACCCCCGCCCCAGCTATCCTCTCTGCTGGTCCTTGGAATGCCCTGTTCTGCACCCGGGAACTCCTTGTGCCCTAGGAAGATGGCACTAGTACAAAGTCCTGTATTTATTCTCAGCCTCCAAGCTCGGCATTTCTAGAGCAAACCAGTTCTATCTCACAACGTCCATACACGATTCAAGAAAAAAACCTCTGATTTTTCTGGACTTGTATGTGGACACTGTGAGGTGGGGCTGTTATTGTCCAAAAGACTAGAGTGGCCGACTGGTTCTGCATCTACATGTGGCCCAGGGAGGAGAATTTAGTGCCGGAAGAAAGGCCTGGCAGGGAAAAACAGCACTTTGCAAGGTCCACCACCTGTCACTAACCTTTCATTGGAGGAGGAAAACTACTGGGGCCCTACACCTTTGCCCTGAAATGTAACAGCAAGTTAGGCATTACCCAGAAAAAAGTACCTGTCAATCACTGAGCAAACCAAGAGATCACATGTCTCCTGCGCATCTCCTTGTAATGAGCAGATGTGGAGTTACCTTGTTGGGCTTCCGTCTCAGCTTTGCTCTCTTCCTCGTGATTTATCCTGGTTAATGTATCTCTCTGCCCTTATGTTCTTCATTTGAAAAGGAAGGATAATGCCCCTGTCACAGGGTTATCATCCGCATTAAGGGGATCATTTGGGTTAGTGTCAAACTTGTCAGAGAGGGGGTAACTAGTAGGACCATTACGGCCCCAAGGCTAACAGTGCCTTTCCTGGGAACTCTTGATGACAAACCCTGGAAATTGGCTCACACATAGGAATTCTGCAAGGTTGCTTGGATCACATGGGTCCTACATGTCCCCCTCGCTGTGTGAGGGGAAGACGCTGGCTCCCCGTTTTGTCTCATGCACACCTTCAGTCTCCTAGACGTCATCCTCTTTGAGTTTCTCTCTCTCTCTCTCTCTTTCTCTGCACCTTCAGGAGTGTACACATTTCTGTCCAGCACTCTGAAGTCTCTGGAAGAGAAGGACCATATCCACCGTGTCCTGGACAAGATCATAGACACCTTGATCCACCTGATGGCCAAGGCCGGCCTGACCCTGCAGCAGCAGCACCGGCGCCTGGCCCAGCTCCTGCTCATTCTCTCCCACATCAGGCACATGAGGTGAGGCGTCCTCGGTCCCCCACAGGACAGGCAGAAGGAAGACAGGCCCCAAGCATACATCCCGGCTGGCCCGGGAAGGGCGGAGGCCCGGATGCAGACAGCACACTTGGCACAGTTTCTGGCAGGAAATAAGCATAAACGCTTTGGGAGGATACGAGACCGAGGTTTGAAACCTGCCTTGGGCATGGGAGTGGGGTCAGAGAAAGCTTCCTGGAGAAAGAGATATTTATACTTAGTTAGAAGCATGTGCAAGGTCCTCCAGGGGGAGGGAGAGTGTGCAGTGTGCACATCAGGGGAAGAGAGCGATTTCTGTCACTCACTTTGTCCCACCTGATCAAGGGACATCTGTGAGGACACCATCCTCTGAAGGCACTGGGCACATCTACTGTGGTTCCTGCAGCATAATCTCCTTGCTTCACTTACAAATCCTACACGAGAGACTCTGCACCCCTACGCCTCGTGGAGAGTCGACATTGATTCCTCCACCCCTCTCAAGCCTCTTCTTGCCACCCCCACTGCCATCAACCTTGGTCAAAGGCACTGTCATTTCCTTCTGGGTTTCCATCCCAGCCATCCAACACTTCTCCCTGCCTTTCAAATTCCTTCTCCACAGTGGAGGGTGACCATCCTAATAGCAAATCTGATCACGTCATTTCCTTACTAAAAACCTTGGAAAGGCTTTTAGATCAAAGTAGAAATGTGTTTATTTTGCTAATGTTACTTTTTTATCCACTCTTGCCCCTACTTTGTAGGGTTTCCTCGCAGCCTGAGCTCTAGCCATAAACAAGGGTTCTGTGAGTCATGGGGAGCCCACCGCAGGCTGCAGGCAGTTGGGGCAGCTCTGTCTCTTTGCCCGGCTCCCGAACACATCTGGGAGTCAGCTATGGAGGCTGGATGCAGCTGGGCAATGGCTGTAAGCTGCAGGCCTGCCGGTTGGTGAGGTGCCTCTGTTCTATATCCTTCTGTACCCACAGCTTAGCTGGGACATGTTATTTTCATAGAAATGGCAGTTTTAAGCTTTTAATTCATGTCTGCTAACATTCCATTGGCCAAGCAAGTCACGTGATGGCATCCGAAGTCAAGGTCATGGACCCATGGCACAGGGAGTGCATATTTCTGAACAGTAAGCTAGTCTATCATAGTTTAGCTATCACTCCTTGCAGGAGGCATCTCCTGACCCCTTAAGGCATAGTTGGGACTTGAATCTGCTCTTTGTGGTTGTTATTGCCCACTGGGTTTTTTTTGTTTGTTTGTTTTTTGTTTTCTGGGGGTTTTTTTACAGAGAGAGGGATAGATAGGGACAGACAGAAACGGAGAGAGATGAGAAGCATCAATCATTAGTTTTTCACTGCAACACCTTAGTTGTTCATTGATTGCTTTCTCATATGTGCCTTGACCGTGGGGCTACAGCAGACGGAGTAACCCCTTGCTCAAGCCAGCAACCTTGGGTCCAAGCTGGTGAGCTTTGCTCAAACCAGATGAGCTCATCATGCTCAAGCTGGCGACCTCGGGGTCTCGAACCTGGGTCCTCAACATCCCAGTCCGATGCTCTATCCACTATGCCACTGCCTGGTCAGGCTATTGCCCACTGTTTTATCTTTCTGCCCCTTAGACTGTAGTCTTGTGAGGTAGCTATCATAATCCGTTTTGTGTACCCTGTGTACCAAATACCAACTAGCTTAAGCCTTGGCATATTGTAACTGATCATTAAATATTTCCTATTGGCACTAAGGAAGAACCTTACCAGAGGCAATAGAGCTTTCTGTTACAAAAGTTAATAGTGACCTGATGTCTATTCTCAATAGACCTGTAAAGTGGCTGGCAGAGGCTTAGTGGGTACTGTTGTCACGAGAAGAACTTAGCCTGCAGAGAGGGGAGGACGAAAGGGGTGGCTTTTGTACTCCATGAAGGCCACAGAAATGAGGTGACATCATTGCAATAGGGAGACAGGTGCCCATGGAGTAAGCATGGGACCTCAGGTCTGCAAAGGACATTCCTTTCCTTAGTGGCGATGAGGGAAGGTCCAAGGGTCTGAAAAGAATCAGAATCAATTTTAAGGGGCTTTCAAACCTTGAGACTGTAGGTCAAATGGCAAGAAGTTTGCCCATTAAAGTCCCAGGTGCCACCCTCTTTGGAGACAAACTTGCAAATTGTCAGCTTCCTAAGAAAATAAATGTATCTTCCTTTTTTTTCTGTAGCCCCTACAGTGAAGTCTTATATGTCGTATATGCTCGCAGCATTATTACTGAGTGAAGGAATGAATGAAAAACTTACTTGGCTATTTCCCTATCCTGTGAATTTCAAATTCCCAATTAAGGGCTTCCACTCAGCAAAGTTTGGGAGAAAGCAATTGTAGTCTTTATTTTCAAGAATTCCATCAAAATCCCTGTGACACAGATGAAGTTACTCACCTGGGCAGGTAGAGTAGGTGACTGCATTTGGAGTACACATTTCCGAACCCTTCCCGTCTGTTTTCTTTGGATGAATATGACAAAGAGGGGAGTGGGGACCCCATCAGAATAACATAATCCTCTATCAAATTTTCTGGCCGAGACCTGAACCCTCTCCTTGAAGAAATGTATTCATTTTTAGTCTCAGCTAGGAATTTCAAAGATGTTGTAGAAACCGTGCTTGGTAGATGAAGATTTTTATTTGCCGATAGGAACTGAATTTGGAAATCTATCAACATTTGCAGCATGAGCAAACCTAATAAGTGAATCCCAGGTATATCTGCAGTAAACTTACAGGCCTCGCTGGTTTGACTGGAAATATAATATATGGTGAGACGAGCCACAGGGAGCGCCCCCTAGAGTTTCTGTTTGAATTTGTGAAAAGCTGGTGAGAAGTTGCTGTTCTGTTGAAAGCTTTGAGTATTCTCTCTCTCTCTCTCTCTCTCTCTCTCTCTCTCTCTCTCACTGGTACACACACACACACACACACACACACACACACACACACACTAGTATTTTGGTGCCTCACTACGATCTACCAAAAATCACAGAACACTCTTTTGTTACACCTGGGCCCGGCCATACGTTGTTGCTCAGAGAATTTGACACCAGATTTCACCTGACTCTAAATGTCATTCCTCAGGTTGTGTGAGCAAGACAGTGTCAGAGCCAGCAGGCTTTTCATTTTAAGGATGTTTTAAATTAAAGTGAAACAAAACAAAAATAAACAAAATGCCACTCAAGCCTGTCATTTCGGTGGTGGTGTTGCCAGGCTTGCGTAGCTTTGACGCTGGGTTTTCATGGACGCTCTCCAACCTGAGCTGACTTTCCCCTCCTAACAATGCAGATGGAGTCCAGGGCCTTCTGTTGGGACTGTGGACACATGGTACTTTTTTCAAGTTTCGAGGTAGATAACAGCGGTTGTATTTTTTTCCTTGGGGGCGTGGTGGGGACAGAGCAAGGTGGGGCTGACGGAGGAGCACAGAGGAGGGGTGTGGTGAACGGAGCAATGCCAGGTGCCCACACTTCCCTGCGTCCATTTAGCCCCCATCATCCGGACATTGGCCAGGGCCGTGGCGCCACTGTAGGCCTGCGGGATGGGCCAGTCGCTGCCCTCATGGAACTTGTGGTGTATGTGTTGACATGTGCGTACACGTGTGTGCGTGTCTGTGCGTGTGTGCACATGCTTGGGTGGTTAAGGAGAAATATGAACACAGACGTGGAGAAACAGAAGAATCTGGGGTGGGAAACATAGAGTAACATCAAAGGAGAGGGCTGCAGCTGCAGAGCTGTGGCCATTGCCACTGGGGGACAGAAGGCCTTTCAGAGAAAGGAGCATTTGAAGAGCTGAGGGAAGGGCACTCTGGGCAGAAGGAACAGCCAGTGCAGAGGCCCTGAGTCTGGGAAGAAAGAGAGTTTAGTTTCTTCATGGGACAGCCCCAAGACGAATGTGGCAACAGGGAGGGCGTTGGGGAAGGAGTCGGGGTGGGGGAGCTCTGAACGGTGGGCGGAGTCACACCAGTTGCACCTTGTAGAGCACAGAAAGAACTTTAGATTTCACTCTGAGTTAAATGGGAAGCCATTGGGAAGTTTTAAGCAAGGGAACTTCTTGAACTGTCCTCCACTTAAAAACAAAACATAACAACTCTGTCCTAGCAGGTTGTGTATCCCGTCTGTGCTCTGTTGAGATGGGATGCCCACAGAGGGAATAGGCTGTCATTCGAGTCAGTGGGCGGGCCACCTGCAGAGCAGCAACTAAAATGGCTCTTTACACAGGAAGAAAGATTGGCATGTGCTTTAGAGCTTTTACTTCCGCTGCCCTGGGGCGGGCGATGGTCTAAAGTGGTCTTCTCTCTGTGTCTTCCCCCCCCCCCCCCACCAGCAACAAGGGCATGGAGCATCTCTACAACATGAAGTGCAAGAACGTGGTGCCCCTCTACGACCTGCTGCTGGAGATGCTGGACGCCCACCGCCTGCACTCCCCGGCCAGCAGCGGGGCCGGCCCCATGGCGGAGCCGCACCAGGGCCAGATGGACACCATGGGCCCCATGTTATCACATTCCTTGCAAACGTATTACATCGGCGGCGGGGAGGCGGAGGGTTTCCCCACCACAATCTGAGAGCTCCCCGGCTCTCCCAGGTTTCTGAGAATCCCCGCGGCATTCTACCCACATCATAACCACCACAGCAAAATTCTGCTCCTGAACACACTCCAGCTTGCAGCCTCCACCGCGGCTCTGTCGTCCGAGTGGCCGTTCGTTCGCTTTCTCAGTTCTAAGCGGCGCGCCTTCTTCTGGGAACAGCCCGAGGGAGCGCAGGGCCGAGTTTTCTGTAACAGCGCTCTTTCTCCCTTTGCTACATTGCCAAGCACGAGGACTCCTCTAGCGTTCTGTGACTGAACCCAGTCTGCGAGCTGGAGCTCAGATGAGCCTGTGTGTTTAAGCAACGTGTTGAGAGCCAGGCCGGAGAGTGGACCTTTCTTTCACCTCTGTGAAGCACTTTTTTTAATGAATCTAAGCCACAGGAAAAAATATAGAAGTGGCTCCTTTACCTGCTGACTTGGAGAAAGCTGGATGAAGGGTTGATCATGGCGCCCTCTTGTATTCCTAGGGTGATGCGCCCTTTTGTTAAAGGGGCGCCAGGACGTTTTCACTCTGTGGCGTGGCTGTAGCTGAACCTCCGGTCATTGTTCATTTCCCCTCTAGGAATACGAGAGGCACACAGGGAAGGGAGAGCCCCTAGTTGTCCAGACTTCGTCAACTTCTCACACTGCACCTTCAGATTTGCTGAATACTCTTCCGTTGGCTTTTGAGAACACGATGTATACAGGTCCTGGGTTCTGGCTAAGTTTTGCTGCCCAGGGACCTGTGGAAAACAACAAGTTGATCCCAGTTAAGTCACCTCCACATATACCAGTGTCTCTGTGAAGGATACATTTTTTTTTAATTTCTTGTTTTTGTTTTATAACAGAGAGCCTCCTCCCCCCAGCTTTCTGCTGTGTAACTAACACTGAAGGTGAATTAGTCGTGTGTGCTGCCCAGCCTATGACCAAAAGCACTTCACATAAGTAAGTGGGCACCCTAGTGACACTTGAAGCCCCGAGGCACTAGGCTAAAATAGTAAGTGTGCATGATTGTTGTAGGTACTACAGAACTTGGAGGGAAGCAGGGTAGACACTGGATAGAACTGTGAGGCTCAGGGTGTCCGGGCCACGGGCTGCAGCTCCCCAGTGCCCTGTGTCCTGCCGGCTGCCCTAGGGCCCATGGGGAGCCCCCCTTCTCTTCACTTCCTCATATGGCCCTGATTGGGAGCAGTCGCCATGGACAGCGGGGTCCCTGCAGCTGGCTGAGCACACTCTGAAGCTGGACAGGGGCCGAGGAGAGGAGCACACCCTACTCAGGCGCCTGGGGCGTGCTCAGACTACACATGCCCTTGGTTATTTAGAGAGCATCCAAAAAATGAGGTTTTGGCTTTGGGGGATAACATGAAAAACTTCCCCCAGAGCTGATTTCATTAAACTTTATAAGCCAGGAGAACGAGACTAGAACGAGGCCACAGGAATCGTTCCTATTGACCTATAGACTAAAAGAGAAAGCCTCGCTCTAGCCGCAGGGCAGCCTTCTCTAGGACCTCTGTTGGTTGAGAGCAACTGTGGGTTTCCTCTTCTCAGCTAAAAAGAAAGTTTGGTTCTCTCTAGTGACTTCACTGTCTATCATTTGAATCCCTTTGAGAGGTGATGTGTCAGCCAATAACCCAGCTAAGCTCCCTGGGCTTCTCCGGGGATGCCTATTTCAAAAAGTGAATTTCCCTCATTTCTAATGCCCAATACCTGGTCATCAGAGGACTGGGAACCAGGCAGGGCCAAAAAAAAAAAAAAGAAAAAGAAAAAAGAAAGGAAAAAAAGAAGTGTTTTTCGTATATGTGCATCTAAATTTGGGGGCAACTTTATGTCTTGTCATTAAGAATATGTTTAGAACATAATTCTTTTGTTGTTTTGTTTAAGGAGCACCTTATATATTATAATATATATATTTTTGAAATTACAATGCTTGTTTATTAGACAATTGAATGTAGTGATTCAGTTCTGGATTTGATTTGACTGGGTTAACACGCAAAACCAACAAAAAATATTCAGTTTTTTTTTGTATGCAGTCATTGATGCCTGAGGCCTGGTGATTATTCATTTAAATGAAGATCACATTTCATATCAACTTTTATATCCACAGTAGACAAAATAGCACTAATCCAGATGCCTATTGTTGGATATTGAGTGATAGACAATCTTTATGTAGCAGAGATTATACCTGAAAAGGAAAATTTATTCAGGGCAGCTAATTTTGCTTTACCAAAATATTAGTAGTAATATTTTTGGACAGTAGCTAATGGGTCAGTGGGCTCTTTTTAATGTTTATACTTAGATTTTCTTTTAAAAAAATAAAAACAAACAAAAAAAATATTAGGACTATAGATGATATAATACCAGCTAAATCCAAACAGTACTACAGGAGAGGGTTTTACAATCTTCATCTAGTGTGTTTGTATTCATGTTAAGATACTACTATATTTGAAATGGGCCGAGAATACCAGATGGCTGGAATGTTAGCCCAGGAGTCTCAAATACTTCTAGAAATCTCTTCAGTATTTGAAGTGCCACTAATGGACAGCTGACATTTTGCTGCTGCTGCGGCTGTTTGGGTGTAGGGAGCATGCTGTGATTTACCCCCACTACCAGGCAATTTAGGGTTTAAAAGACATGCTTGGCCTGAGAGGCGTGTTGAGGTACTGTGGGGAAGTGGGTTCAGGAATTTGGAGAACAAAAAATACAGTAATAAGAATCTGGAAAGGACGATGAGGCAGATCAATACCGGTGTCCGGGGTTTGCCTCAGCGCTCGGCCTTCTGCCTTGTAAGCCACAAATAACCTGCGCTGACAGCCATTTCTGAAATGACAGCTTGAGTTCCAGGGAGGAACAAGCGACATGCGCAGTGCCGTCCAAGGAAGAGACAGCGGTCTGTGTTTGTGGCCACTGGAGAGCTCTGGGCTTGCTGTCAGGACTCTGTAATGGCGTCCCACAACGGTCAGAGAGGCTAGTTCATCCAAAGAGAAGACCAGCTGTAGGTTGCAAAACCCCTAAGGAAGTGAGTGCCATCTGTGAGTAACTTTCCCTGTTAACTCTTGTAAGTATGTTTAACCACATCAATATCCCTTTCTGGGGCCGAATAAATAAGGGACTTAACTGATCATTTACTTTCAGTCACATCCAGGTGTTCTCACCTGTTAAAATCTTATACATTGAAATGGCCATTGACGTAGGCCATTGGTTGAAAGTACCCCCACATGGAACCCATTCCAAATCTTTTCCTATTCCAGATCTTATGCCGGCTCTGAGATGGACTGTGCACACTGGGAACGATCGCTAGGACCGTAGTCGTGTCTGACGTTCGCGGGCCAGTCTGCTTTGGGAAACGAGTTATTAAAGGCAGATAGGGTCATGCGCTAGCTTAGGAGGCAGCCATGGTTCTCTTTGGAGCAAGTCTTGGGAGGATGACCCGGAACCCATTGTGCACTTCCTTAGGGGAACTCCCTGAAAACTGACTCACCCTCAGCTGCAGCGAAATGAACTGCGGCTCCAAACACCCATGTTCTCATTAGTGCGACTACTCTGTTTCTAACTGCATTTCCTTTCCATTTGGATTAAAGCGAGAGTGGCCTCTTTCTAAGTCATTTTTAATTGTTTTCTAAGTAACTGCTGCCTCTATCATGGTACTTCAATTTTGCACTGTCTTTTAGATATTCAAGAAAAATTTCTATTCTTTTTTTTTTTTTTTGCATCCAAATGTGCCTGAAATTTTAAAATATGTAAATGCTGCCATGTTCCAAACCCATATTGAGTGTGTTTGCACAGAGCTGTGTACCCTGGAGACAACAAACAGCCCCATGAGCAGGTGCCTGAGACACGGACCCCTTTGCATTCACAGAGAGGTCATTGGTTCCAGAGACTTGAATTAATAAGTGACATTTTGCCAGTTTATGTTCTCTCGCAACTTATAAACAATGCGTTCTTGTGCACTACATACTCTTCAGTGGAGAGCTCCTGTCTTATGGGGAAAGGCTCAAATGCCAAATTGTGTTTGATGGATTAATATGCCCTTCTGCTGACGCATAATATTATTGATGTGATTCTGTTCTGTTGCAGCTTTGCTTTGTTTAATGAAACACACTTATAAACCTCTTTTGCACTTTTAAAAAGTAAAGAATCCAGTGGGATGCTCAAGCACCTGTAAACAATTTTCTCAACCTATTTGATGTTCAAATAAAAAAAATCAAATGAAAGACAACAAGCTTTTAGTTTTTCTTTTTTTTTTTTTTTTTTTTTTCGTAAGCTCCACTTCTGGCCAACGTTTCACAACTGAGTGCCTAAGACCAGGATGATGAAATGCATCTGTAGAGCACAGTGAATCCCGCCCAGCAGTCGGGGTGCCGGAGTCCCCGCCCACATCCACGACCCGCTCCTGTCCCAGGCCCAGGAGGAAGCGTGTGGGCATTGGAGTCCCTCGCTTCCTACTGCCACCACATACAGGCTTTGTGCCTGAGCTGCCACTTCTTCATCAACAAAAGGGTGACAGGGACACAATTCATAGGGTGGATGTGAGGATTATATGAGGGACTCATGAAAATTATCGTCGTCTGCCTTACCTCCACCCCTTTCCCGTGAGGGAGAAGAAGCAGCAAGCTTGAGAGTATTTTTTTTTTATGAATGAACGAGTGAGTGGATGAATGAAGGATCGGACACTTACAAAATTTACTCCAAAAGCCCTCCGCCAAGGTAGAGCAGGAATGATGGATACATTCCCCCGCCCTCCAGGTTTCCATTTTCAGGACTCCCTGCCCTTCGCGGAACTAGCTACCTGCACGCTCCCTTTTACTGGTCTCGGTGATTTGCCTGATGAAGTTGGAGGAAAAAAAAACAGTGTGACTTACTGAGAGGCAGCATAATACGCTCACAGGCTCTGCGGCTAGATTACTCAGTGTGAATCCGCACTCTGCCGTTTATTGTGCCACTTTGGGCAAGGTGATTTCTCTGCGCCTTGCTTTCCTCACCTGTGAAGAGAGATAATCGTGCCTCCTGCCTGGAAAGGTTGCTGTGTAGGTGACGCGGGTTAATTCACAGAGAGCGCTGGACGGTGGTGGCCCCTGCTTCTTCCCTGCCCGAGTCCTCTCCAGCTGCGTGTCTGCGCTCAGGTCCCTATTCGGATGACTAGGTTTTTCACATGGTTTCAGTCATTTCGATTCCAAGGAACTCCTGTCTTCTTGTTCTGGTATCCCTGGGCAAGTTCTTCGATCCCAATTTTTCTTCGTTTCCTCCTCTCTAAAATGGAAATGAGAACAGTAGTACCACTACATAGGGCATTTTGAGGATTAAGAAAGAAAATATCTACAATTCCTAATATAAGACCACACATCGTTAGCTCTCAGTACATATAGAGTAGCTATCACTCTTGTAATCGTCATTACCCCTGTGAGCGTTTATGTTTAAAGGAATCATTGATAGGTTTGGACTTACATTTTACATTTTAGAATTGCTGTGTACACCTCCTTTTTCACTTCTCTTTTCCTTAGTATGGGCCCCTCCATTTTGTTAAATATTTTTAGGGTACTATTTTAATTTTTCTGATTTATTTTCTCATTTGAAAATTATTTTCTTGGTTGATTTTACAGGATGTGCCTTGACTTACTGCAGTCTATTTGAGACTAATGTTAACTAATAAAATAAAAATAAAAAATTGGGGTCCAAAGTAGCTCCATTTTCTCTTCCTCCTTTGTATTATTAATGCCATGTATATTATTATATCTATATCTATTAATAAACTCAACAGTAAAATGTTATATTTACTGGCTTATACAACTTTATATCTTTTAAAGAAGTTAGATAATAAATTAGACTTTTAAAATATTACTCCTTGTTTTTGCCATTTTCAGCACTTTTCATTTCTTCCTGCAAATTTCAGTTACTGTCTGGTGCCACGTTCTCTCAGTCAAAGGAATTCCTTTAGTGTTTTTTGTAGGAAAAGTCTACTAGCATTGAATTCTCTGTCACTGTTTATCCGGTAAAGCAGTGGTCCCCAACCCCTGTGCCGCGGACCGGTACCGGTCTATGGGCCATTTGGTACCAGTCCGCAGAGAAAGAATAAATAACACATTATTTCCATTTTATTTACATTTAAGTCTGAACGATGTTTTATTTTTAAAAAATGACCAGATTCCCTCTGTTACATCTGTCTAAGACTCACTCTTGACGCTTGTCTCAGTCACGTGACACATTTATCCGTCCCACTCTAAAGGCCGGTCCGTGAAAATATTTTCTGACATTAAACCGGTCCGTGGGCCCAAAAAAACGTTGGGGACCACTGCGGTAAAGTATTTATTTCACCTTTATCTTTGAAGGACGCTTTTTTTCTGGATGTGGAACTCTTAGTTCACAGTTTGGTTTGGTTTTGCTTTTAGCATTTTAAACATATCAACCCACCACACCTGACCTCCATTACTTCAACCCTTCTGATACTCACCTGTATTGAATGAGTCACCTTTTCCTGCAGCCTTCAAGATTTCCTCTATTTTTTTGTTGTTGTTTGTTTTAGAACAGCATGACTGTGATGTGTTTAGGTGTAGATCTTTTGGTATGTAGTCAATTTGGGATTCACTAAGATTCTGGGATGTATTATAGCTTGGTGTTCTTCATCAAGTTGAGGAAGTTTTCACCCATTAGTTTTTCAAATAATTTTTCGCTCTCTTTATCTCTCCCTTCCCTCTCCCCTGTAACTCTCATTAAAAACATGTCATTAGCCCTGGCCGGTTGGCTCAGTGGTAGAGCGTCGACCTGGCGTGTGGAAGTCCCGGGTTCGATTCCCGGCCAGGGCACACAGGGGAAGCGCCCGTCTGCTTCTCCGCCCCTCCCCCTCTCCTTCCTCTCTGTCTCTCTCTTCCCCTCCTGCAGCCAAGGTTCCATTGGAGCAAAAGATGGCCCGGGCACTGGGGATGGCTCCTTGGCCTCTGCCCCAGGCGCTGGAGTGGCTCTGGTCGTGACAGAGCGATGCCCTGGATGGGCAGAGCATCGCCCCCTGGTGGGCGTTCTGGGTGGATCCCGGTGGGGTGCATGCGGAAGTCTGTCTGACTGCCTCCCGTTTCCGGCTTCAGAAAAGTACAAAAAAAAAACCATGTCATTATCTTTATTGTTGTTCCATAAATTTCTGAGGCTGTGTTCACTTTTTTTAATCCCTTTCCTCTCTGTTCCTCAAATTAGGTGATTTCTATTCATCTGTCCTCAAGGGATTATTTTTCTTCTGCCTCCTTGAATTTAGGGTTGAATTCTCGAAGTGAATTTTTCCCTTGTTAGCGTCTATTTCAGTTCTGACATATAAACTTAGTTATTTTCTCCCCTGTAATTTCTATCTTACTGAGAATCTCTATTTGTTGATTTACTATTGTCATACTTCAACGCTTTAAACATGATTTACTTTAGATATTTTCACACATTTATATAAGCTGCTTGAAGTCTTTGTTGGCTAAAAACCAATGTTTGGTGAGGCACATAACCAGTTTCTTTTGACCTCTTTTATTTCTGAGTATAGGACTTATTTCCCTGTTTCTCTGCATAACTTAGAATTTTTATTGAAAACTGAACATATTAGATACTATTCTGTAGCAACTCTGGGTTCTGATCCCTCCTAGAAGTGGTTGTAGTTGGTGCTGCCTTCCGTGGGTCATGCCTTTGTTTAGTAACTCACCTTGGTTACATATGTGAAATTTGTCTCCCGGACAATGTCCGGCCTCTGATGTTTCTGCTAGGTCTTGCATTGGTTTCTTGTTTTGGTTGTTAAGCCTGGCTTCCTAGGAATTGCCCCGGTGTCTGCATAGCTTTGTGGTTATCCAGTGCCTGGACAGAGATTGCCCAACACCTGGAAACAGTGAGCCTTCTGTCCTCGGCTGATGGGTCTGTGTGCGGAGGGGGAGCATATTGGATTGTCAGGCGCTCTTCGAGCCTGACCCAGCTTTCTGCCTGGCATTTTCTGGTCTCTGCTCCACATGTCACACAGCCTTCCACAGGAATGTGCTCGCCACCGCCACAGCCACGGCCTCCGGGGAGTGGAGCGAACCTTCCCTGCTCGTCCACCAAATCGAGCGAAGTGCCAAGACCATGGCCACGGCCACCAAGCTCTCAGTCCTTGTGACGTGCCCGACGCTGGTCCTGACCAAACTGTGGGGGTGGGGAATGGAAGTGGCCGCACGCAAGCATGCCACAGGTTTACACTGTAATTACCTGAAGTTCAGCAGTTTCTTCAGCATAAGCGTCTCCACATTGCTTTGTGCCCTTGGCCACTGTGCAGAGTGAAGTGGTTGTTTTTTGTTAGTTTTGTTCAGGTTTGTAGCTGCTTTCTGGAGCGAGGATTTCCCGATCTCTTTACCTGGCCGGCCCTAGCTGGAAGACTTCCTCTCCACACACCCTGTCTGGCCCTTACAATTCTTCTCAAAATACCAAGAGACGGAGAAGTCTGCATGTGTCAAGTGTTATTCCCAGTGCTTGGCAAGCTTTGGGGAGAATGTTCAGCAATCTGTGGAACTTTTCAGTCTACCTTGGGCTGTGTCAAAGTCAGAATGCCTAACCAGGGGTTAATGCAGCTCACCCCGTGGATCCAGGTGACATTCTCCAATGTGACAGAGTCTTAAACCTTTGGGTACATTTGATTTTGGGATTGCTCTGTTTAGTTTTGCTTCTCTAAGAACACAGCTAATATTGAGGTAGCAACTTTTCATTACGTTTATTATTAGGACTATGCACATTAGAAGCTAGTTTTAAGTTCACAATTATAATTGCTTAAAGTTGCAATATTTGTAACCATAACAAAGAGTCAAGCTAAGGCAAAAAAGAGATGTTCATTCGAGATAGAAACACACTTTCTACTGGAACTGCCTGCAGGTTACCTGGGGCACCCGGTTAAACGTACAGGAGGGGTGAATTCTCCGCAGCAGGCCACACCTGTGTATGAACTGGATCACCTCTCAGCTGAAATGTTGAAGAGGATCTTTGGCAAATGGAAAATCTTTGAATTTCCCTTTGAATTCAACCCTGAGTCACAACTTTTGCACAGTCGGGCTCCATTGTGCCAGGTAGTACCTTATACGAAGGTAGATAAATATTTTTCAAGTGAATGCCCTATTTTACCAAAAGTCCACACCTACATTACGAAAACAGCATTTATCCAAATCTCTTGATCCCTTCCTGTGGGGAAAACAGCTGTGGTTAGGCTTGCACACTTGTTTTCTGGCTGCAAGGACTTTGCATGATTAGTGTATGAGCATGTGGCTCAAAGCCGTGTGTCTGTGTGTGTGTGTGTGTGTGTGTGTGTGTGTTTTCTATATAAGGCTACGGGCTATACTTTCCTAGGCGTGGATGGCTTGCACACCACCGCGAGGGACGGTTTTCCCGATCGCTGGCCTGTTGCCGCGAGTAGTGGTTCCCCTGCCTGTTCGCTCGCCGGACTCCACGAGAATTCAGTAAACGGGAGTGGGCCAACACCTGTCCACTCCGCAGTTCTGTGCTCTGCCTGAATCCAGGGTGGTCCTGCCTGGCCACGCCACCAGCATTACACTTCCCTAGCCCAAGAAGAGAAGAGCTACTAAGGGAGCTCTATTCATAACGGAGAGTCCCCCCTCAAAACATCAGGCTGCTCTGGGCACCCAGACCCCTGGTATAGTGAACAGAGGTGAAATTAGGGATAGAAACCCCTCCAGAAACCAACCTGGGTTGCCTAGAGCCTGTCCAGAGCCCTCGTCCCCATCCCAGGTGAGGCCCCTGCCAGCATGACGGGCATGCCGACCCACAGCCTGAGACCCAGCTGGATACACAGACGAGCCCCGCCTGGGTGGCTTCCCACTCCAGGATTTGGAGGCTGGGTCCCTGTTGGGCAGATAAAATATATTATGCTCACTTTGTTAAAGATGGTGCTGCTCCCATGGAAGCCCGTCACCCACGTGATATTAAAGTGTGTTGGGGGCGGGCTGTGGGCAGGCAGGATCCTTGTAGCCTACCACTTGGTTTTAGGACTAAGCCTTTCCTACCCTTTTTGATGTGGGGTGGTGCAATCCCATCATGCCGCAGATAAGTGACTTTGTATTTGAGACTTCCCTATTTTGTATACTGGATTAAAGGTTTCGATTTCGGCACTATAAAGTGGGACAGACCGAGAGCTTGCTCTCTCTTGGTTCCTGAGATTGGCGTTAGAGAGGAGAGCAGAGAAGGCCATGTGGAGGAGGACAGGAGAAGTAGCCAAGATAGTGAGTGCTGAGTGAGAAGCCAGTTTGTGCAGAGTTTGTGCAGAGAGAAGGAAGGAAATGGGGAACAGAGGTGGATAAGTCTGGTGAGCTAGAAACCTTTGATTCTAGGAAACTCAGATAAGTCAGTAGCTTTGTGAGCACTGAATGAGTGGGTTTTGGAGCCCAGTGTGTGTTTTTACTTGCCTGCCGGGTGCAAGCTAGGATTAAAGATGATGGCCCACCAGTTTTTGGCTCCGTTGTTTCTTTACCGACTGTCTGAATGCAATGCAAACCTGCATGGGTCAGGCTGCTGTGATGGTGGCCGCGGCAACTGGCTTTACAGTCCCCATAGCTGTAGCCAGCCTCACCCAGGGTCAGCGTCAGTGACAGGCTGGGCTCCCGTTCCTGCTCCTCCTCCTCCAGGCAGTGCTGCGGGGGCTGGGTTTGGAAGAAGTCGGAGATGCAGCAGACGGTGAGGCCGTCCACGAGTGCCCCCTGCAGGGGGCTGCGAGGACATCACTTCGTGGTGTTTCTGCTCAGACAGCAGTGTATAGCCCAGGCCAAGGACAGAAGGCAGAGGCCCTAGGAAGAGTTGCACAAGGTGTTGGGGGTGGCGCTCAGCAGCTGTGCCCCCTTCCAGGAGAGCCACCGGAGCATAGAAGCCCGAGAACATCGACAGTACAACCCAAAGGAAGAGAGAAAGATAATCTAGGCTCAGTGATGTTGGCCGGGCTTTCCCTGCGCACATTCTCCACCTGCACGTGGACGGAGCAGCTGACGTGCCTCCAGTCAGGGTGACACTGCCAGGGAGTCAGACCGCAGATGGCCAATCAGGTCCTTGGCCAGGTCTTAGGGACTGGCTCACTGCAGCCCCAAACAGGACTGTCAAAATCGAAGCAGAAATAGGGGAGCTTGGTGTATACCGGGTTAGCCTCTTGGTCAGAGACAAGGGTGACGGTGACCCTGGCCATGAACCCATGGGTGATGGTGACCAGTTGGAGTTGTTGCCACTGTGGAGCCCTCATTTGTATGGGGCATTCAAGAACGTCAGGTCAGCCAAAGGCACAGAGGCCCCATTCCCTGTCACCCTGCCCTGAGCGGCACCCACGTGGTCCACGGTGTCCCAGCCTGGCTGCAGGGCCACTGAGAGTAGATATATTATTATCCTTTCTTTATAAATGAGTGTAATGCTGGCGGTTGAATTTGGGCAGACGGTAGAGGAACTGCGGGGCGAGAAAGCGTCGGGCCATACCCGTTTGTTGGAGGCTCGCAAAGACAGGAGAGCAAATAAACAACAAAAGGGAAATCTGCTTTTCGCAGTAAGGGCAAGGGAGCAGGGAAAACCGCACCTCCCGGGGACAGGAGAGCCATCTGGGAGGATCGCCGCCCAGGGCCAGCACCCACAGCCTGATATGAACCGCACACATGTGGCGCTGCCACGTGCCCACGCACCCATCAGGCAAAGTGCTTGCAGCTGGTAAACCTGCGAGCAAGCCTAACACAGCCGTTTTTCCCACAACGAGGAACCTGAAGATGAACACAGTTCGTTAAGGTTCCCAGAATCAGAAATCTCGTGCACCGCGGACATCATCAGATCACACCTGATTCTAAACGTGAGGGGAACTCAGCCTGGGGTTTGAGCTTCCTAGGGGTTTACTTAAAGTCACAGAGAAGAGATGAAAGTTTACTCAAGATCCAAGAAAGTGACCATTTTTGTATGCGAAGAAGCTTTTTACATTTTATGAGTAGAAAAACAAAACAAAACAAGTCATATGAACTTCTAAGGCAAAATGTGACTCTTCAAAAGAAAAATGGCAGGTGCTTAATGCTAAGGCCCGAGGTTCTGCAGAAATGTGTCCCTGTCTTCCTAGGACGTGGTCCTCAGGTGGAGGAGCTCCAGACGCACTTCTGCTATATCCTCCCTGGCACTGGGTGCCAGGCCTTTGGGGTTTCTAAGGTCACGCCAGGCACCTTTCCTGCCCCTGGTGTCTGCCAGGAGCGGTGGGTGAGCTGAGGAGAGATTTTCCTCTGCACCTTGGCATCAGCGGGAGCTCTATTTCTAGCTGATGACTTGAGACCTTGAGGCTGGAGGCAGAGGCACCCTCAGGAGCAGGAGGGCCTGTTTCAGGGGTGACGGTGCCTAGGCCAGGCTCCCTCCCTCCCCTGGTCACGAGACCAGCTCCTATCGATCTCATGGCCCGGGCACAGGACCATGGCGGACGGCCCCGGGACTTGGTATCTGGGTAGAAGGGATGCAACAGAGCTTTCATCCTGACGACACAGATGAAAATGGAAGGGGCCGGGGGAGGGACTGGAACAAGGAAGGAACGGGCAAACATTTTCAAAAGTGATTTTGAAACTGGGTGGGGAAACCACGGTGGCCAAGCCAGCGAGGGCAGAAACGCCGACTACAGAGTGGCCGATGCAGGACCGCCTGTGAAGAGCCCGTCACCCAGAGGCCGCGGGGCGGACGGCGCTCTGCGTGACTGTCCAGGCCCCGTGCACAGCTGGACCTTCCTCCAGGACTGCAGCTGTCATCGGATGCCGTTTTTATTGAGAAATCAATAATTGTGGGGAAGGCCAATGAAAGGTTTGTGAGCTGGTAAACATTTTTATGGGCTGGTTGAATGATTGAGTTCAGCCCAGGCTCGGCAGACTTGGAGCTGTCAAGATTCCTGAGAATTTCCACACTGGCCACCAGCAAGAGCACGTGTCTAGATACCCGGGGGCCCCAGACCACAGGCTGGAGGGGAGCAGGGAGGGACGAGGGGAGGGTGCTGTCGGCGGGAGCGATCCTGTCACCACCTCTGATGCAAACGAGTTTCCAGGGCTCAGCAAACCGTCCTTCCTTCGGAATGAAAGGACAGACTGAAGATGCCACACTCACGTTATCCGCTTATGGTTGACCTTATTATTAAATATTTTAAAACACTGTAACAATCCTTACAATTTAGTCCACTCCTGAGTCCTAAAAATATACACGGCTCACAAAAATGAGGGGATCAGGGAATGTGCAGATACTCCAGTACTTTCAACCTTTTGTATAGGCATTTTCACCAATGAAATAAAAGATGGTTTTGCATCTCATCTGCATAATCTAACAACTTTCTTTGACTTGTCATTCGCTTTTCTGATGTTCTTGTTTAATTAAAAAAAATCAAATGCTTTTTTTAATTGCTTCATATTCATTTTGAAATATCCTCTAATATAGATATACATATATGCGTGTATATATCCATATACATGTATATGATATATATGTAAGGAAAAGCATTGGCAGCTTTATGAAAAGAGGAGATCTGGAAGAGAAGCTTGTTCTAATTACCTGGCAGGATTACAAGGACCTCGGTCCCAGAAGCAGAGAGACCTGGACCTTGAAAAGTCAGACCCCAAGGAAGGTTTAGGCTTCTTGCTGCGGAAAGTCTAAGCTTTGGCCTCAGTTTAACAAAACAGCGGAAAGCCTATACCTGTATCAGAGAGCTTCAAGCAATATGGAGATTTTACATTTATTTTCTACGATTGCATAGAGGCAGAAAGAAAAATAAATAGATACTCTTTTATCCTTTATTAATAATAGTACTTTATTAATACTACTGTTTTATTAATAAACACAGGAAGCTGCTCTTGAGGCAAGGAGAGAGGGTGAGCCTGGCCTTCTCAAATTTCTTTTGTCCCACTTTCAGGAGAGTGTGCTGACAGGTGAGTCCCCCTGTCCCCCCAGGTCCCTGCCCTCTGTGATAAGGGAGTGTCCAGGGCTGTGTCTGCCCCTCTCTCGGGTACCAAAAAGGCCACCAAGAGAAGAAACTGCATGGCGAGGCTCCCAGCGAAATGGTGCTAGGACCTCATTTAGCCAATTAACAAGATTGAAATCCCTGGAACAAATGAGGTTTATTACCTGCCAAACTGTGTCCCCACCCTGGTCCCATGCCTCCCATTCCCGCTGAGCTCTGGAAAACCACACGTGTGCGCTCCTTGCCAAAGGGAAGCACCCAGCCCTGGGGCAGAGCTCTGCAGAGGGGCCAGACCCTAGCCTTACCGGTGTCAGCACCGTAGCTGCGGAAACAGCAGGGACTGCTGACTGGACAGGGGCTTTAAATAGGACAAAAAAGATGCAATCTTTGAGGGGCCAGAGGATTTCCAGGACACTCTGTGCCTACTAGTCATGACAGAAGACACCGTTTCTATTCCAAAGACTAACATTAAAGTCCTCCTGGCCCTCACAAACTTCAATATAAACTTGACAGAAAAAGAAAGAGTTTTTGGGCCCCGGCTGGTTGGCTCAGCAGTAGAGCATCGGCCTGGTGTGTGGAAGTCCTGGGTTTGATTCCCAGTCAGGGCACATAAGGAGGAGTGACCATCTGCTTCTCCACCCCTCCCCCTTCTTTCTCTCTCTCACTCCCCGTGCCTCCTGCAGCCATGGCTTGAGTGGTTTGAGCAAGTTAGCCCCGGGGACTAAAGATGGCTCCATGGCCCCACCTCAGGTGCTAAAATAGCTTGATTGCTGAGCAATGGAGCAGTAGCACCAGATGGACAGAATATCAGCCCCAGATAGGGCTTACTGGGTAGATCCTGGTCAGGATGCATGCGGGAGCCTGTCTGTCTGCCTCCCCGCTTCTCACATTATGAAAAAAAAAATTCTTTATGGAAGCCATAGAAGTATTTTTACTGGAATAACCTCAAACGGCAGCCAGAGTGAGGTGTGGGGGAGTGGGTCAGTGTTGAGCTGACCCAGCGGGATGTCGTTCTAAGAAGTCTGGTCAGGAGATTGGAGTCTCAAAGGCCCCAGGTTCATACCACTAATTGTGTTTGTCCTAGGCAATTTTATCTTGTGGGTTGTCAAACTTTTTCTATTAAAGAGCCAAAGAATAAGCATTTTAAAGTAGCCTGTGCACAGTCCTACCTGTCTGTTTTAGTTTTACAACTTTTAAAAATTATAAAACCTACTCTCCAGTCAAGAATCTATAGAAAGAGGCCACAGGCTATAGCTGCGACCTTTGTCAGGCATCATCAGGCCACAAGTCCCATCCCTGTCCTCCCTACCCAGCCGAGAAGAGAGCCAATCCTTGTTTCCCTATTAGTTTCACATTCTGATCAGCAGACTCCATGATGGAGGTGGGGGAAGGGAGGGACTCAGCCCCAGGCCAAAGTCTGGCTTGAGTGGGCAGGCTCTTGAGGGAGATTGTTGAGTAGGGGCAGATTTCAGGGAAAAAGCAAAACAAGAATAAACCTGTAGTGCCTGAAAGGCATAGTAGAAGCTGCCTGTGACTTCCAGGGGGCGGTTGGTCCCCCCTCCCATTTCCAGTGATCAAGCTGATGCACTGATTTCACCCACAAGCAGGGTAACTTCTGGAGGAGGGTCGTTGTTAGTCAAATAAGTTTGCAAATATGATATATATGTTTGCTCGCTTACAGTTTGCATTGAGTGTGGTAGACAGGCTGTAAGCTGGCAAGGTCCTTTAGTTTTAAGACTAAGCTTTTCCCAACCTTTTAATACTTAAGATCTTCTCAACATCCTTCTAATACTAAGATCTTATCAAAACTAAGCTTTTCCCCATAACCTTGACTATTGTATGATGTGGGGTGGTGCACTCTTATGAGGAATCCCATTTATGTCTCAGATAAGTGGCTTTGTATCAGAGACTTCATTATTTGTATATTGGCTTAAGTGCTTTAATTTTCTACACTCTGAAATAAAGCAGACCGGGGGCTCTTGCTTGCTCAGTTCCTGCCATCGGCATTGCAGAGGAGAAGCAGCTAAGATGGCGGAGTACTGAAGGAGAAGCAGTAGGTAGAGCGCAGAGCACATTCCTAGCAGCTGTGGCTGACGCAATGCTGTGACAATACTCCAGCTCCCAGAAGCCTCCTGGGCACACCCAGGAGGGAGCTCGCCTGCTATAAGGAAGTGACTCAGCGCCAACCAAGCAACTCCCTGACCTTTTCAGCCACTGGCTTTGAAGAATACACTGTAACACCCTATAGGCTGAACCTGTGTATATAAGCTAGCTTGCTTCCTGAATAAAGCAGATTTTCATCACTGAACCTGGTCCCCGGAGTCGGGTCTCTGCATCTCCGTTGTCCTCACCTCCAGTGGGCCTTGTCCACAAGAAGCCAGTTTTTTCAGTTTGTGCAGAAAAAAAGAGATGGGGAACAGAGGTGAATAAGGCTGGTGGGGCCTTTGATTCTAGGAATATTCGGATGAGTCAGTGGCTTTGGGAGCCCTGAATGGAAAGGGAAGTGTTTTCCCACTGTGTATATTTCTCTCCTGCTGGGTGCAAGCTAGGATTAAAGCTAATGGCCTACCAGTTCTTGGCTCTGTTGTTTCATTACGGTCTGTCTGAATCAAATGCGAACCTGCATGGGCCAGGTGGCTGTGATGGTGGCCGTGGCTACTGGCCTTACAGTCATTGTTTAAAGTTGAGGTTCATCTTGAACAAATGAGTCTCATTTGGAAGAAAGCTCTTTGCCCAGGATTCAGCAAGGACCCTGATCAGGGAGCCTCCTCATTGGAAATCGGGGGCTCCCACCACTTCTGTTCTCATTCCTGGAACCAACACAGACGCTAAATTCAGGATGGTCCCCAGAACAGATCAGCCATTAGGGTTCTGCTACCTCTTTTTTTTTTTTTTTTTTGTATTTTTCCGAAGCTGGAAACGGGGAGGCAGTCAGACAGACTCCTGCATGCGCCCAACTGGGATCCACCCGGCATGCCCACCAGGGGGCGATGCTCTGCCCATCTTGGGGTGTCACTCTGCTACAATCAGAGCCATTCTAGCACCTGAGGCAGAGGCCACAGAGCCATCCTTAGTGCCCGGGCAAACTTTGCTCCAATGGAGCCTTGGCTGCGGGAGGGGAACAGAGAGACAGAGAGGAAGGAGAGGGGGAGGGGTGGAGAAGCAGACGGGCGCTTCTCCTGTGTGCCCTGGCCGAGTATCGAACCCGGGACTCCTGCACGCCAGGCCGACGCTCTACCACTGAGCCAACTGGCCAGGGCCTAGGTTCTGCTACTTTTAATCAATGGCATTTATTCTGGGCATATGTGTGGCCAGAAGCTGCCATCATGGCCATTCACATGCAGGTTCATGTTAGATTCAGACAGATGGTAAAGAAACAATGGAGCCAAAAGCTGATGGGCCATCATCTTTAATCCTAGCTTGCACCCGGCGGGCAAGTAAAAACGCACACTGGGCTCCAAAACCCACTCATTCAGTTCTCACAAAGCTACTGACGTATCTGAGTTTTCTTAGAATCAAAGGTTTCTAGGTCACCAGACTTATTCACCTCTGTCCCCCATCTTCTTCCTTCTCCCTGCACAAACTCTGCACAAACTGGCTTTTTCTTCAACACTCTGCCATCTTGGCTGCTTCTCCTGGTCTCCTCCACGTGGCCTCTCTCTGCTCTCCTCTCTGCTCTCTCCTCTAATACTAATCTCAGGAACCAAGAGAGCAAGCCCCTGATCTGTCCCACTTTATAGTGCAGAAATCAAAACCTTTAATTCCATATACAAAATAGGGAAGTCTCTAATATAAAGTCACTTATCTGCCCTGGCTGGTTGGCTCAGTGGTAGAGCGTTGGCCTGGCGTAAAGGAGTTCCGGGTTTGATTCCCGGCCAGGGCACACAGGAGAAGTGCCCATCTGCTTCTCCACCCCTCCTCCTCTCCTTCCTCTCTGTCTCTCTCTTCTCTTCCCGCAGCCAAGGCTCCATTGGAGCAAAGTTGGCCCGGGCGCTGAGGATGGCTCTGTGGCCTCTGCTTCAGGCGCTACAACGGCCCTCGTTGCAACAGAACAATGCCCCAGATGGGCAAAGCATCGCCCCTTGGTGGGCATGTCAGGTGGATCCCGGTCAGGCGCATGCGGGAGTCTGTCTGCCTCCCCGTTTCCAACTTCAAAAAAATACAAAAAAAAAAAAAAAGGCACTTATCTGCGGCATGATGGGATTGCACCACTCCACATCAAAAAGGGTGGGAAAGGCTTAGTCCTAAAACCAACGCCCAGGATACAAGGATCCTGCCTGCCCACAGCCCGCCCCTAACACACATTAATATCACCTGGGCAACAGGCTCCCACATGGGCAGCTCCATCTTTAACAAAGTGAGCATAATATATATTATATTATCTGCCCAACAGCATACCAAAATAAATTTTTTTAAACTAAAAAGAAAATCAAATGCCTCCTCTTGCAAGAACAGAAATACCTTTTTCTTCCTCTTGTAAAATTGCAGAAATTTGGATCTCAAAAACAAATCACTTTCCTTGTCACAATTAAAATGTTTAAAATTGTTTCTCCGCTCATTACTCTATTCACATTGTTGAGCCTTGAATTTCATCTCTCAATTTTTTCCTTGTTGTATATTGTAAAGCCAGTAGCCGCGGCCACCATCACAGCTGCCTGGCCTATGCAGGTTCTCATTGGATTCGGACAGTCGGTAAAGAAACAATGGAGCCAAAAGCTGATGGGCCATCATCTTTAATCTTAGTTTGCACCCGGCGGGCAAGTAAAAACACACACTGGGCTCCAAAACCCACTCATTCAGTGCTCACAAAGCTACTGACTTATCCAAGTTTCCTAGAATCAAAGGTTTCTAGCTCACCAGACTTATTCACCTCTGTTCCCCATCTCCTTCCTTCTCCCTGCACAAACTCTGCACAAACTGGCTTCTCCCTCAGCACTCTGCCATCTTGGCTGCTTTTCCTGGCCCCCTCCACGTGGCCTCTCTCTGCTCTGCTCTTCTCTAATGCTAATCTCAGGAACCGAGAAAGCAAGCTCACGGTCTGCCCCACTTTATAGTGTAGAAATCCAGACCTTTAATCCAATATACAAAATAGGGAAGTCTCTAATACAAAGTCACTATCTGGAGTATGATAGGATTGCACCACCCCACATCAAAAAGGGTGAGAAAAGCTTAGTCCGAAAACCAAGCCCCAGGCTACAAGGATCCTGCCTGACCACAGCCCACCCTTAACACACATTAATGTCACCTGGACAACGGGCTTCCATGGGAGCAGCGCCATCTTTAACAAAGTGAGTATAATATATTTTATCTGCCCAACATATATAATATTTTTTCCTACAAAATGGGAGAACATTATAGAAAATAGCATATATTTTTTTAGATTGAAAAATATATGGCAGAGATCTTCCCCAGTAAATAAATATAAATTGACCTCATTTAAAAAAATTTTTGTTGGGCCCTGGCTGGTTGGCTCAGCAGTAGAGCATCGGCCTGGTGTGCGGGGGACCCAAGTTCAATTCCCGGCCAGGGCACATAGGAGAAGCACCCATTTGCTTCTCTACCCCCCCCTTTTCCCTCTGTCTCTCTCTTCCCCTCCCGCAGCAGAGGCTCCATTGGAGCAAAGATGGCCCGGGTGCTGGGGATGGCTCCTTGGCCTCTGCCCCAGGCGCTAGAGTGGCTCTGGTCTTGGCAGAGCGATGCCCCGGAGGGGCAGAGCATCGCCCCCTGGTGGGCAGAGCGTCGCCCCTGGTGGGTGTGCCGGGTGGATCCCGGTCGGGCGCATGCGGGAGTCTGTCTGACTGTCTCTCCCCGTTTCCAGCTTCAGAGAAAAAAAAAAAATTTTTTTTGTTGTATTATAGTAAAAATATTTTGTTCAACAAGGCTTCTGCTGACTGACATCTAAATTGCTAAGAACTAGTAATAAAAAGGAGGTAGGCTTCTAACTGACATGAAAACAATTTTGTATTTATTTGAAAAAATAACAAAGAAATTCCTTATCAACTGCAAAATGATTTCAGATTGACTATAGATCAACTAGAAGAAAATACAGGCTAACCTTTGCATAACTTTGGAATGAAAAGGCCTTCTTAATGTAGGCTGTCCAGAATCTGTTAAAAAAAAAAAAGAGAGAGAGAGAGAGAGAAAACCTATCAGATTTTTAAAAAGATTTTATTCATTTTTTAGAGAGGAGAGGAAGGGAGAGATGGGGGAAGAGCAGGAAGCACTAACTGCCATATGTATCTTGACCAGACAAGCCCTGAGTTTTGAACCAGTGACCTCAGAGTTCCAGGTCGACGCTTTATCCACTGCACCACCACACCTCAGGCAGTCAAATTTGATGACATAAAATCAAAACATTCTGTGTAACTAAAGGAACTGTATAAAGTTCTGACAAATGGTCAACAGGGTTAATTTTTTCTAACATACAAAGAGTTCTTTGGAAATAGTATAAAAGAGTGAAAAAAAAAAGGAGAAAATAAAATAGACTTCACACAGAGCTAATACAAATAAAACAATACAAAATATAAATATAAACTGATTACAAAAATGCAAACTTTAAAAACAAGGTGTGGGCCCTGGCTGGTTGGCTCAGCGGTAGAGCGTCGGCCTGGTGTGCAGGAGTCCCGGGTTCAATTCCTGGCCAGGGCACACAGGAGAAGCGCCCATCTGCTATTCAACCCCTCCCCCTCTCCTTCCTCTCTGTCTCTCTCTTCCCCTCCTGCAGCCAAGGCTCCACTGGAGCAAAGCTGGCCCAGGCGCTGAGGATGGCTCTGTGGCCTCTGCCTCAGATGCTAGAATGGCTCTGGTTGCAACAGAGCAACGCCCCAGATGGGCAGAGCATTGCCCTCTGGTGGGCATGCTGGGTGGATCCCGGTCGGGCGCATGAGGTCTGACTGCCTCCCCGTTTCCAACTTCAGAAAAAAACAAACAAACAAACAAAAAAACAAGGCGTGACTGTTGGCCTCAATTGGGCAATATTTTAGAAAACTGATAGCATCTAGTTCGGCCTTCTGAACTTGTCTGCACGTGAGAATCACCCAGAGAACTTCAAACAAATGCTGATCTCAGGAGACTGTATAAGTTACTTGGTTTTGGATGAGGCCTGGAGTTCTACTCTTTTAAAAGTTCCCTGAGGGACTCTAATGGGCAGAATTTGAACATTAATAATTTGGGAATAATGTCCACATTTCAGAAACCAGTGCTCTAGATTTAGGGAGGGTCTGAGGAAAAGAGTTCTCTTTTCCACAGTGCGTGGGATTGTAAACCAATACAACTTTTCAGCAAATAGTCTGGCAGACTTTATTAAAATTTAGAAAGTAGATATCATTTTGAGAGAGAGGTAGGGATAGAGAGAGAGAGAGACAGGAGTATCTAGCTGCTCCTGTATGTGCCCTGACCAGCAATGGAACCGGCAAGCTCCGTGCACCGTGATGACGCTCCAGCCAACTGAGCTTTCTGGCCAGAGCTTAATTTTTATTGATTTTTTAAAGAGACAGAGAAAGAAAGGGAGAGAGGGGGAGGGGGAAGGAAAGCATTCATCTGTTCCATTCAGTCATGCATTCTTTGGTTGTTTCTCATGTGTGCCCTGACTTACAACCTTGTTATTTTGGGGCGATACTCTTAACCGACAGAGCTAAATGGCCAGGGCCTGTACATACCTTTTTGAGTCCGTAATTCCCCCTAAAACTGTGTATTAGAGGGGAATAAACGCAGCACTACACAAAGCTCGCATGCATACACACGCTGACATGTTTCCTGCAGTATTAGTAGCAAAACCCGGAGGAAAGCAACTTGAGGAAAAGAGACGGAGCTGTCCAACTCAGCTGAGATGTGCATGTGTGTATTGACACGTCTGGGGAATACTGCTAAGGACAGAATGCAGTCACAGAGTAAAAAAAAAAAAAAAAGAACCAGTTTTTAAAAACATACATATATGCTATTTAAATAAGAAAATCAAAAGGCACAGAAAAGTAACATGAAGTTGGCAGGCAATTGAGGGGGAGAGAGCAAACTGTTAATTTTTCTTTAGAAAACAAGAGAATCTTTTATACTTCAAATGGTTGATATTTTTAGCAATTAGCGTTTAAAATAGAAAATATTAGAAAAAAGGAGAAATGGGTTTTGTCCTGTGATGTATTAAAACATAACAATAACTAATACACTCGTGTGTTGATAATTATACAGATTTATATTCTATATTTATGTTATTTATTATGTCTTAAATTTCTAAAATGTATGTCCATACATTATTATTTTAGTCAGTGGGAAGATAGTTCAACAGCCCAGGATAGAGGGATAGAGTCCAGAATAAAAATCCAGATATATATATATATATAGGAGCTTATTATTTGATGAAGCTGACATTACAAGTCAGTAGGGAGGTTGGGGAAATTGCTTAGCTCACCTGCCATTGTGGCCTGATGGGTTGACAGGTCCCAAGATGGGGAAAGCCGGGCAGGTGTAGCCTGGAAGCCCAACGCTCGAGCCCAAAGCCGCGCATTCCTGACAAGTTTCCAGGTGACGCGGCTGCTGCTGATTGGACCACACTGGGAATACCACTGGCTCGAACAGACTGCTGAGAAGCGGAACACATCCCTAGTCGCTGTCAGCCTGTCAGTCCCACGGGGCGGTGTGGTGTGGTGGGTGGGAGGGGAGTTGTGTTGGGTGGCTTAGGCGGCTGGGGGGGTGGGGGGTACCTGCCTGGAACTGTCCTGGGTGTTGGCAGCTGCTTGGCAGCTTCACCCTCTGAGCCCAGGAACTCCCTCCAGGAACGTGTCTGGCGGGCTGTAGGCTGGGTGGCAATGCCCATCTGGGAGGCCCTGCGATGACTCTTCAGCCAGCAGATCCGGGTTTCTTCTCCACTGGGCACAGCTGTCGGCGGCACAGCATACAAAGGACTATCTTCGCCTGATGTAATTGAGGCTTTCAAATTCAGTTATGTTCCTGTATTACAGGGGTCAGGAACCTATGGCTCGCCAGCCATTTGTGGCTCTTTTGATGGCTGCATCTGGCTCGCAGACAAATCTTTAATTAAAAAAAAATGTTAAAAATATAAAACATTCTCGGCCCTGGCCGGTTGGCTCAGTGGTAGAGCGTCGGCCTGGCATGCATGAGTCCCGGGTTCGATTCCCGGCCAGGGCACACAGGAGAAGCGCCCATCTGCATCTCCACCCCTCCCCCTCTCCTTCCTCTCTGTCTCTCTCTTCCCCTCCCACAGCCAAGGCTCTATTGGAGCAAAGTTGGCCCGGGAGCTGAGGATGGCTCCATGGCCTCTGCCTCAGGTGCTAGAATGGCTCTGGTTGCAACAGAGCGAAGCCCCAGATGGGCAGAGCATTGCCCCCTGGTGGGCATGCCGGGTGGATCCCAGTCGGGCGCATGCGGGAGTCTGTCTGACTGCCTCCTCGTTTCCAACTTCAGAAAAATACCAAAAAAAAAGAAAAAAAAGAAAAAAAACATTCTCATGTATTACAGTCCATTCATTTCCTACCGCTCATGTTCGTGGTTGCAGGTGGCTGGAGCCAATCACAGCTATCCTCCAGGACAACACCAAATTTTTATTGGATAATGTGTAAGGTACATGGGTCGTTGAATGGCTCTCATGGAATTACATTTTAAAATATGTGGCGTTCATGACTCTCTCAGCCAGAAAGGTTCCCGACCCCTGCTCTATTAGGTAACAGGTAAGAAAAAAACTGCAAGGCTGATGCATTTTACTGCGACCTTCCTACTTTAAAAAGATCACGTCCATGTCCCAGCTGGCTTCTTCAGCCCCCCAGAAAGAAGATTCCTCACTGTCCCACATGTTCCAGCTTTCCAACTTCCTTAGCCTTCCACAGTGCTGCTTCCACCACGGAGTCCCAAGGAATTCCTGCCTTCTGCCCAGCTAACGGGAACAGGACTCGTCCTGCGTCTGAGAAGCTCTGAACTGCCCTGCAGAGAGGGCCACTTGGCAGCGGCTGTGGGAAGTGCCCCAAGTCACCCAATTCCCTCACTTCCTCATCTGAATGAGGGGTCTCCCTCAAATCTAGGTCCCTCGGTGCTATTCCAAAATGGATTCCTGGTGGATGTTTTAAAACTCGGGGAGAAGTTAATGAGAAGCCAGAAACTAAAGAATAAAAGTCACCCTTTTTGTTTCACGGTTTCTGGGATTACTTTAGGCATGACAACCAGCCACAATTACCACTATGTGTTATTAAATCTCAAACTGAAATGAGCAGTCCTGATTAAAAACAGACAAACAGAAAAAACAAAACTCCTCTCAGAACCCGAATTAACATCTTGGTGCTGCCAATGACTAAGCTGAAAATTGTCTTCATTTTTCTTTAATTTATTGTGTTTACACAGATTCAAGTGTCCCACCGAATACATCTCCCCCACCCCCGTGTTCCCCTCAACATCCCCCTTACCCCCTCCCCCCAACGCCCTCCCCCCCTTCCCTCCAGGATCTGCTGTCCTGCTCTCTATAACGCTGTTATGTATATATAATTTCACCAATCTCTTTCCCTTCTCTGATCCCTTCCTATCATCCCCTTTCCCTCTGTCCGCTTTCCCTCTGGTCCCTTTGCTCTTGATGCTTGTAACACACTCCACCTGCCTGCATTTCTGCAAACTAACATCCAGGTGCTTCAGACACTCAGACAGGAGCCACAGTGTGGTGGTTGCAAGGAGCGGGGGAGGAGGGGATAGGAGGAGTAAATGGTGACATACGAAGACTTGACTTGGGGGAGTGAACACACAATACGGCGTACAGACATGCATTGTAGAATTGGGCACCTGAAACCTATATAACTCTGTTAACCACTATTACCCCAATAAATTCAATTTAAAAAAAGATGCATTTCACTGTAGCATAAACCAGGTGACAAAAAAGTAAAGGAAGAGGAAATCTGCTGACAGAAAATTAGCACAGATCTCACAGACTTAATCTCCCTTTTCCCTCCTCAGTTACAAATTGTCCTGTTCGTTTCCTTTCTGGCCCCCTCAATGGTTTTCGTCCAAGTTTCAGGACCCAATTGGTGAAGAAAAATCCGGATACTTCTGTGCGTCACGGGCCTAGTGAGGTAGGTCTGCTTCTCTTGGGAAATTAAACAAGGAGCAAGGAGGTGCCGGCTGGGTCTGACTCCTGAGGAGTTTGGAGAAGGTGTGTGCCATACAGGGCACTCAGTAAGTACTTGTGATGTGGATGAGTAGATGCTGCTCTTCTGGGGCGTTCCCGGACCTAGCCAGCATATACTCTGAGAACATCCCATTTCTGCACAACTCCCCATCCATATGTTTGGTGCTGGCGATGGTGGAGAGATGGGGGACAGAGAACCCCCGTTAGGACTGCTCTCGGGCGACCAGCCCAGCTCCTGAGACCCTGCTGTTCTGGCCACGATCAGCTTTCATAGATCAACTCTTTCCAAACTTTTTTTTTTTTTTTTGCTTTATAATCTCTTAAGTGGCTTGTTAATAAAATTTTGTAGCTTTAATTTCTTTGTCATTGGCCCCAGGGCATAGGCTGTAAATCAGTCTACCCCTAGCTGCCCTTTTACAGTAAGTCTCAGCCACCCGCTGGCTGAGTTTCCCATCCAAGCCTCTCAAAGCTGCGCCTTCTCACTTTACAGAACTAAGGAAAGCTGCCGCTGCCCACTGGGTGGGAGGAGACATTCCTGAGCCCTGGGCATGGCTTCCCCCGAGTCTTCCAGGCCTCTCTGGGCTCCCTAGTGAGTCACTGCTTTTAGGTTTCTCGCCCTTTATTTCTCCATCTTACTGTGAGTGTTTCTCTTTCCTCAGCTTTTCTAACATTTCCTCTTTGCGTGTGCAAATCTCACTACCAAATGTCAATTCTGCCCTCCCGGCCCGTTGCCAAGCCCTTCCTCACCCACACTCTCTGGGGACATCGCCCCTACCTGCAGGGCACAGCAGGGCTCCTGACAGTCTTAATCAGAAATGGGAGCCGCCACTGTCCTGTTATCCCCTTAATATTCTTTCCAAACCCCTACCTCACCCAGGAAGCCTCTGTTGGACATAACCTCCATCTCTCTTGCTCTCTCTTTCTGAGGTGGCTGCTGGTGCAGGTGAGGATGCTCCTAATTTGACCCTGTGTCTTCTCCTGCAGTAAGCACAGGAGGACAGGAGAGCTCTGGGCAGACACCCTAGTCCCCCCTGCGGCTGTGTTGGTCCTTGCTAGACTGGTCTTTTTTTTTTAATTTTTTTTTTTTTTAAGATTTTATTTATTCATTATAGAGAGGGGAGAGAGAGAGAGAGAAGGGGGGAGGAGCAGGAAGCATCAACTCCCATATGTGCCTTGACCAGGCAAGCCCAGGGTTTTGAACCAGCAACCTCAGCGTTTCCAGGTTGTCGCTTTATCCACTGCGCCACCACAGGTCAGGCTAGACTGGTCTTATTATCGTCTGGGAAAGCCATCATCTTATCACTTCAACACTTACACTCACCAGGGCTTCCCACCTTCCCCCCAATATTATGTTATTTAAGTCTAAAAATTTGAATTAAAATGCACATCATGCATCTCATTGGGTATTGCACAGGGGATTTTAGAAACACAAATGGCACTATACTCGAAGATTTTTTTTTCATCAAAGCCAAAGTTCTTTTTTTTTTTTTTTCTCAGCCACATTTAACATTTGATCCTTCAGTAATGGGAGATGCCTAGTAAATCAGTTTATTGCAATGTGTCTGTTCCTTTGTGCTGGTCTTTCCCATGACTAAGGGCTGACTGTGTAGAAATTTCCTGAACAGTAACAATGTGTGTCTCTCGAAGGGCTGGACCACTCTAGAGGCAAGACCACAGATCCAGGTTTTAGGCACAGGGATGACAGGAATGAGAGGGAAGAAGCAGGCCTGAAGAGTGACCCAGCTCAGATGAGGGCACACGGTACCGTTCCACTCTAATCTCCACCACTGCTCCCAGTCTCTCCAGAGCAGGGAGACAGCAAACATGTTAGACACAGGCTGTCTCCTTTAGAAAAGAATAGAACTCCAATAGAACTCCATTCCCTGCATGAGATTCCGGGGGAGAGGAGAAAGGAGTAATCTGACAAGAGAAAGCAGAACTCCCACAAGAGAAATGCACAGGAGGCAGGTTCTGTCGAATGCAGCCCAAAGGTGACCAGAAGAGTCTTCAAGGAGGTGGCTGGTGAACTTCCTTGTCAAGGAGAAAAAGTGGTGAGAATAAAGAGATGGAGGTAAGAAGGGGCAGAGTGGTGCTTTTCCACAGGTAACAGGACTAAACCCACTGCAGGCATGTTTAAAATGCTAACCCCGAGACCGTACCTGAGAAAGTGAATTACAAGGTCGTCCCGGGCCCAGGAGTTGGACAGCCTCAGGACAAGCATCATGGAAGCCATAGAAGGCAGGTTCAGGTAACTGGGAGTACCCCAGTTTGGTTTAAATTCTCGATTTGGAACAGGACTTATAAACTAAATACCTACTGGTGCATGCCATGAGAGAGGCTGACAAGAGACAAGTGGAAATGTAAAAACAGCCTCATCGTATAGTTCAAGGAACAGCAGCCTGAACTTTGTTCCAGCAATCACTGTCCATCAGGAATATGTGCCCGGGACGCCAGAGCTTTCCATTTCCAAGAGAAGCCTGAAACCGGGGCTGTGTATAACTCTTCCTTCCCCCATTATTAAATAATGCATTAACATTCCATGGGCACCAAACAATGTCATGGGGGCCACCAGCTGGCAAGACCAGAGGGGCGGAGCCAAATCTTTTTGTGCATGGACTTGAATGACAGACAATAAAACTGTATTTCTTCTGGTAGACCATGCAGAACCACTGAAGGTTTGGGAGCAAAGAAAGGAACAGAACAGAAGAATGCTGTAAGAAAACTCATGTGGCTGTTGTGTCCCATTGGGGTGGTGTGGGAGAAAGGGCCTCGTTCGCGAGGCCAAAGGAGGCTCTTCTAGTCATGAAGACAGAATGGAAAAGAGAGGTGAGTATGAACGATGTTGAGAAAAAAGAGTTGAGGTGATAAGATCGGCTATGGAAGGAAGAGGGAGAAAGGAACCATCCAGAGTCCTCTAGGTCTAAACACATGCCACCATTGTCCTTATTCTGTGTGTGTGTGTGTGTGTGTGTGTGTGTGTGTGTGTGTGTGTGTGTGTGTGACAGAGACAGACAGAGAGAGGGACAGATAGGGACAGACAGACAGGAAAGGAGAGATGAGAAGCACCAATTCTTCATTGTGGCAATTCAATAATTTTTTATTGATTGCTTTCTCATATGTGCCATGATGGAGGGGGGGGGGTGCTCAGCAGACTGAATGATCTCTTGCTCAAGCAAGCAACCTTGGGCTCAAGCTGGTGAGCCTTGCTCAAACCAGATGAGCCCGCACTCAAGTCAGTGATTTCGTGGTTTCGAACCTGGGTCCTCTGAGTCCCAGTCCAACGCTCTACCCACCCTATCCATTTTTTAGTGCATACTTAGGTTTCAGTTTCATCCATTCTGCAAAAGGACAATTCAGGTTGCCTTCTGCTCAGTAGGAAAATTTAGAGTCGTTTGTTTAGGTGAGTGTAAAAAAAAAAAAGTACAGACCAAAATATTTTATAGTATCTATAATAAATGCAAAGAAATCAATACAAACAAAACTTGGCTTTAGCAAACTGTACATACATAAATATCTTTTTTTTTTACTATAACATTCAACTTTTTTTTCACATAAAGTCTTCCATAATCTTATTTATTACATCCAGTTTTTCTGTATCCTTTTTAAAAAAGTGCCTTTTAGATTTACAGCCTGTGCTTCTAAAGCAAAGGTTAGCACATCATGCCCCAAAGGAAAACAGGTAAAAAGAAAGCTGCCTTGTAAGCTCTTAAAAATTGTATGTTACAGGGTTCTAAAACCTCTTTAGCACTGGTTGGTTGGTAGATTGTTCGGTACTAACGAGGCGCTCAGGTGGCGTCGTTTATTGAATGGAGGGAGCAGCACCGTGGGAAAGCTGCCCAGACGGTGGTGGACGGGAGTCCCGGAGCGTGCGCAGAACGGGCCAGCAGCCCGGAGTACACGTGTCCGGAGAACACTGCACGTCCTTCATCTCTTTAGTACTGAGGCTCAGAATTTCAAACCATACTTCTTCCCAGACTTGTGTCTTCTATGTGCTCTCCTCCTGTCGTTGTTTGTCATCCACCCCCAAAGCCGTGATTTGCACACATGGGCTAACGCTGCCACGCCGAGGGCGTTTGCAGGTTCGTCCTCAAGTTTGGGATGGCGTCCTCAAGTCTGGGATGGCGTCCTCAAGTCTGGGATGGCGTTGGGCCAAGTCCTCCCTCCGCTCCCAGCACTGCTGCGGACGGCGCCTGCGTGGCTCAGAGGGGAGGAGGGCCGTTTGTGTACCTGAGCATGGGGTGGAATGACCGGGCAAAGTTGTTGGAGAGGGCGCAGCTGTAGTCTTCCTCGGACATGGGGACGAGGCAGGCGAGCCCGACGAGGAGCAGCAGGAGCAGCTGGAGTGGAAGAGCCGCTCGCAGCACTCTGAGCAGGAAAGCCCTGCGGGACCGGGCTGGCCGCGGCTCAGAAAGGGAGGAATCGGAGCCACCTTTTATGGACCTGAGAGAAGAATCGATAGAAATAGCTCAAATATCTCAAATGCTTGTAGCTCCCTCACCTTCCTGGAAGCTAAAGGAGCACGTCAAACACAACCCAACCTGGCGACCAGCTGCCAGCCTTCCGCAGCGTGCCCAGGGCAACTCCCCACCACCGAAGGCAGAGCTGCTCAGAAACTGTACTGATGAAAAACGAACATTTAGTCAGTCAATGAAAGGGAACTAATGAAGTTCAAATCCCCCCCCCCCCTTAATTTGGTAAAACATTTTCCATCAACAAAGATAATTGCTCTATACACATTCTACCAGCATAAATTAAGTAGATCCAGGATCATTAAGATGTAGGTGTTTGATACAGTACATTTTTGGTTTAAGACTACCAGGAGCACCAGGAGCCAAAACTGGCTGCTGTCAGCATCCTATGCAGTGTCCTGTCTAGTCATCCTGGATGTGCCCAAATCCATGTGGCAGAAAGAAGGACAGTCCCAGTTATTTTGCACAGACCCAAAAGCTTTGTTAATTTCGGAGTGTACCCTGGTTTCATCTTGCACTGAATCAGCACCTGGACCTCCCCTCAGTGGGTTCTGGAGCTATATGAACAAGGATTGCGGTGGAGTTGGTGTACAGAACGCTGGTACTGAATGACTCAGATTCTAGATTGATCCTGCTTGTTATTAGCTGTGACTCTGGGAAACGGACACACTTTTTCTGAAGAGGACAGACCGTTATCTCCTAGGTTCCTTCTACTCAAAGTACCATGTTTTTCGATCTACATTGATATCTTCCCATCTAGTTAACTGTTTATTAGAGAGGAAGCATGAATTTCAGATTTTCTAAGAATACTGCCTGTAAAATGTTGAGTATGGAACTAGGTTCTGGGTGGGTGCCACCATTTTTCCTCATGAGCATCCTTTAATATTTTCTTTGGTCACTAGTGGAAAAGATGAGGAAAGAAATGTTATTTATAAGAGATTTTTACAAACACACGCACATACATAAAACATTGTAGGAGCAAAAGGAATACATGTACTAATGAGACACCTTCCTCTACACTTTGCCCAAATTCTCTAATGCTTGTAATATCACTAAGGATAAGGATACTGAATGTGAGGCCATTGGAGAAATATGAAGGTGTGAAAACTCAATTGATTACTCCATGTGTTTTTCTCCTAAGAAACCACCAAGTTTCCAGCTTGACTACTCAAAACTCTTATTAAACCATCCGAGAAATATGGGACACAGACTAGTCCTCTGGGAGTCCCAAACAGCCACGTACCCCAATGTGTTTTTAACACATGTCATGAAAAAACAAACCACTGGTCCAACTTGGGGCTGTGTTTATTTTTGGAAGACTACCACTAGCGGCTGTGTAGCCTTGAACGACTCACTTCACCCTGAGCGCCAACCTCTTCTTCAACCCCTGCAAATTAGACTAGCTGGTCTTCCAACTTGGAAGTTCCATGTTCTATACATCTTATGTCTTCTACTAATTAGTCAGTGTAAATAGTCTTTCAACTGAGAGGCCACAAGAATTCAATCACCATCTAGTGGTCGAACTGACCAACTGCCCTTATGCTAAGACCAATGAGTTATTCCCAATGAGCTGAAGAGAATGTGCATAGTGCACGAAGTATAGTAGAGAATAAAAGAAGAATGTCACATACCTATTAATGGAAGGGTAAAACAGGAAATTCTTGAGTTTTCTAATTATAAAATATTCATGTTGAGAGAAGGCCTTAGAGAGTATATAACCCATCTCCTAATTTTGTAGATAGGTTGCTAAGGATAGTTAATGTTTATTTTTCTCATTACGAGGCAATGTACTGAAGATTTATCTTGGGTTCTCTCGTGCAATTCCCAGGACAGTCCTCAGTGTGCTTGTGGCCTTCATTCTAAAGACGGTGAAAGGAAGCTCAGAGAGGCTGAAGTAGCCAGTGACTGACAGCTTGCCCATGGCAGAATAAAAATTTCAACTCCCAGAATTTGAACTCTACAGAGAGGGTAAGTGACTTGCTCCAAATCCCATGATTAAAGGATGAGGTCTTGCATGAACTCAGGGTTCCAAACTTCCTGTGCTTAATGCACTCACTGCAATGCTTTTTTGGCGACATGAATGAAGGTCATCCAGGTATTATTATGTCACAGATATTTCACATATGGAAGAAAAGAGGAAAGTATTTGTATCTTAAAACGTTTGAAAGCGAGTGGTTTCTTCATGTTGAAAATAAATGCCTCCAATCATAAGACCTCACAGTATTACATGGGTCTTCAAGTTAGTACATGGACAAGAAGGCATTTTGTTTTCAGACAGTTGTATAATCTCAGCAAAGCCACAGAGTCTCTCTGGTCTGGCTTTCGGATTTCCCATTTGCAGAGAGGAAGGGTGCCTTAATATCCTAAACCCTTTTTGCCTCTGACAGCTTCTGAATTCAATGGTTTGTTTTAAAGTGTCTTAAGAAGGATGGGATAGTCACCCATGATCTCTGAGTTGAATGCTTCTTCAAAGTTCCTTTCCCTTTACCTTCTAATGTGTCCTGACAAACAAGCCTCTCCACCTGTCACTGGATGAGTTATAAACAAAGCATAAGAGAGAGCTCCACGTTTCCTCACTATCCAACATTTCAATAAAACGAGAGATTCCTGACTTCTTTTCTTTAGGAAACATGTAAGGACATTTGTGATAGGTAGATGTATGCATCTAATTGACAACACAATCTGACTGACAGAGCTGACTAGCTCCTGCCTGTCAATTATTAGCTTCTTTGAGCAATTAAGCCAAAGATCAAGATCAAAACACAAAGTACCCACTGACGAGTCCACTCCTGAAAACAAACAGAAAGAAAGGTCACCATCTTTGGAATATGGGTTCACATATTATAGTGTCTGTTGAAGGACATGGCACATTTAACAGCATCAGAGCATTCCTTATTAAAATTTAATTATCACGTGCCTTCTAATGTGGAAGCTTGCCTCGCTAAGGAGAAGTAATGGGCTGAGATAGGGACAAAGAGAACACATAGTACTGAGTGAGCTTCCATGCAGTTGACTGCTCTTGGAAATGCCCAGTTTACCTAATGAGAAAAATGTCACCCCCCGTGGGGCAATCATCAGGGTTTCAAAATGCCCAAAGTTTTAAAACTTCTAGTACCAACAGGTTAATAACATCAGGGTAAAAGGATACTTTTAATATTTTTCTACTGACCAAAAATGACCTCAGTTTCAAGAGTGTGGGGAAATTTGACAAGGGAACGAAGACAGACACCAGGCACTCATCGCTCTCCGATGGCCTTATCACATACACAGATGTCAGCCAAGATCGTGTTTATGAGGGAAAAATTAAGTGTGTGAATTTACTTAAGGAAGTTCATCAGTAAGAGATATTTTAGGAAATTCAGCCCAGCAGAAATATGTTCATTCTCATAAGTAAATATTTAATTCATTATTTTTCTCACTCCCGTCACTCATTCAGATTTCTGGGGAAATAACTGCCCAGGAGCTGCTTCAGCTCTTTCCCCAAAATACATACATATAGTTGTGGAAGGAGGATGGCAGGGGAGGAAGTCAATCATCACACAGCATCTCACACAAAGGAAAGCAGGACCAAGAGATGGGAGAAGCTGGCTAGTACGACTCATCTGGAAAATTACACCCACCGAAGGAAAACAGTGTGGGGGTTCATTCTGCAAGGACGTCATTCAAACACAAAAGAAGCTGGCGACTCATTTTGTTACTTGTTACCTAATCCTGGCAGTACAGTGACAGGAATTCACCGTGAGGGATAGATAATCCAGGTTGTGCACAATCCTGTTGCCTACTCTTGTGAGCACAGTCTTTGTTCCCTGGATATATGGTTTAGAAGACACATTTCCCGAGTCAGTTTAGGATTTCAATCTCCTCTCCAAAAGGAACATTCTGCCTGGTCCTAAGCTATCTCAGGCAGCCTGTGGTAGCCCAAGCCCTGTTGTTTAGAGATCCACCTGCCAACAGCCCTTCACTAGAGCGGGGTGGTTCACAAGTTAGAATCCACCCAGAGGCAGGTAGACCTGGGTTCAACCTGAATCTCCACACCTCTAATCCTCTGTGTCTTTTGTCTGTAAAATTGGGACTACAGTCATGTCTTGGGGATGGTGCGTGGGTTAAATGAGGTAACAGCTATATAATACTCAGCATGCTGCTTAGAACTCATTAAGTGCTATATAAATGTCAGCAATTTATTATTATTTGTGCTATGAAAGCACGGGTGTGCTGACTCACGCCCTCCGGGGTTGGCTGGAGTTAGCCTTGTCTCCCGAGATCCATCCCTGATTTATGAGCGGCACTTTCAACGATGTGATGAATTTCCCAAAGTGCCTGCAGTTCTCAGGGAACCCCGCGAAAGCAGGCCACAAACGTTATGAAAGAGACGAGCTGGAGCTTTACCCTATAGCTGTCTTCAACCCTGGTAGGGGCTTGCCCTACAAGCACAACTGCTTTAGGCTGAGGCTCTTTGAACACTTGGAATAAATAGTTCCCCAGGGTGGAGCCTGGAGGGAAAGCCTTAAAAAATTCTTTTTTTTTTTTTCACAAGAAACTGAATAGTGTTTTTAGTGAAGCCCTGCGTATATGCAAAACCCCCACTGTGCTTGCTTCACTGTATTTGGCCGCCCTGAACGCCTTTTAAAACGTGTGCTTTTCCTCCTGTTCCCTGCGTCAGCCTGTTGCTCGCCACTTCTCATTCGGTCTTAGTTCTCCGTGTGGAAGGCGCAGAGACTAGAGGCGCCCGGGAATCGTTTGCACTCCAAGTTTCAAGCTTTGGAATGAAGTCGTCAGTTCACTCTGTCCAGACTACAAAGGATTTATTCCTTTGCCTTGTTGGAAACTGGAGTAAAATCTTTCCGATTTGTCAACTGCAACGAATCGGCAGTGAAGTTTTGAAGAGTTGTTGAAGCCCAGATTAGATCATTTCAAGTCAGAAGGGGGGGAGGGGGGAGTACCAGGTGGACCATTAGGAAAGATGCTTCAAAAGCAAGCTTCCTAAATACACTTAATCTAAAAAATAATAGGTAGTGATTATAAATGTATGCACGGACATTTTTCAAATGTTTATAATTTTAAGGAGCCTTGAAAGCTGATTTAGGGAATCTCTTCATTCTGACACACTGCAAGTCTTTTAATAGCAGGATGCATATTGTATTAATTTTTTAGGCCCAGGGCCTAAACATAAAAGCATTAATCCATGGATCTGCTTAGAGCGTTATATAAGAAGACAGAACAATGACCATAAAATCAAACTGAAATATAGAGGTAGCAAAAAAAACTGATATTATTTAATATCTGACTTTAGACAACAAACAGAATATAAGAACCTCTCCTTTCAAACTAGTAACCAGTTTCTTCCAACTCATTCTCTCTCCTCTCTTAAGAAGACGATGTGTCTAACATTTTCCCATTGCAGACCACTGGGGTCAAGGTTCTAAACTGTGTTTCTGTAATGACCTTCCAAATATGCTGGACCAGTGCAAGATCAAACACAAGGACTGTCGAGTCTCAGCGGGAAGGAACAGCGTGACAGCCAGGTTGTGGCTGAAGTTCATTCTTTCCCAGCAGACTCTGCCTTTCATTGTCAAGGTTGGGTGCACCCCACACAGAGGTGCCAAGGAGTGGAGAAGTCCAAGAATGTTCAGCCACAACCTGCCTGGCAAGGTGTTCGATGAAGTCCGCCGTACAGGCGAAGACCGTTTGTATCCCAGGCCCTCGAAGCAGCAAAGTGAACCTTGTGCTGTGTGCCCAGAAAGATGTTAATAAATAGCGTTGGACAGAGCAGAGCCGAAAGGTGCCTTGTAGACGTCACTGCTGAGAAGCTGGCGGTCCCAGCCGCAAAGCCCTGTTAGGACACATCGCGTAGCACTTGCTGTCTTAAGAAACAATCCCTTTGACATTTTCAGAAAACTTGGGAGGCTGTCTGGGATAACTGGGGGAGCAGATCGATGCCGTAGTTTGGAAACCCACAGGTGGCTGTTATTAGCGTTGCATAATAACATAAAAGCTTTCCCGCTTCTCACCACTGTCATTTATGTCAACCAAAGACTTGCTCTCTAGCATTTCCTAAAAGGAATGCCATGGGGACATGCCATAGCAACATGCTCATGGCACCTTGGCAACTTCTGTGGAGAAGATGGACCATGTACAATGATCCGTCCATTGCACAATTATTTTTTCTTACAGGGGTCTAAAAAAGCGTCAGCGCACCTGTACAAGTCCATCATAACCTTCGAAACTCTCTGTGAGTTTTCCTCCATTCATAGTTTGTTACTGATATACTGTTATGAACCAACCCCGCCAACCCCCACAAAGTTGTCTCCAAACCAAACCAAAGGGGGGGAAAAAACCCTGAAAAAATATAATAAAAGGAGGCTTAAACTCAGAAAGCACATCCAAATATGTTCTCTGTCACTTCGGTCGAGTGGGAAGGAGCAGAGGGGACAGCCCGTCTCTTCAGTGCCCAGCTGAGATCCACGGCTATTACTCGGATTGTTCACGGTCCTGCGCTTCCTCAGCCCCGCTTCTTCCCAGGAATTCTGATGGGTTTCTAAAGGGTGATGAGTTTCCAGAGGGGCCCACTACTCTAACGGCGAGCTGCTTGGGGTTGGAATGGCAACTCAGCGCCCAGGACAGTGTTTTCCGATTCAGACAGCCGTCTGGGGAAGCAGGCCCTGCTTAGGGACAGGGCAGGGGCGCACAGACATCACACCAACAACAGAGAAGCCAAAGCACTGCTGACGGCAGCGACGAGGGACTGTTCAAAGCCAGGCGTGAAGCACAGAGTGGCGGCGGTGACCGGGCTCTCGGGAGGGGCCCCGGGCAAGGGGTCCCGGCTGCTCTGGCTGCCGGAGCGAACGAGCCCGCCAGGTGTCGAGGAGGTGGGTGACTGAGTGTGCTGGCCGAAGAGGAAATTCAGGGTGAGCAGAAGAGAGAAGGTGCTTAAATGAATTTTAAATGATACCCAATTAGGACTTGCCAGGTGGAGAATCCCAAACCCACAATCTGGATAAAACATGAGAGTAAAATAAAAGGCTGGGGATGTTAGTACATTTTATTCAGATTTGTGGGTTCCGGGAATGGTAAAAAAAGTAACTCGTTGATTGAATAACCTGTCTTACTGTAAAATCTAGAACTAAAGAGGATGATAAAATTCTGCCACGGCTCCAACAGCAGCTACGTCGTCGGTGGTATCGAACCTCGGCACACACAGGATGCCGCTGGACGTAAACGTCCCAGGCGGCCTACGGAGCGTTCATCAGAATTTTGGTGGGCTCCGAATATTTTATGCTTTATGTTCCCCTTGTACTTTCCACTTAGTAAAAAAAAAACTCTTCCAATTTATTACGGAAGGGTGTGTACTGAAATGAGTCATTTCTCAACTACCCTGAGGCAGACCCTGGAGAGGCCTACCGAAATCTCGGGGCAATTTTCATCATCCTCTTTGAGCTCTAGAATAGTGTGGAAACCAGGAGAATAAGGTACCTGCTATGTGGACTGTTGACAGAGGGTCCAGGCTGTGAGAAACTACATTTGTCTCGTGGCTGTTTGCAATGAACAGGGGTAAAGAAAGAAGAATGTTCAGTCCAAATAAAGGCAAGCTACTGACGAAAATTAAACTAAGAGTGCAGCAAAGGAAAAATAAATCAAACGAAATGATCGGTACCCACGATTAAGGAAACTGGCTTCTCTTTGGGGGGAAGAAATGAAATAAAATTGCATCTACGTTATGAGTCACTGGAGGAACGTAAATTGTGATTTGGAAGGCCACACCACAGTGGGTGTATTTCTCCCACTTTTCACGGTAGGAACTAACATGACGGGAGGCTAGCCAAGAATCTCTGTGTATTTACTAAAAGAAAGTCCAATATACCGTGCCACACAATATTTTTTTTTCTATTTTCCAGAACACCAAAACAGCACTAAAGTTCTTGATAGATAAAAATAGTAACAATGGTAATGTGAAATTGCTCTCTGTGGAGTGATCAAGACACATCAGTTAAGTACTCAAGTTAAATAAAGGCTAAAATTTGAACTGAAAAGCCAGTATTCCTTCACATTCTTAAACTAGGATCTATAGGACACTAGTGAATGTAGTAAAAAAAAAAAAATCCTCAAAAAGGTCATAACATTTATCAGCATAGAACTTAAAAGAGTTCATCACACACAAAAAAATAGAAATCAAATCAATATTTCTGAAAACTAAGGGAAATGGAATGATAATACAAATGGATATAATCATAAAGCAAGACAAAAACTAACAAAAACAAGCTTCTAATTACACAGAGAAATCAAGGATAGAGAGGAGGCGGGGCCGACTGCGGCTGTGGCCCATGGAGGCAGGAGCCTCCTGGCCTTGGGGGTGAGTCGCCTTCAGCTGCTGGCCTCTGGGGGGCGGCACCGTTGCCGGAAGCCTTCAGGACCACTCAGGAGCTTCTCCGCTTGAGAGTTAGCAGAGCCTCTGCTGACCTTATACATTCACTGGCCTCATGAGACGCTTTCGTCCCTCCTCTGGCTGAGGCACCCTTTTCAGTGGGACCTCTTTGTTTAGGTGGACAATGACAGTGGTGGTTTGGAGGGAGGAGGCACCAGAAGGACCAGGGAGCATCATTCTAGACATGGTCCTTGGAGGAGGAAAAGTAATTTGTCTCCCTGCACACCAACCGCACGTTGAGCCCTGATTCTTTCTGTTCCTGAGCGCAGGTGGCGAGGGCACGGGGCCAGGTTGAGGAGACAGTGCTTCACTGTCAGTGAGTGACAACCTCTTCTCTAGGGGGAGTCCTGCTTTGTGTGTGTTGGGGGGAGAGCCTGCAGACCCAGTAGATACAGATATGAGCACTTCCTGGTGCCCCCACGAGGCCAGTGACCAATGGAAAGTTACCGTTCTCTGTCTGTTTGGGGTGCTCCTTCCTGATGTAGGGCTCACAGATCCCGAGGTGTCCAGTTCATCAGCAGAAGACCATGAGGACAAATCCTGCATAGGAAATGGATTCTTTTGAAGGCTCTACATCCAAGAGCCACGTTGGCTCTGAAACACAGAGTGTAATCCACCCCCCCCCCCCCCCGTCCCCATCCACCCCCCCCCCCATAAAAAACAAACCATCCCTTCCTTGGGGAAGTAGAATCAAACAACTATAAGAGTATCGAAACCTAACTCTTCCATTGTATTTATTAGGCTTTCCTGGTGGTAAGTTTGCTCCTTTTGGAAGTTACAGCTACAGAATTGGTATTACAGAGTCACTAGTAGCTTTGTTCCCTAGTGACGTGCATGTGAATGAGCTGGAGCGAAGGAGGTGCAGGAATCTGGCTGTGAGCTGCAGGTTGCGCAAGCCAGAGAGAAACTGATTTATTTTGCGTTAGAAACAAAGGAGAGTCACGGGGAGCCCTTAGCATCAGAGAAACTGTATTGTTTCCAGCACTGCCGTTATTGGAGTTTTTTGACATTCTTAAAGGAGGGCAAAGTGTGTTTTCACAACAGTCTTTTATCACTGAATGAAGTTTTACCAACCATCTCTGTACCTGCAAATGTATTCCCCCAAACCAACACTATTATTACAATGCAGATTTAAGAAACAAATAAACATAATAAAACAAGCCGAGGACCTTTTCTATGAATTGATTGTCTATGAATCCGACCTTGTAGGTTGAATCATATGCAATGATTGGTTGTGATTGATCAGAGCTATGTTACAAAAAACATGTCAATTCTTAAACAAACAGGGTAAAATAAAATGCCGCAATAGTAGTGGTCCAAGGTTAGCAGTAACCACCACAGCCGGTCTCTTGGATGTACGAGAATCCAAAGCAGTGCCCTATTATACAGGTCTGTAAGGCCCTTTTTTACTTTGAGCCGTGACTGAGAGTGGACATTCTGACAAGCTCTACATTCAAAGACTTCCTGAAATGAGTAAAGGTGGTGCCTCTTTGGTATCCTGTAAGAAACTACCTAATGATGTCTGCTGGGAGCTTACCTGCTGACTGCTTGATATGTCTGATAACTTCTCCAGCTCCTTGAGCTGACGGCTGACCTCCTTCAAGAGAAGTTTGAGTCGATTTCCGATCACATGGACCTTTTCTTTGGCTTCTAAACAGTCTGTGCCTTCCGCATTCACCAGCAGTTGGCAAGACATGTCTTGCAGTGAGGCAACTTTGAGTTGGGAGTCCAACAGCTCCTGCTTTATTTGCTAGAGAGGGAGGGGGTCGGGGGAGGGGAGGGGCACAAAGAAAACCAGGTAGAAGATGACGGAAGACAATTTGACTTTGGGTGAGGGGTATGCAACATAATCAAATGTCAATAATCTGGAGAGGTTTTCTCTGAACATATGTACCCTGATTTATCAATGTCACCCCATTAGAATTAATTTTAAAAAAAGAAAAAATTTAAGTGGTGTTAATTATCTTTGAAGTTTCTGTTTTCTACTTGTAAACTGGACCCAAAAAGAAAGATTCATTTGATATGAATCCCCAAAACAAATTTATCTGTTAAAATGAACACTACACGATCAACCAAGGCTCCAAATTTTATAAATAATAAGAACCTAGCAGTCATTTGCTGACAGGGGCTTCTCATGTAGTCTATATGCTAACGAGAACTCAGAATTCTCAGCTTCCGGCTCTATGTCCTTCTTGTTTTCAACAACCGAGTCAGCCAGTGCATGGAGCCCTCCCTGCTTTAGTCTCTGGATCAATGGACTGAGGCTGCTCCATCCAATCAGAACTATATAAATTGTATTTTTATTTGCATCTATACCCACCAATCAGAACTGCAACATTTGGACTGTACAATTTGGAAGCCTTATTTACATGAAATGGACCAAAGTGGGAACTGTGGACCTGAAAGTTTTTTATAAAAGGTGACCTTTTGATTGATCAATTTATTTATTTATTTGTATTTTTCTGAAGTTGGAAACGGGAAGGCAGTCAGACAGACTCCCGCATGCGCCTGACCGGGATCCACCCGGCATGCCCACCAGGGGGCAATGCTCTGCCCATCTGGGGCATCGCTCTGTTGCAACCAGAGCCATTCTAGTGCCTGAGGCAGAGGCCATAGAGCCAATCTCAGCAACCGGGCCAACTTTGCTCCAATGGAGCCTCGGCTGCGGGAGGGGAAGAGAAAGACAGAGAGGAAGGAGAGGGGGAAGGGTGGAGAAGCAGATGGGCGCTTCTCCTGTGTGCCCTGGCCGGGAATCAAACCCGGGACTCCTGCATGCCAGGCCGAAGCTCTACCACTGAGCCAACTGGCCAGGGCTGACCTTTTGATTTTTGCCAGATGTGGTATCTCCCCAGTTTACAAACTGTTAACTGGATGAAGTCTCCTTTTAGGCTCTAGTGCCTTTTGGATTTGTTTACAACTGGATACTGAATGTTTCTAGTGTCCTTCTATCAAGTTAAAAATCTTCAAACTAATGTATCCAATTGTTGGTCAAATAAGTTTGTAAATATGGTATATAGGTTCGCTCGCTTATAGTTTGCATTGGGTGTGGGGGACAGGCTGTAAGCAGGCATGGTCGTTATAGCCTAAGGCTTAGTTTTAAGACTAAGCCTTTCCCACCCTAAGTGAGTTTGTATCAGAGACTTCCTTGTTTGTATATTGGATAAAAAAAAAAAAAAAAGAAAGAAATGTTTTTTTAAAAGAATTTTTGATAATTGGAGAAAGTCTGTAAAGTGCAACATGCCATCACTTTAACTTACTGGGAAATTCTCCCTGAGAAGCGTAATGCTGTGGTCAAGTACATCTAGGTATATACTCTGCTATCTGTTCAAGATTCTAAAAAGGATAGATGGGTGATTTATTATTCACAACTTAAAGCCTGAGGTCAAAAGTCTAGTGAAAATGCAGTCGCACAGCTATTTCCTCTTGGATTCTAAGACCTTTATGGTACTAAATTAAAAGCACCTACTCTGTTGGGTAGGTTAGTGAGTGTTAAATGTTAAGAAATAACATTTTAAAAATACAGAAAGCTGCAAAATTCAAATCATTTTCTCCTAATGGAATGCAAATATGCTTCTTTATCTCCTTTAAAATGTACACTGTACATTATATTGTCCAAAGTTCTTTGTGTAAGAATCTACACAGAAACTCTGCAAGTTTCCTTTTGAATTTAGTGCTAGGAAAAGTTTCCTGCTCCTTGAGAAGTGGCGTGCTTTCTTGTCAGATAATAAAAGTAAGTGAACTTATCACATTTCCCTTTTTGTCTTAACTTTCAGAAAGTTTGGTATAAAGGTTAAATGTGAAATTTGGTACACTTAATTCTTCTTAGGAAGGCTTAATGTTCTCTATTTTTTGAGGAGGAGAGAGAGAAAGGGAGAGACATGAGAAATATCAACTCATAGTTGCAGCACTTTAGTTGTTCATTGATTGTTTTCTCATATGTGTCCTGACTGGAGGGGGGTCTAGCCAATCCAGTGACCCCTTGCTTAAGCCAGTGACCTTGGATTCAAGCCAGGACCATGGGATCATGTCTATGATCCCACACTCAAGCAGCCAGTGACCCCGTGCTCAAGCTAGTGAGCCTGCGCTCAAGCTGGATGAGCCTGCACTCAAGCCTGCAACCTTGGGGTTTCAAACCTGGGATCTCAGTGTCCCAGGTCCACCCTCTATCCACTGTACCACCACTGGTTAGGCGACGCTCTCCATTTTAATAGCTATAATATCCTTTAATTATAAACGACCTGATATGCTTTTGGGACATAGATGTAACAAATACATTTAAATAAAATATAATTCGACCCTGGCCAGGTAGCTCAATTGGTTAGAGTGTCATCCCAATAAAACAATGTTGCAGGTTTGATCCCGGGCCGGGTCACATACAAGAATCAACCAACGAATGCATAGATAAGTGTGGTGCTTGCCAGGGGTAGGAAGAAGGGAGGAGGCAGAGGAGAGCGTAGGAGGGATAAATGGTGATGGACAGAGACTTGATTTGGGGGGGGGGGGGTGAACACACAGTACAGTGAACAGAGATGTGTTGTAGAATTTGCACTTGAAACCTGTATAATCTTGCTAACCAGTATTACCCCAATAAATTCAGTTAAATAAATAAATGGAAAAATAAATCAATGTTTCTTTCTCTTTCTGTCTCTCTAAAATCAATCAATAAAAAAAGTATAATTCAGCAAAGGCCTGCTTTTAATACACACACGTTGATTTAGATGGAAACATTTTAGATTTCTATAGTTGAAGAATGACTTTAGAACCAGATTCTAAAGCCAGTGGATGTCATCTACTATGCATGTTTGCTTCCCAAATATTAGAAACTATGTATGTGAAGCAAAGCATAATTAAGCTAGAGATTAGAGCCTCAAAGGTAAAAAATATTACCCCCTACATTCTTTTTCCAGCAAATGCAATGGACCGCAGCTAAAAATAGCCACAGGCTGCGGACGGCCCGCTTCTTACCGCCAGCTGCCGGTGGTGGTCCTGAAGGACCTCGGCCTCCAGGTGAGAATCGATAGGAACGATCTCGTTTTTCCTCCTGTCGATGTTCTCCAGCATGAGCAGCAAGCCGTGACTCATTTCATGAAAATCCTGAGGGGGAAAAAAACAAACAAACTAAAACAACCCAGAGAGCTCAACATCATCTTGAATGATATATTTTTCCTTCCCCTGCAGCTTAAATTCCCATTCTTTACAACGGCGACCACTGACAATGACACTATGGCTTTAAGATTTTAGACACAACTCCTTTCTGAGGAAGGCACTCACGCTGTCATAATTATCCAAGTTCACATTCTTACCAGAAGCATCTAATTTATCACTTGAGGGAAAATTCAGACATAAGGAAAATTGGTTTCAAAATGCCCAACACTAGAGAAATTTCTGGGGCTCTTACATAGTTTGGAAGGAAGCAACACTGCCCCTTTCTCTTCTCCCTGAATTCAAATCCTGCCATTTTTTAAGGCCTAAATCCAATCCCATGATGGCCTTTATCCACCCATTTGTTCATTCATGTATTATTCAAGTACAGTTCCTGAAGACCTCCTGTGCGGAAGGCACTGTACTAGGAGTGGGTGCAGGGTTGAAACAACAGCTTGGGTACCTGCCTTCAGGGCTCGGGTCCTCTCGGGGCACGTATGAATCCAGAAAGCAGGATTCACATCCTGAAAGGGCTTTCCTCCATGCTCAGAATATAATCCTAACTCCCGGTCAACACCTCCAAAGCCCCGTGCTCTCATTCCTGACCTTCCTGATCTTTCTTACCTCTCCCTGCCTCTCGGACCACATTCTGATCACACTGGCCCTCTTTTCTGTCTTTCCAGATACTAAGCTCTTTCTTTCTGTTCTGTCTGCTTCACGGAAGCATCTTTCCAATGTCAGCTCAAAGGTCCTTAGAACTTCCCGGACCACCCTCCCTAACTGACTCTTCTCAATTCTCTATCAGCATCCTGAAATAACTTGGTTAACCATTTCATTGAATTTTATTGTCTGTCCCCCCCCCCCCCAATAGAAGTAGAGGCTGTGCTGTATCCTGACAGTTTAGCGCAGTATCTGTCAGACAGTGGACACTCGGCCCAGGTGGTATGAATGGATGAGTAAGTATTTTGTCATGCTCACTTTGATGTGTAAGAACTATCTTTCTATGCTCAGCAAACGTCTGTTGAATAAATAAACAAAATAGATGAAATGAAAGAAGAAGGAACGGTGGGGCTGAAAGAGGCTTGTGGGGACAGTCTCGTTAGCTGGACGAAAGATGGGGACTCGCTGCTTTGAACCCCTGTTCACACGCACAGATTTTTCCAGTAAAACAAAAAGTTTGGGTGCAAAGTTATCACGTTCACATATTGACTCCGGGGAGCAACTGCATCCTTGTGGTGACTTTCATAAATCAAGTCACAGACTCCGCCAGCCTGGAACTGCCTGACTGAGAAGCGTGGCCTGCCCAAGCCCCGCGCACCTGACACTGCATCAGGGCGTCCTGGAGCCGGCCCTGCCACGCCTCCAGCAGGGAGCACACCCGGTCCCAGCGCGCGTTCATCTGGGACAGGCGGTCCTGCAGCTCCCGGCTCTCCGGACTGCCGGCCTGGGTGAACTCGGCGCTGCACAGGTTGATGGACAGGATGATGGCTTTGCGGTGGTCCACAGCTTTCTGCAGCTCCTGCAGAGAGAAAGGGGAACAACCAAACCAGGAAAAGTATGATTAAACATTTTTCAATAGTCTGAGACCTTTGGAAATGCTTCACCCAAATTAAAAAAAAAAAAAAAAAGAAATCCATGAATTAAAACTGGCCTTAACAGAATAGCTAGATAAGATACAGTGAGTTCACACCACTGAGAACCACGCTGCAGGCAAAAGAAATGGGTGAAATGTACACCTGAGTAGACAAGCGGAGCCCAAAACAATATGGTGTGGAGCCCAAAACAATATGGTGTGGAGCGGAAGAGTCGGAAACAGAATATGCGCAACTAACGGCATTTACGTCATTTAAAATACATGTGTGTCCACACCAGTCTGCTTTCCTCATGAATACATAGGAACAAAGAATATTCATTGACTATTTCAGAATGGCTGCCAGGGTTCGAGGACTGAAAAACAGGGTGTACGGGGTGGGAAGGATACATAAATAAAATGAAGAGGAACTTTGCAGGAAGTAACCATGACCCTGCGCAATGAAATAAGGCGTATGATTACCTCAGCCCCCAGCATGGGATTTCAACAACAACACAAAGCCAAGCTGGGCTCCATTAGTTCTGAGCAGCAGGAAATGTGCTTTTTGTTCTAGTGTAAGAATTCCGTTTCAATAGACCAATGGTACTCAGAGTTCTGTGCATAAGAATAAAATGGGAAGCTTGATAAGAAAGCAGCTTCTCAGGCTCTGGCCTCCATAGGCCCAGACAGTGGCCCATAGGATGAGGACACGGCCTATACCATGGGCCACCTTCTAGTGATGGTTAAGAGAATGAACTGAGTATTCAATCAGCTAACCAACTTAGTTTGATTTCACACACACGCACAAACACACACTCACCAGGCAACTTGATTTTTCACTCTGTGCGTCTCCTAAAGATCTAGAACTAAGTTCCAAGAACTTGAGAATACAATTATGTACTAATAACTGAATACTGGGTACTGTTTAAAAATCTCCAGATCAAGTTAGGGTGAGTGATCCTGCAAATCACATCTACCCAGGCTACACTTCCTATAATTTCTCACTTTTCTGCAAAGTTTCCAGTGTGGCTTAATTTTTTAATATTCAATAGAATATTTATTATTATTTTTTATTCAGTAAGAAGCGGGGAGGCAGAGAGACAGACTCCCCACGCGGCACACCTGGGATCCACCCTGCAAGCCCACTAGGGGCTGGTGCTCTGCCCACCTGGGGTGTTGCTCAGTTGCTGAGCAACTGAGTTCTTAGCACCTGAGGCAGAGGCCATGGAGCCATCCTCAGTGCCCAGGGCCAGCTCACTCCAATTGAGCCATGGCTGCAGGAGGGGGAGAGAAAGAAGTGAAAGGGGGAGGGGTGGAGAAGCAAATGGGCACTTCTCCTGTGTGCCCTGATCAGGAATCAAACCTGGGGCATCCACATGCTGAGCCAGCGCTCTACCACTGAGCCAACTGGCCAGGGCCAATAGAATCTTAACATACTGAATATGGATTCAACCACAGAGACAGAAAAAGATTGAGAGATATTATGGAAAGATAATTGGCTGTTTACAGATTTATTTTCAGAAAACAGAGAGGATTTTGGGGGAGGAGTTCAGGGGAGGGTGGCTTTTTTTTTTTTGTCACATAAGCTGACGTTCAGGGTCTCATTTCTCTACCCTAATCTCACTTGAGTCTCAGACCCTGGCCAGCACTAGTATCATCACCTTTGTAAGGAATCTAGTTTTAATGCCACACTGCCTCACATTTTCCCAGAGAGCAACTAAAGGAATTCAAGTACTCTAGAGAAAAACGCATTTTAGAATTCAGATCATGTAAATTGCATCTCTCATCGGACACTTCATCCTGAAACTGATGCGGCTGGTGAAGAAGGCTGAACATCGGTGGAGAAGACTCATTTCTCTGTTGGAAAATTTCACTCCCAACCATCACCAAGGCAAGCCACAAAAACATCACCCCGGATAAATAGTGTAGATGGAAACCAGAGAGACACACAAAAGCAGTGCGCTGAATCCTTGAGCCTGCAGAGCCTGGGCGGCTCTGTTCTGAGGGAGAGCTCTCCTCCATATTCTCCAAAGAAAAAGACAGACTCAAAAGAGCTATTAAGAAGAAACTGAGCTCTTGCTCCACAGGATACTTACAAAAGTCTGAGCACAGCAGTGCATTTCAATGGCTGGGCTAAGGAGGAGCGCTAAGATCCAGAGATGGAGTTAAAGGAAGTTCTGTTGTGTACCACACCCATGCAAAAAAAAAAAAATCTCAGGTGTTTTATCACAATGACTCCATAGTTTTGTCTCACGAAAAATTGCTTCTGCCGTGACTAGAGTCTCTATTTCAGAAGTTCTGCTGATGCCAGAATGTCCAATGACTTCATTAGGTCTCCACAAACTCACATATAAAAAGTCTTGAAGCCCTGGCCGGTTGGCTCAGCGGTAGAGCGTTGGCCTAGCGTGCGGAGGACCCGGGTTCGATTCCTGGCCAGGGCACATAGGAGAAGCGCCCATTTGCTTCTCCACCCCTCCGCAGCGCTTTCCTCTCTGTCTCTCTCTTCCCCTCCCGCAGCCGAGGCTCCATTGGAGCAAAGATGGCCCGGGCGCTGGGGATGGCTCTGTGGCCTCTGCCCCAGGCGCTAGAGTGGCTCTGGTCGCAACATGGCGACGCCCAGGATGGGCAGAGCATCGCCCCCTGGTGGGCAGAGCGTCGCCCCCTGGTGGGCGTGCCGGGTGGATCCCGGTCGGGCGCATGCGGGAGTCTGTCTGACTGTCTCTCCCTGTTTCCAGCTTCAGAAAAATGAAAAAAAAAAAAAAAAAAAAAAAAAAAGGCTTGGAACTTTTAAAGCCTTGGAGGAACCCGGTAATAGCTCGATTTCCCTGAGGAGTGGTGTAATAGGTCCTAGAGGTACCCGGATGGTTCATAAACTTCTCATTGATCACTTAAAAATACCAACTTATTAAATCATACATGATTATTTACATGAGGAGTACTTCTACAATGTGGTCCATCCTTCTGCCCTTCCAAATCTTCTTTACAAACACTGATTTCGCATGGCTGGGCGGGGGGGGGGGGAGGGGAGCATTTGTGTGCCCTGTGCCAACAATTTCCCTGCGGCTGGATCATAGTAACAGGGCTAGAGTGCCAGGCATCCCGCGTGGCCGCTCTGGGAAAGGCCGAGGGCAGCTTACCTTGAGCTTTTTGATTTGGAGCTCGATGGACTGGAGGTCAGTGCTGAGCTCCAGGCGCTGCAGCTGCTCCAGCTCCTCCTCCGTCGCCCCCAGCCAGGTCCAGATGTTGCTCAGGTCGGAGCTGAACTGCTGCCACTTCTGGAGGTTCTGCTTCATCCGCAGCTCCTTGCTCAGGGCCTGCGCCTGCATCAGCTCCCAGCGGTCGATCACGCCTGGCCAGACGCGACGTACACACAGTTACAAGGCGTTTTCCTACGCATCCCGTGTTTGGGAAATGCTTTAAACACGCACTGGCGGCTGACTTTAAACAGCCACAGAAAGAAAAGTAATTCTACTGAGCACTTCTGTTGCTGTCAGCTATAAACAACAGCATCATGGCTGTGTTCTTCCTATTTGCATTTTTAATGGTGATGCAGTAAAACAAAAGAAAGAGAAAAAGAGTGAGCTGCGTAGGTTTTAACATTGTAAAGAGCTCTATAAAGTAGTGAGCAGCAGTGTGCATGAAGATAAAATTCAGTTCTTGACCTAATTCTGCAACAGAACTCTGTGAGCATACATACAAAATGCCTGACTTAGTCATGGTAGAGACTCTGCTTTGAAATCGGGACAGACACAGAAAATAACACTGTGATGCCTTTCCCCTCCCTCTTCTGTCACAGGAGATCACTGGAACACGGAGAAAAGTTCTCAGGACAGAAAAGCACAGAATGAGGTAAGCAACACTTGGGTCAACAAAGTGTTTCCAAATCTTCCATTTCCTTCCGTCTCGAATTGAGCAGCTCACTCACCAGCGGTCTGGGTCTCGGTACTATTCAGGTTGACAAAGCCAGGAAAATTCTCCTCTTCCTCCTTCAGTTTGTGCTCCAGCCTCTTCACGGAGTCGATACTGCTGCTGCATTCAGCCAGAAGTTTCATCTGTTTAGACACAGAAAACAGGCCCCCATCACTGAATTCTCACATTGCCATGAGTGCAAGAGCTTCCGGGGACAATATCTCTGTACTGCCTCGAAAAGGACAGTGGCTGTGTTTTACTTTTCTGTGATACTCTGCTAAAAAAGAAAACGGCCAAGTTCAAAAACATGCATCTTAAACGTGTGACACCTTCTTATATACATAAAGCAATACCTCAAAGACACACTTTGCATGTGAAATCCTCAAAATTTCTTTGCAACTTATGAATGAAGGCAAACTAAACTCAGAGCCCTCAGCTCCTACTACATCTCTAATTTTTTGGCACGTTGCTCCCTCTTTTTTAAACTGAAAAATGGAAACAATAATATTAACATAAATCTCAAAGGGACAGTTTTTGCATTAAATAATTAAAATACTTAAAAGCATAAAGCAAAATTAGAACCTCATATTGAATGAGAACATTTAAGCATAATTTAATAGGTATTAAAGGGATAAATTCTAACATGAAAGGAGAAGCTTCCAGATACTTTGAAACAAACTAAAAATGAAAACACAACAATCCAAAACTATGGGACACAGAGAAAGTAGTCTTAAGAGGGAAAGTCATAGCATGATAAGCCTATCTCAAGAAACAAGAAAAATCTCAAACAGTCTAACTTTACATTTAAAGATCTTGAAAAAGAACCACAAATGAAGCCCAAAGTGAGTGGAAGTAAGGAAATAATAAAGATCAGAGCAGAATAACAGAATAAAGTCCTAGAAATATATAATTTTCCAAACTGGATTCAGGAAAAATAAGAGAATCAGAATAACCAGATTACAGCTAGTGAAAATGAAGCATTAATCAAAAAACTCCCAACAAACAAAAGTCTTGGACAGGATGGTTTCACACGTAAGTTTTACCAAACATTCAAAGAAGAAATAACACCAATCCTTCTCAAACTATTCCAAAAAATTCATGAGGAGAAAAGATTCCCAAAGTCATTTTATATGGCCAACATTATCCTAATTCCAAAACCAGATAAAGACACTACAAAGAAAAAAAATATATAAACCAATATCCCTGATGAACATGGATGCTAAATTTGAGACAAAATATTAGCAAACTGCATCCAACCATACATTAAAAAGTTTACACACCATGATCAAGTGGGGTTTATTCTGGTGATGCAAGGTTGGTACAAATCATGCAAATCGATAAAAGTGATACGCCACAGAAACAAAATGAAGGATAAAAATCACATGCTCATATCAACAGATACAAAAAAAGCATTTGATAAAATCCAGCACCCATTCATAAAAAAAACTCTCAACAAAGTAGAAATAGAGAAGACATACCTCTGCATAATAAAGGCCATATATCACAAACCCACAGGCAATATCACACTCACTGGGCAAAACTACAAGAGTGGTCCTGGCCCAGTGGTTCAGTGGATAAAGCATTGACCTGGTGCACCAGACGTCACAGGTTCAACCCCTAATTGGGGCACGTCTGAGAAGCAATCAATGAATATACAACTAAATGGAACAACTAAATGAAACAACAAGTTGATGCTTTTCTGCCCTTCCCCTTTCTCTCATATTAATGGGAAGAAAAATACAAGCATTTCCCTTCAGATCCGGAACAAGACAGGCATGTCCACTTTTACCGCTCTAATTTAACATAGCAGTAGAAGTCCTAGCCACAGCAATCAAACAAGAAGAAGAAATAAAAGATATGCTAATTGGAAAGGAAGAAGGAAAACTGTCATTATTTGCAGATGACATGATACTGTATATAGAGTACCCTAAAGATTCCACAAAAAAACCACGAGAACTAGTAAATGAATTCAGTAAATATCCAGAATTCAGTTGCATTTTTACAAACCAATAATGAACTATCAGAGAGAGAAACTAAGAACATAATCTCACTCACAATTGTTTCAAGAAGAATAAAATACCTAGGAATAAATGTAATGAAGGATGTAAAAGATCTATACTCATAAAACTATAAGACGCTGAAGAGAGAAACGGAAGAAGACACAAGTAAGTGGAAACATGCACTGTGTTCATGGATAAGAAGAATTAATATCATTAAAATGTCCACACTATCCAAAGCAATTTATAGGTTCAACAAAATTCTTATCAAGATACCATTGGTATCTTTCACAGAAATAGAATAAATATTTCAAAAAGTTATATGGAACTATGAAGGACCTTGAATAGCCACAGCAATCTTGAGAAAGAACAAAGTTGGAATAATCATGCTACCTATATCAAACTATACTACAGGCCATAGGAATTAAAACAGCATGACGTTGGCACAAAAAAAGACATATAGATCAATGGTACATAATAGAAAGCCTAGAAATAAACCCAGGCCTTTATAGGAAATTAATATTAGATAAAGGAGGCAAAAACATACAATGGTCAAAGACAGTCTATTCAGTAAACGGTGTTGGGAAAACTGGACCGATACGTGAAAAATGAAACTAGACCACCTTCTTACACCATACACAAAAATAAACTCAAAATGGATTAAAGACTTAAGTAGTAGACTCAAACCATAAAAATTCCAGGCAGTAAAACTTTGGACATTCCTTGTAGTAATATATTTTCTGATATATCTCCTTGGGGGAGGGAGACCAAAACAAAACAAAACAGAAAAACAAAACCAAAAACAAATGGTCATTTTACGCCGAAGAGAGAGGGGTGGAGGAGGTGGAGGAGGGTGTGGGAGGATAAATGGAATGGACAGAGATCTGACTCCGGGTGGTGAACACACGGTACAGTGTACAGATTGTGTGCTGGGGAACTGTGCACCTGAACCCGCTATCATTTCATTAACCAGTGTCACCCTAATAAACTCAGTTAAAAAGGAGAATCTTCCAACTCCATGTCTAGTATGCACACTTGTGAAAGATGAAAAGAACAAATCATTTCATGGCACTCCTGCTATACTGAGCATGAAGTTACCATTCATAGCCTTTAACAAATCACATTGCTATTAATTGACTTTGACCGCTTTTGATTGAGGTTGAGTATAATCTCAGTGATGTCAGCACAGTCCTCAGGAAACTATATTTTGAAAAAACAGGTTTCCACTATAATAGAAGTCAGTAGAATGGGCCAGACTGGACAGGAAGTACACTCATGACTGATCACTCTTCTGTAATTGTGAGGACACGAACATCGGCACATATAACTGGGACGGCCCTGTTCCCTGGGTGAGCTGCCATTAGACTTTGGGAAGTGAATAATTGTTTCCTTTTCCCCCGGCAATCTTTGGGGTGAGCAAAGAGGCTATGACATGGAAGGGGTTGACTTTCAGATTCTCTTTTTTAAATATGTGTAGGAAAACAGTTTTCTGGGGGGGGGGAAATCATACTGCTCACAAGTATTAGGGGCTATTTCCAAAAGAATATGAAGCGATAAAATATCCCCTGATTTTTGTGAGCAGCGTATTTGGTCAGTAACTTGAGCAGAGCAAATAAAGTCATTATATACTTTCCTAAGTTCTTTAAAGAAAAGGAGCAGCGACAGACACAATCTCTTGCCATCTTTTCGACAATCCCTCCTGTTAGAATTGTTTTCTGCAGAACGAGCATACTAAACACAGAGGATAAAACCATTCCCAAGGTTACTCAGTGAATCGATAAACTCAGGGTAAAAAAAACATAATACTAATAATTAAAATTCCATGTTAGTAATGTATTAGCTGAAATCTGCGGCTCCAAGGATAACTGTGGTCCGAAAATTATTAGCCGAATTTGGAAAATTGCCTAATCACTTTCAGGAGCCGAAGCGTTTTGTTGCTTTCAGTGGAAGGGAGCTCACTCAGCCCTCTGTGTAAGGGAACAGGCTGCCGATGGCAGCAGGTGAGCGGGCCTGAGCGCGGTCCAGGCTGACTCAGAGGGTAACCTGCTAACAGGGCTTTGTTTTGCACCTCCACGCCTGTGAGTTGCTGGGAAGCATGGTGTTTGGAGAGCTCACAAAGCCCTCATGCCCCAGACAAATTGTTCTCTGTCACACCACTGTGATTTCCAGGTAACTGTCTGGACCCCAGAGGTCAGGATACTCACGTAGCCTCGGTAGCTGGCGTCCAGCTCCGGTCCTGTGGGAGTTTTGCTGCGGATGACGGCTTCGGTTTGCTGCATCTGAAAGTGGCTGTCGTCCAGCGCTTTGTCCAGCTGTCGGATCTGGGACTCTAAGGCACTGGAAGCCCCTGCAGTGTCAACCATAAGATTTTTTTTTTTTTTTTTAACAAGCTACGCAAGCTTGAAAATCAAGAAGTTTAAGAAATTATTTCAGTTAAAGCTGTATAGAAATAGCATGTGTGTAGGTAATTACAAAGCAAGTTTAGTACTAACGTGCTGGTGGGTTAGATGTTAAATGACCAGACCAATGAATGAGCTTGAACTAAGAGACCTTGCTGGGTGGACACTGCAAAAGGGCTCTGCAGTGGGTCCTAACAGCCTGTGTCTGCCCCCTTTTACAGCTGATCCCCTGAAAATCTGCATGTTGTGAGCCGCGGGAGGCCTTTCTAAAATCCTTAGGGGGTATCCTCTGATCCCCAATAATTACGAGGAGCTTAGCTCTCATATATTTCTCTGCAGTCACTAACCTCGCAGAAAAAGACATGCCCTGCAATTTTTCTTTCTGCATCTCGTTAGAAGGTGGTGCTGCTGACATGCTGCATGGCTGCCTCATCCGCTTGTGGTATTATTTCAAGTTCACCAATTAAAGACGAGCTCAAGACAGGTATGTATGGAAACACCAAACTAGCAATGACTGGCTTTTGTTCAAAATTTGATTCAAAACCAGGAGAAAGCTCTCGGCTTTCTTAGTCATAGCCTAGACCTCCTAGCTCACTCTCCTTCCAGAGATATAACACCTTTCAGCAAGACTATTTGTGTGTGTGCATTTTGTGTGCATGCATATGTGTGTGTGTGTGTGTGTGTGTATTGCAGTCTTTGACTTGAACAAGAACATTGATTAACAGAGTGCAGCTAGCACAAGGTGAAAGCAGAACGAATATTAGTAAGCCTTATGAATTTTTATTTTTCTGTAAGAAAAGACCTCGAGGTCCACCTGGCAGAGGTCTCTTACTGGGACCCACTCGGGCAGTCATCGTTTTACTAACGATACTTTCCTTCAAAACCCAAGTGTTCCCCAGTAACCCTGCAACTCAGTACCACATCACTGTGTTAAACTCTACTCTCCACCCTCCTCCGCGTTAGTGACCCCGAACCACATACAGTTTGTCTAACGCAACGTTAAGAGAAAGTGATTTCATTTTCCTTTTTAAAATTTTTCCTATTTCAGGAATTGTTCTGTCCTGAAACGAAAATCTAAGTCTTAAGATACGATGGAATACATATTTTATGTCATATTATTTTATACGTGGTAAGACTTATTACACAAAATTTCCATAGAGCTGAACATCTGGGCTCACTCCTTGTCTAACATGTAAGCCCCGAGGTCCAGGGGGATGTGGGGTGGGCTCGAGGTCACAGATGCAGGCTGGTGGTCTTGGACCAGGGCCCTGAACCCTGACTCTCCAGCCAGAAGCAGGTGGGTGATTCATCAAAGGCATGGAGTCAGGGCTGCTAGGGCCAAAGAGGCGCTAGGGCACAAATGCTGAAAACCCAGCATTTCCGTCTCCCGTTCTCAGCTGTCAATGGACATCACAGGTCTATACTTAATGAGGCCGAGCACCAGCTAACAGGTTCAGAAGTTATTTCACTGCACTTGAGTATTCAACTCTTACTTTTGGTTTGATCAACCAAATGGTTGTTTTGTTTTGTGTGTTTTTTGTGTCCCTGGTACAGCGTCAGAGAAGAAGGTTCTGCCTTAACATGCTTGTGCCGCAGCGCCCTGAGAGGGACAGGAGCTGAGAGAAGACAGAGGCTTGTTACGGGGAGGGAGGGGGCTCGCTGTGGCTGGGAGTGCCTACCAGAGGTATTTCTGATGGCACTTTCTGTGAGTTTTACATAGGCCTCGGGACTTTCGGGGATCATTACATCTGCAAAAAGAGCACAGTCTAAGTTCACAGGTAAGTTCCGGAAACGTGGATTCCCTTGAGGCAGGAAAACAACTTTCCTAGAGAAAGAAAGGAAGTTAGTCATTGTGGACAGATAGCTCCAGGGCACTCACGAGTGTGAGCACGCCCACCAATGGTGTCCTGAAGTGAGTCGTAGTAATCAGAGTGTGAGCCCTCACACTCACTGACTGGGAGTGTGTTATGAGCCAGGCACTGTTACATACTCATTTAACCTTACATCAACTCTACTGGGTGCGTGAGGATGTCATTTCCACTGTATTGATGAGGATACTGACGTCGAGGGGAATTGGGTTACTTCTCCAAGTTTCAGCACCTTCTAAAGAGGCAAAAGTGAAATGTTGCCCCAGAGTGTTAGTTTCGAGAGCGGCGCTGAACGAGGCCAACAGAGATCACGTGAGCCACATATGTGATGTCAAAGGTTCTAACTGCCAAGTCAAAAAAGTAATTAAGAAGTAGGTGAAAATAATTTTAAAAATTTATTTTACTAAACCAATATATTCAAAGTATAACATGTAATGTTAGGTATTCTCTGTGTAAGTCTTTGAGATGCATGCATTCACATAAGTGCGTCTGATACAACAAATCTCAACGCAGTCATATGTCAGTGTTCAGCAGTCACACTGTGGCCAGAGGCTACATATTGAACTGGGCTGCTTTAGATGCCAAGTGCCGAACTACAGACGACACTATAACGACAAAACAGAAAGAAGAGAAAGCACATCTTTCACCACGATGCCCATGCCACAAAGCTGCCTCAATCCCAATTTTATCACTCATCAGTTATGGGGAAGACTTCTTATGACTTCTCACATCCTTTCCAATTTATTTTCAATGCTGCATCTTTAGTTCAGGCCACCATCCATCTCTGTCCTGGATTATAAAATTATAAAATAGTCCATTTGGACTCTTTTTCTCCCAGTGCACTTCCCTACATATAGCATCAAGACAGGGTCAGCCTGCCCTGTGGTGGCACAGTGGGTAGAGCGTCGACCTGGAATGCTGAGGTTGTCATTTCAAAACCCCGGGCTTGCCTGATCAAGGCACATACAAGAAGCAACTATGAGTTGATATTTCTCATTTCAACCCACCTCTCTAAAATCAATAAATAAATCTTAAAAAGAAAAAGACAAGTTTGTTGAAAATATGCATGTGGCATATCGCCTCCTTCCTTAGAGCCTTGCTGTGGCTCCCCATTACCCTCAGGATGAAAGCCAACCTCCTTTCCACATGAACAGCCTACTTTCTGACCAGGTCCTGGTCTGCCTTTCCACCTATTCTCTGTCTACTCTAAGCTTTCCAACCTACAGTCTTGTCATTATGGACAAAGGCCTGGTGAGTTCGTCACAAGGCTGGGACGGGTGCCCTCCCCTCCCCTCCTCGGAACATCTGCCTGACCAACCCCTCCTCGTCCTTCCCTGAAGCCATCCCTCAAAGCTCCGGGTTAGCTGCCCCTGGTGTTTCCGCGCGTCCTCGTGCACGTGGCTATCCTAACGTCACACACGTCTTGCTTGTTGTCCGTGTCCCACACTTGAGTGTAAGAATAGGAACCGTATGTTCCCAGTACTCAGCAAAGCGCTTGTCGCAGAGTAAGACCTAGTATGTGTGGGATAAAGCAATGGTCACACCACCTCTCATAGTTGATAATCACATGGATATCCAATGTGCCCTCCTTACATCTGCAAAAAGAGCACAGTCTAAGTTCACAGGTAAGTTCAGGAAGCATGGATTCCCTTGAGGCAGGAAAACAACTTTCCTAGGGAAAGAAAGGAAGTTAGTCATTATGGACAGATAGCTCCAGGGCACACCGGAGTGTGAGCAGGTGGGAGGAGGAGGAAGGTGATTCCGCTGAGCTCACAGGTTTCTAGTACAACACCACTGCCTTTGCTCTTGCTTCGGGCTGGCAAATAGGAAGAGCTCTCTCTTACCTGCTAAGCCAACAGCTCCCCTGAGGTAGAATTCTTTGTCTTCCTGACCCTCTTCATCCTCGGAGGGCAGAGCTCTGGACACGGCAGATTCCAGGTCCCGACTGAGGTCATAGTCATGGTCCCACTCCAGGGGGATGGAGTCCACACTGGCAGGCGTGTCGCGTCCTGACCGCTCGCTCCGGACGGGCTGGGCGAGTGAAAGGGAAGGGTTGGAGGAGGGCTGAGGGGACAGCGCGCTGTCCGCAGCGGGTTCGTGCCAGCGGAGGTCCGAGAGAGCTGCCGAGTCCTCCGGCTCCAGCTCCCGGTCAGAGAGGTCGTGCTCATCGTCGGGGAGCTAGAAATGCAGTTGACCAGCTCTGTTACTGCGGCGACCAGATGACCCTTACGCTTCTTGCTCTGCTTCTCGCCAGACCTCAGAGTTCAAGCTTCCCTGGGTCACATTCCTACCCTCAGTGGGGATCATTTTAAACTTCCTATCATCACATAAATAAGAATCCTGTGATCACTTTTAAAAACGGCATAAATTACTGTAACAAAGCCTCAGTTTTAGCACTTGCAAAAATGGAAATTGTATTAACATCTATTTCAAAGAATTGGCATAAAATTAAATAAGATAAGGCAAATAATCCTGTGCTTGCAACACAACGTGTACACAATGGTGCATGTCGGGAACGGAAGGAAATCACTAACAAAGCCTTAGCTGTCCTTCTTTAATCCTATAATCTTACATCTCAAATACAAAATATACTTTAACACAGAAGTTTCCAAATATTCTAATAATAACATCTCAATACCCAGATGTGATTATGGCATCAATTAGGGAAATAGAAGAGAAAAATGACTCAATGAAACTTCCTCCATAGTTGAGAAACTATTGACATTGTTCACTTCCATCTCTTTCATTTCTTCTAGAAGCTTCTTTATCTTCCATAGAAGATATGTACCAAGAACTCCTCTAAGCTCTCTATCTATTTATCTATCTAGCCTCATTTCATGTCCCAAACAATCTTTTCTGCAAGGTAGGCACTGTTATTAAAACCAGTTTTCCAGTTGAGGAAACTGAGGCAAGATACATGAAATAATTTGCTGAGAGTGACATAGACAATCCATGTCAGAGGTGGGACCAGAACCCAGGCATTCTGGGCCCAGCGTCTGGGTTCTCAGCCACTGCCCGGTGCTGCCTAACCCCACACGATTCTTTCTCTTTAGAGTTAATGAGCACGAGACACCGCGGTACGCACAGGCAGGCGGATCAGCTTCCGGTGGTACCGCTCCACGCGCCCGAAGACCTCCTGACAGTAGCGCCGCAGCTCCTCCAGCTCCTCCTCGATGACTGCCGCGTCCAAGGGCTCGCTCTTCTCGATCAGCTGTTCTCCTTGGGCGATTATCTGTTCAATCTTGTTGTGGTTCAGTGAGATCTCCTGCTGGAATGCCTGTGGAGCACATGCCTCAGGTGATTTTTATTGCTTGGATTGCCATGAAATAATTAGAAGATGCATATTTGGAAAAACCATGTAGGGTATATTGAATTTACCATATGCCATTAATAAGCCAAGGGTCTATTACTTTATACGGTAAAACATAAAACATTTTAAATTAGAACATGAGTTGGAAATGAAATTATTAAAATTCTGTGACCCAGAAGAGAGTCTCTGGTTAATAAAATTCACTACCATGGACAGTGCAGGCAGAAAATCTCAGGGAAAGCATTCAAACCCATCATAAAGTTGATAGCATTGGTTATCCTTGATAAAAACCAATTGTAATCATTATAATGCTACTTAAATAAATACAGCAGTTTAAAGAAATACATTGAATATTTCAATTTTACATCATGTATGACTAAGAGAAACCAAGCAAATGACAATTTCATAAATGCTTCTCAGATGATTTTTATAGCTATAAGACACAAGCAAGAGACCCTGGCTGGTTGGCTCAGTGGTAGAGCGTCAGCCTGAAGTGTGGAAGTTCTGGGTTCAATTCCCAGTCAGGGCACACAGGAGAAGGACCCATCTGCTTCTTTACCCTTCTCCCTCTCCTTCCTCTCTGTCTCTCTCTTCCCTTCCTGCAGCCAACACTCAATTAGAGCAAAGTTGGCCCAGGTGCTGAAGATGGCTCCATGGCCTCCACCTCAGGTGCTAGAATGGCTCCGGCCGCAACTGAGTGATGCCCCAGATGAGCAGAGCATCGCCCCCTGGTAGGCTTGCTAGGTGGATCCTGGTCGGTTGCATACAGGAACCTGTCTACCTGTCTCCCTGCTTCTAACTTCAGGAGAAAAAAAAAAAAAGACATAGCAGGAAGGATTAAGAATTAAAATGATTTGAAAAATAAAGAATTCTGGAGGTCATTTAGACTCATTCTACAAGGTTCAAAAGAGTTAAAACTACTTGGGACAAGTTTCAGGGAATACATCTTAATTCACAAGAATAAACTCTGGAATAGTCAAAATTGTCCAATAATGAAAAGACTGCAAGGAGAGAAGAAAGGACAGTAATGAATTCTATGGCCTCCCACAGTCCCAAAAGGAAAGACTCAACCACCACTTGGAGGAAATTTCCTGCCAAAGGCTTTAAATGTGGATTTACCTGTGAATGAACTCGGGAGAATCAGGGTGGGAGGGATGGAGAGAGGGGTTGGGCAGAATACCAGGGTTAACTATTCTATGATTTTTTTTTCATATACAATTAAGGGTAACTTCATTGTTTTATTATAACAACCTATGGTTATGGGCATCATGAGTATATATTTTTAAAATCTGTTTAACTATTTCAGGAAGAAAATCTTATAAGATACCTTGTGAGTTATTCAAATTATTAAATACATTTCCATTTAGAGAATCCTTCTATATAATATATGGTATGTCCTTCCTATTTAAATTTTTAACTTGCCACTGTGGTTGAATTGTATAGTGAAGCATATAAAATATGTTTAAAATTAATTTGGCATCTAAGAATACAGAATACATGAAACACAGAGGTCAAATAAATTATTTGAAGGTGCTAGAAACAAATCAGAAAAAAAATACCCCACAAAAACAACCACCAAAAAAGATCCCCGACATCCTCACTATCAAGTTAATAATTAAAAGTAATATGTTATCGGTAATTATCTCTGAGTAGTGCACTATATGTCATTCTTTAATATCTTTTGTATTTTTTGAATTTTTTTTTCAATCATAAAGAATACATTTCTTGATTTTAGAGAAGATTTTATGAATTTGACCCCAAAGGCAAGGAAAGTAAAGGCATAAATAAATGAATGGGACTATATCAAACTATATCAAACAGCAAAAGAAAACAAAAAGGCAACCAACCAAATGGGAGAAGATATTTGCAAACAACACTCTGACAAAGGGTTAATATCCAAAATAAAGACACTCATCTTTGCTAGCTATTGGAGAAACACAAATGAAAACTACAATAAGATATCACCTCGCACTTGTTTAAAAGGTTATTATCCACAAGACAGGTAATAGCAAGTGTTGGTGAGGCTGTGGAGAAACAGGAGCCCTCATTCACTGCTGGTGGGAGTGTAAACTGGTACAACCCTTATGGAAGACAGTATCGAGGTTCCTCAAAAAGTTAGGAATAAAGTTACTATAGAACCCAGCAACCCCTCTTCTAGATGGTGCAGAAAAAGTCAAGCATCATATGATTTCACTCATATGTGGGATATAAAACTAAAATCAACAAATGAACAAATAAGAAAAGCAGAATAAAAACTCATAGACATAGACAACGTTACAGTGGTTACCGAGGAAAGGGGGGTGGAGAGTAATAAAGGGTAAAGGTGGTTGAATATATGGTGACAGAAGATGACATGACTAGGGTGGTGGGCACACAATGCAATACAAAGACTCGGTATCACTGAAATGTACACTAAATCTCTATAATCTTATTAACCAATGTCACTCCAACATATTTAAAAAAAAGTTAATTATCTTCTTTACCAAAGGGTCTGCAAATCCCTTCCTCTTCAGACTTTCTTCACACTGATAATCTGAAGAATCACTAATCTATTACCTTGAGTTGCTTTATTTTAGCTTGAACATCACACTCGGAAAAGTGCTCGATATTGGTAAGCTGTAAATCCATCTCTGTCAGCCACACCAGAATGCTGTCCCGTGCCGTCTCAAACTCCTCACGCTGGCCAATGAAATGCTGGGTGTGAAAAGAGAATAATAAAAATTTAGAAGCCCACACACTAAGATGGCATCCCCAATTCCAACGGGCTTCTGGAAAACCATTTTCTCAATGAGCAATGAGAACCCTGCCATCCTTTACCATATAAATTAACCCTGGAGCTTCCGCCTGCCATCCCAATCTTATAAAATCACTGAGCCTGTGCTTGAATATTGTGTTCAAATGGCCCAAGCCCGTCCCCTGAGCGACAGAAGAGGCATAACAAAGACCTTGAGTCTACGCAAGATGGAGGTGACGCGCTTTTGCAGGTTGTCCCATCTCTGGTTGCCTTCGTGGACCATCTGCTTTAGTCGGCAGGCGGAGTCGGTGCGGTTCTCTCTGGCCAGGCGGCGGTATTGCTTGTTGATCAGTTCCAGCTGGGTCAGGGTCTCATGCACCTGTCGCTGGAAAGCCTAAGACCACAGAGAGGCATATGGGTGAGGGACGTCCTAAAGGGCGAGCTCTCCACCATGGCGTCTGGGCTTCAGGCTACAGTGGGAAGTCACACTGTCACAGACAGGCAAAGGACAGTCTCTAATGAGTGCTTAGTTCCCCTTGTTAAAGGAAAGTGATGGCTTAAGGAAAGGGGGCAGATCAAAAATATAAAACAGAATAGCAAAAAAAAAAAAAAGAATGGTATATATAATATATACACATACATATACAAATACACATACATATATAACATATTCATATACACTTATACACATAAAATTTACACATATACATATAAAATATAGTTTTAAGATAACTGACAGCCAAAAAAAAAATCTTCAGATAAAACCAACTTATTACAAAAATATTTCTGTATGCTGAAATGAGTTTAAAATGTTCAAGATTCCCAACCTCAATACTGAGAAAAGATAACTAGAAAAATAAAAAAACTGTCTTTATTTGAAAAACATGTAACTTCCTAAAAAATCCAGAAACTGTCTCAATTCTGATGTCCATTAAAAAGATTAAAACCACCTTTTGCAAAAAGTCTTTTAATTGCAAACTATTCTGAACTTTAATAAAAAGCTGTCTAGTAAAATACAAGCAACTTTACATAGAAAAATGTTTGGACCGTGCTCTATTTCTTTCGTTGTTGTTGCTGCTCTTATGAATGACTCAGTGTTTGTAAACCATTTTAGAGCTGACGCAGCACCTTACACTGTAGTGACCTCTGTTTACTATTGAGGTTACCCTACTCACAGTTTAGACTTTCTGAACGTAAAATACTCTTTTTTCTTTCTCTCTGCAATCTATTAATAGCATAGACTTAGCATAAGATCATTTGGCCACAATAAAATAAAGTGTTTCTTTTTTCCAAGCTTATGTATGACTTGTGACTGATTTTCACTTGACCTCAGACAAAAAATTGTATAATTAGTTGGACTATACCCATCTAAATCCTAAAGTCCGGCTTCCCCTGGCTCATTACATGCTTACGTGTTGCAAGATTTCTGCCTCTGAAATGGTTTTCCCTCTAAGAGGTGCTTTAAGAGCCTTCAGCCTAGTAAATCGAATCTTCTTTCCTATAAAACTTTTAATTATCGCACCAGAAAAAGAGGTGGTAAGGAAAGTCCAGCTTTGCCGTTATTGGAAGTTTCACAGAACCCATTTTCCCACTGGATGATGGCAGACACTGTAGGTGGGTCCCCAGGCACTCCCAGATCTGTCCTAAATACTTATGCCAATGAACAGGCAAAGGCTGTCCTCAAACAAAATTTTATTCGTGTGGTTTATTTTTGTCTTCTAAGAAAATTAACTATAAGATAAAATAATAAAATCATTCATGACAGGGGCTAACGAGATATGACTAACCTTTGCCGTAAAATCTGAGAGCCTAAAATAGCATCGAAAACGGCCTTATGTAATCTGCTTTGCAGTTTAAGCCAATTATGGAAGGTGTTAACCTTTCCGGAGCTGAGTGAGCTAAGATGCAAGACTGCAACTCCTCACTCGCATGGGTCCCCATGGGATGGATGGCTTGCACCTCCTACAGAACTGTGGTGGCTTTTTACTAGACGTTTCTAAGGAAAAACCTTTGAGACAGGAAACATGTTTTCTGGAACTTAGTGGTATAATTACATACAAATCCACATTCAGATGATAGAATAACACTTGTTTATTTCACACGGTGTTTGAACATTTTGGTAGGTTCACATAGCTGCCCACCCCTGACTCTTAGATTTTAAGCCTCACTAGAGCAACAACCAAACTTCCTATGTATGATTACAGACCTCAATAAATGTCCTAAAGGTATAAAGGAATGCAACTGGATTTGGTTTGATTTTTATTCTTATTTTTTAACATCTTGAGGAGTTTGGGGCAGAATTAGTAACCAAGAATGATTTTTTAGGACCCACACATCAAAACTGATTGTTGTCAATATGAATGAGTATACATGTCTACCTATCAGCGGAAAATGACAGGGAAAATTTTTTATTATTTATTTATTTTAGCAAGAGAGAGAGAGAAAGTGAGACAGACAGACAGGAAGGGAAAAAGATGAGAAACATCAACTCATAGTTGTGGCAATTAGTTGTTCATTGATTGTTTCTTATATATGTGCCTTGACCAGGGGGGCTCCAGCAGAGCCAGTGACCCCCTTGCTCAAGCCAGCGACCTTGGGCTCAAAGCCAGCAACCCTACATTCAACCTGGATGAGCCCACACTCAAGTCTGTGACCCCGAGTTCCAAACCTTGAACCTCAGCATCCCAGGTCGACACACCGTCCACTGTGCCACCACTGGTCAGAAAAAAAAAAAGGTCAACTTCTGCCCTGGCCTCGAGAATCATCCCAAAGCACAGAAGTTGCCAGTTTGATCACCGGTCAGGGCACATACAGGAACAGATCAATGTTCCTGTCTCTCTTTCTCTCTCTTTTCTTCTCATGCTAAAATCAATAAATAAAAATTAAAAAGAAATTGTTTTAAATGGTCAACTTCATGCTACATCAGGTTCCTGTGAAAAAGAGGAACAGCCAAAGAGTGACAGTTTTAGCACAGCACACTGACAGAGCTCCCTGGGACGGCACAGACAGGCGGGGATCGGCCGCAGCTATTGGATGATCCTTGTCTTTGTGAGGATGATTGGATTGCGGCTATTTCTGTTTCTATGAAATTGAAAGTCTTCATGACTCAAGAAAGGCAGCACTGCTCTTCATTTATAATTAGACATGGCTCGTGATTAAAATGTTTTATTCAATCTGGGGCCAACTCTCTTTCATCACTGACTTGGAAAATATATATCCATGCTCCCACTTGGTAAAAGTTAATGTAAATGAAGAAAATATATCTGGAAGATAGATTTTTATAGTATGGAAAAATCATCATATTTTCATCTAAATGGGTTGCCTGTGAAGAATTGTGACATAAAAGGGAGGCCAAGATCTTTCTGGAAAAAGTCATGATTCTTGTTTTCTAAGAGAATTCCTCCTCATTATTTTATTTTGTATTGCATTTGTAATTCCTGATCATCTTAAAGTAAAAACACCCTTCCTCCCTTCTTTGCCTACTTAGGAGGTGGTAATAAAGATGACCGCAATGTCATCCTCCAGCGGTTTGAACAAAAAGTGTGTGGGTGAACAGCTAGTTTATGTCTTGGGCACTAACGACCAGCTGGCTGCTCTCATGACAAAGTAGGGATCAAAGATTTGGAATGATAAATCACCTCGAATTTCTTTAGTTCTTCCTTGGCAACGGTATAGAGCACCACCGAGGAGCTGGGGAACGCAGCTATCTTTTCGGACAACTTGAGCCAATCTTCAAAACGTGAATAGTCATCCAGAAACTTCTGCCACAATTGCCATGTCTCTTCAATTCTGAGACAGAAAAATGAAAGAACAGAATCTGGTTGAGATAGTTTATGCTCCGGAACCCTGACATAGGATTAAGAGCGCCCAAACAAGCCACTGTTGTGCCAAACAATAACTGTGCCTTAAGCCAAATTTGATGGGAGTGAAAAAAAGACAACTGTTTGAGCTGAAATGAAACAGCTGTTTTGTTTTTTTTTAAATACACATCATCCTGCGGCTCTGGATTTGGAATTAGTCCATTTGATTATTACATGCATATAATGTGAACTGCTATGAAAATGTGTGAGAAAGCTTAGGAGTGCAACACCATGTTCACGGTGCACACGCACGCCAAGGTTCTGCTAAAACAGCACAAGGTTTGAACATCCATTCAAGTCCAACACCAAAATTACCCTCATCAAAATCAACCTATGACAGCAAGACAAATATCAAGCTGAAATCTCAAGAGTTCCCCAGAAAGAACAAAGATTATGTGCCTTAAATCATTCTGATAATTTCCTAACACATCGCTATATTTTACTGCCTTGAATTTCAAAGGGCTTAAAGACAAGCCCTTTGCTTTATTCTTTTCATTTTTAATGAGAGAGAAATTTCTTTTCCATCACCAATTCTGCAACATTATACTTATTCAGCAAAGGGATATTTTTTTCTACATTATATTTAAACTGTTAAGCCCGGCATAACTTGGCTTGTTCTATTTGTATATTGCCTTTATATCTACTTATTTCCCCAACTAGATGCAGACAAGGACGGGCTGGGAAAACCAAGGCTCTCTTTGGACATTGCAACCGAAAGGAAATAGTCAACAACGGCAACTCTGATATTTTGTTTTCTTTTCGGTCCTCCCTCTTTCCCAACGGTTGGGCTATCCCAGCTCACTTGAGCCTTCTTTCCATGGACAGGGCACAGATGTTTCTCCACCGCCGGTCCAGGTTTCGCGTGGACTGCTGGATGGAATCACACTCGGCGTCTGTGGCACAAGCGTCACAGTCGTGCAGCAGGACCTCACACAGGTTGAGGACAGAGGCCACACCCGTGCTGTGCTTCTCGATGTCCCTCTGAAGCTCCTGCATGGAACGAGATGTGCCTTATTGTCCTTGTATACAGACAGCATAAACTGCCCGGTATCCATTGACAGACAAATGTTTAGGCCAAATCTTGACAAATATTTCATGTCCAGCAATGCATGAGGTTACATCAACTTCATTTATGAAACAAGGAAACTCAAAAGTATGAGAAAAATGAACCCAGAAATATTTCAGCTATGTGAGCAATGCCAAATATATAAACTGAACAAATGAAATAGAGTACGTAAACTATATTAAGAAGAAACGGAGCTCCTTTAGTGATTAAGAAAATGAATCTTGCCCCAGAGTTTACTTCACAGATATATTACTTCCATTCCAATCCATCAGTCAATGAATGACTCGATCAAAGGAAGACATGTCTTCCTTTTAAGAGCCAGCACTCAAGAACTGGAATTTGATCCCCAAAGACCTGCAAGTTGTTTTAGACAGTTAACTCCACTATTCTTAAAAGGCACCAGGGGTTTAAGGGACTTAAGTTGTCTACTATGTACGATGACATCAGCAGCAGCAGCAGCTTCCTCAGTGAGCAATTTTAAATGTAACAGATTATGATGATAAAAAAGGCGTTGAATATCTCCCCAGTTCTACAATGTGAAATCTTTTTATTAAGGTCTTTAATATAATTTCCTTTTCTTTGATACAGCTCTAGAATATGCCTAGCTTTTTTCTTGTTCTAACGATAATTCATCAATTTACTCAGCTGGGATTTATATTCTTGTTTGTATACTCTTCCTCCTATTTCTCTCCTTAACACCAGGTTCCAATCAATGTCTTCTATACAAATGCTAGCTTATTGTCAACTGTAATAATAGTGCCTTTGATTAATTTTTGGAGATTTTATAAATTAGACACAAAAAGATAAATTCTATCAAAAGTATTTGTCTTTCACTAAACAGTCCTTTCAAATCTCTTACATAATCTCTTTCAGCTATGTGAAAGTTATCACAGAAATCACTAACTTAAAAATTATAAAGTAAAATATTACAAAACAGAAACTCCATAATTGCTCAAGGATAAAAACAGAGATTTCTGTGAATGAGATAAACAAGTAAATTTTAGGTCTTAAAATGCATCTTGTTTAAGAATATACATTTGGAAGAAGTGTTAGGTACATCAACATAATCCATACATTTAAAGAATTTATAGTATTTTGATTTAACTTTCCCCAAATACTCAAAAGTTTTTTTCCAGCTTTAGTGAGATACAATTGACATATTGAACAGTGTAAATTTAAGGCACACAATGTGATGAGTTGATGTATGCATATATTATGTAATCACTGCATAGTAAGTTTAGTTAACATGTTATTACTTCACAGTTAAAATACTATGTGTGTGTGTGTGTGTGTTGAAAATTTTTAAGATCTACTCTCTTAGCAACTTTCAAATATACAACACAAGATTGTTAACTATAGTCACCATGCTGTATGTTACATCCAAAACTTACTCATCTTACCAGTGGAAGTTTGTACCCTTTGACTACCTTCATTCAGCCCCTCCCCCACCCTCCCACCTCCAGCACTGGCAACCACTGATCTGTTTTTTTGTTTTTTTTTATGAATTCAGTTTTTGGTTTGTTTGTTTTTTAACATTCCACATATAAGTGAATCATACAGTATTTTTCTCTCTGTGTCTGACTTCCTTACTTGGCATAATGACCTCAAGTTCGTCCAGGTTGTCAGAAGTTGCAGTATTTTATTTTTTATGGATGAGTAATATTCCATTGGGTGTGTGTATGTGTGTACATGTGTATATCACGTTTTATTTACCGGTTTATCCATTGATAGAAACTTAGGTTGTTTGCTTGTATTCACCGTTGTAAACAAGACTGCAATGAACAAGGGCTTGAAAATATCTCTTGAAGATAGTGATTTCACTTCCTTCAGATGCATACTCAGTGGTGGAACTGCTGGACCATATAACAGCTCTTTCTTTAATTTTTTGTGGAACTTTTATAATGTTTTCCATAGTGGACATACTGATTTACATTCCCACCAACAGTGCACAGGGGTTCCATTTTCTCCACATCCTTGCCAGTACTTTTTATCTCGTCTTTCGGATAAAAACCGGTCTACTAAGTGAGATCTCATTGTAGTTTTGATTTGTATTTTCATGATGATTAGTAATGCTGATCATCTTTTCATGTACCTGTTGGCAATCTGATTATCTCCTTTAGAAAATATCTATTCAGGTCTTTTGCTCATTTTTAATTGGATTGTTACTATTATTATATTGCTATTGAATTTTTTATATATTTGGGGTATTAACTATACAGATATGTGACTTACAAATATTTTTTTCCATTCTGTATGTTGTCTTTCCATTTGTTTGATTATTATCTTTGCTGTGCAAAAGCTTTTGATTTCATCCCACTTGTTTATTTTTGTTTTTGTTGGTTGTGCTTTGGTGTTGAATCTTAAAAATCATTGCCAAGACCAATATCACGAAGCTTTTTCCCTTGTTTTCTTCTAGGAGTTTTATAGTTTCAGGTCTTACATTTAGCCTTTAATCCATTAAAGTTAGTTTTTATAAGTGGTTTATGATAGGGGTCCAGTTTCATTCTTTTGGATGTGAATATCTAGTTCTCCCAATATTTAAAGAGAGATTATTCTTTCCTCATTGAGTATTCTTGGCTCCCATATCAAATATTAGTTGACCATATATATGCATGCATTTATTTCTGGGCTCAGTTTTGTTCTGTTAGTCTACATGTCTGTGTTTATGCCAGTACCCTACTGCTCTGGTCATTTCAGCTTTGCAATACAGTTTAAAATCAGGCTTTGCACCTTTCTCAAGATTGCTTTGCTTGTTTGGGGATTTTTGTGGTTCCATACAAATTTTAGGATTATTTGTTCTATTTCTGTAAGAGGCTATGCTTCATAGTTGGGTAGGGCTGCTGGCTGGGCTCCCTGCCCGAGCCGGGCTGTCGGATGGGCTCCGTGGCTGCCTGGGTTCTCTGGCCAGGCCTCCTGGTGGGCGGGATGGAAGCTATGCTCAGCTGTTGGGCAGGGCTGAGAAGTTGTTTTCCTGTTGAGGCTGGATGGTAGAAAGGTCACCAAAGGCCAGTACGGTCGGTTGTCTAGGGACCCAAATCAAGAAGAACTGTCAACTGAACTCCAAGATCAACTGGAACCATTGACTGGGCTCTGCTGATGGACAGAGATGCTGGCTGGGATCCTTCTTGGGAGCAGCTGCTTCCTTCAGGAATGCAGTCTGCAAGATCTAAGTGCTGGTTGCCATAAGCCCCACCCTCTTCTTTGTTCTTTCTGACTATCACCATGAACCAGACCCAAGTGAGCCTCCTGGGAAATGTCCTACAATAATGAGGGAGTTGGTTGTCTACCTTGGCCTCTCTTTTCCCACTGGAGAAACTCCACACCCTGGTCTCTGTGGTCCAGGTGGGGGGTGTTTCAGCCACACCCCTGGGCTCTTCACAATGGTGTCTTGTCTATGGATAGTCCTTGTTGGTCTTCTTGGGCAGGGGACTTAAGTCAGAAACAACCTGTGTTGCCATCTTGGTGATGTCACTTGTCCATATATTTTTGAAGCTATCTCTGAGGAGAGACTGATGAGGAAAGCACTGTGGAACCAGTATTGAGGTATGAAAACCAGAACTGTAATCCACAGGTTGCTGGAGGCACAGTGTGGACAATTCTAAGTTAAAAATTCCAGGGGACTCAGTCATGGGATGGGTGCACATTTTTATGAGATTTCCCTCCAGGAGCTTGACCAGGTAAGTATTGGAAAAAAGTTCCTTCGTGCTTCTGCTCACAAGTTTTTGTTATAATCAATATATAAAGTAAAGCTGCAGGGTATTTCTAATTATATATACGTGCCCCAGTACAGATAAAAATTTTAATTTTAGCTTTCAACTCCACTGATAATGATCTTAAATCAGTCACATAGTATCTCTGGATTTGTCTTCATCTATAACACAGAAAAGTTTGACAAAAAGTTCTCTGAAGCTATCTCAAATCTACATATATTTCTGTCTAATTAAGTCTATTAGAATAAAGTCTACTGGCAAGAGAAACATACAAAAACTCTATATAGAATAAAAAGAATGCATTTCTTATCAATATAATCAGTCTATTTAAATATTGGTCAGAAGTTTATTTTTGTTTTGTTTTTCAAATTTTTAAAAATTATTTTTATTTATTTATTCATTTTAGAGGAGAGAGAGAAAGAGAAGGTGTGGGGAGGAGCAGGAAGCATCAACTCTCATATGTGCCTTGACCAGGCAAGCCCGGGGTTTTGACCCGGCGACCTCAGCGTTCCAGGTCGACGCTTGACCCACTGCGCCACCGCAGGTCTAGTGGTCAGAAGTGTTTTCTTTGGAGGCAGATAACCATTTATCTGTCTCTTACAACATGGATTCAAATGCTACAATTTTTACAGAAATGTGGCCAAATGTTTTCCACAAAAGAAATTGTGGTAAAAATATATGATTAAAATAAAATTTACTAAGACCTACTTTGTATTAGGTGCTGGGCTCAATGCTTTTCTCATGAATTTTTACAATACACTGTGAGCCATGTACTCTTATTCAATACATAAAAAATCTGACGGTTAACATAGTTCATTTCATTGTCCCAGGTTATACAGAAAAGTGGTGAAACCAGGATTCACATTCAGAAGTCTTTACTTTTAACCACGAATATATGGTTTTCTAAAACTTTTATTTAAAATTTTACTAAAAATTAATGTGAAGTGTAGTATATTAAAAAGTCAAAAATTACTATTCAGGTTCTAATAAAATAATACCCTGAATCAACCATTTGCCTCTCTTCTAACCCTGTCTTCTGGTTTTTACTTCTGTATTTTCTAAGTAACACATTTATGTTGCTTGATTTTGACATGGTAGACATTGTTGATGCTTCCAATGCCGAGAAGGAATAAACTTCTACATGGCTCACAGGACTCCCAATTACTGTCTTAGTACATATTATAGCTAGAACAATAATTATTGTTTGCATGATTATAGTTATTTAATATTTTTCACCTTGGAAGAACAAAATGTGTTAAGGTTATATTTATTTTTATATAATTCTTTTTGGGGTTTTTTTTTTTTTTTTTTTGGATTCAATAATTCTTCTCTCTCACTCCCTCTTTTTCTCTTTAAAATTTATATCGCGCCTGACCTGTGGTGGCGCAGTGGATAAAGCGTCGACCTGGAAATGTTGAGGTCACCGGTTCGAAACCCTGGGCTTGCCTGGTCAAGGCACATATGGGAGTTGGTGCTTCCAGCTCTTCCCCCCTTCTCTCTCTCTGTCTCTCTCTGTCTCTCCCTCTCCTCTCTAAAATGAATAAATTAAAAAAAATTAAAAAAAAATTTATATTGCTAATTCTTAGTCCCTCTTTTAGGGAACTAATAGAACTTCTTCTAGTGTGGGTAAGCCCACTGGGGAATCTAGCTCAGTTCTTTCCCTGCTTGGAGACATCTGTCCTGCAGCAGACTGCCCCCGGTCTGGACAGTGTTCTCTGGGCTGCCGTCTCACTGGCCTTTGGGACGTGTCTTCACCATCAACCCCAGCACTTCCTTCTCTTTCTCTTGGGTTAGGCTCCTTTCTCCCCTCTTATTGTAGCAAAGGCAGCACATTTTTCATCAGCTGCTTGGGAATGTGCTCCTAGGAGGTAACTATTTTACACACTAAGTGGCAGATATAATATTCTACATTAGAGATAGTTTTCTTAACTTTTTGAAAGCCTTGTGCCAATGTCCTCTGGCTTCCCGCACTGTTTTTGGAAAAATCAGACTTTTTCACCTTGGAAACCTTAAAGATCTTTTCTTTATCTGAAATTTTAAAATGGGTTTGCTTTGTTTTTAATTTTCCTGGACTCTTATAGGGTTTGTGCTGTGCAAGTGCATGTTTTCAAGTTTGAAAACTTTTAATATATATATATATTACTACTGTGGTTATTTCCTCCTCTCTGTTCTACTTATACTTCTTATGCAGACTTTTAAAGAATAACTGAATTGGACTTTGAAGCTCTTGCATAAATCCTGGCTGCGGTATGAACCTTGCCAGTAACATGTGGAACCTGGCACAGTGGGGAGGTCACACTGTTTGGTACAGAGCCTTTCACGTGATCTATCTAATATACAGTGGCTCCGGCCTCGATGGTGTGCTGTATCCCCAAGTCCAAAGTCCCCCTGGTTTGCCTTCTCTAGAGACTAACCTTTGCGTCTTCTACTGCAGAAAATGGAACGGCACAGTCTGACTAGCTGGGCCAGGGGGGAGAGCTGAAGTCTAATCGCTCATTCAGCTTTTGAGGCAATCTTTCATTTTAAAGCCCTATGGACTTAATATCTCCCCTTCTTGAGCCTTTTTGGAACTATGTGGCACGAATCATCTTTCTCCTTCCTCTGTCTGCTAACACCATCGCTATTCATCTGTTCGCTATCTTCCAAAATCCTCTTGGATGTCTGTCACCTCTGTCACCTCTTCTGTTCTCTTGGCCAGTGTGGGTTCTGACCTTCGCCCACCCCCTTCACTATATTATTTTGGGGTTTCAGTAGTGGGTGAGACTATAAATGTATATGATCAATTGGCTGTATTTAATTAGATAGTTTTGATTTTCTTACATTAGCTAAATTATAATACTCGTCATTAAATTTTCACTTTCTCATCATTACCATGTTCTCCAGCAAATTTGGGTTGTTAAAGGCCAACCATAACGCCCCCCCCCCTCAAAAAAAGTAATCATCAGAATTTCAAACAGCAAAGTCCATTGGAGGATTTCATCTTACAAAAATTGAATAAACATTCTGCTAACAATTGTTTCTAAGAGAAACGCAACTTAAAATATCAAAGAAAACCTGATGTCTAAAAAAACTACATCTTTTAATACGTATTCTCATTGGTTTAAATAGTTTGTAAAATAAAGTAAATATAAAACTCTTTTTATAAGATTGAAGAAATGAGTGTGTTTAAATATTTTAAACATTGTTTTAAGTTAAGCAACTTGGCTATTGTGGCCTACACACTAATAAGAATAACCAGAGGCCAGATGGAATTGTCAGGACGATCTAAAGGCCCGGGTAGCACTACTCCTTCAGGGACTGACGGTGCTCACTGTGACAACTGCAGCCTGCTGTGCTCGGGGAGTGGGGAGCGAAAATCCCTCTGGAAGCGCTTTCCAAGGCCACCCTCTTTTGCTTTGTTGGGCTGAGTCATGTACGCCAGTGTGACGTGCTGTCTTTGGTACACACATGAAGGTGACATTACCGTGTGTGGTCCACAGGTCGTTCAATCCTCCCTGAGAGACCAGCTTATTTTATTCATTTTTAGAGAAGAGAGAGAGAGGGAGAGAGAGAGAGAGACAGAGAGAGAGAAGGGGGGAGGAGCTGGAAGCATCAACTCCCATATGTGCCTTGACCAGGCAAGCCCAGGGTTTCGAACCAGCGACCTCAGCATTTCCAGGTCGACGCGTTATCCACTGCGCCACCACAGGTCAGGCTTATTTTAGACTCTAAAACTCTAAATGTGCACTGCTCTTTCTCTCCAAACACTACTATCTGTCTCCTTTCTAAGTTTATGGCAGAGGGCTCATGACCCACAAAGAAGTAAACAAAACTGTCAGCCTTATTTTAGATATATCATTGCAGCAAAACCTATCATCTTAAAACGACTTCTTGGTGGACCAACGACACTGACCCTCTGATGGCATATCTTCTTAAGAGTTAGCTCTGTGGTGACGTGGAACTTCTCTGCCCCAAATGCTCGCCTGGCCAGGGCCCCCCTCTTTCTCACTGAACCTGCCTCGCTTCCTCCTGCTTTTCCATCCTGAGTCACCTTGCACGCCTGCCCCTCTGTCTTGGCCAGGAGGACAAGATAATCAAAAGACTGTTCATTTCCTTCAACTGCGTTAAACTCACCTGCTGCTCGTTAAGCTTCCTCTGTATCTCCTCCGAGTTACAGGACTCGTAGACGATGGGCTTGGCCAGCTCAGCCTCAATGTGAGCCAGCCACGCCCTCAGGCTGCTCATGTTCTTGTCCAGCTGCTGGATGGCCACCAGGGTCTCCGTCAGCTTCTTTAACCTGTGGGCGGAGAAGCAGAGACACCCCCTCAGTGACCGGCCCCACTCGGGTTTCCCTCCCCAGCAGAAGGGAGCACAAGGTCTAAAGCCTAACTGCTCAAAGCTGAAGTCCATGCTGGCTCAGCCACTGACTGGCTGTGCGACTCTGGGCAGTTGCCTACCTTCCTGTGTCACCGTTTCCTCATCTGTAAAATGAAGATAAAGTAAGGGTACCTGTGAGATTTAAATGAGGCTGATATTGGAGAGTATGTGTGGAATAATCAGTAACGATCAGCTATGATTATCCTCAATAGAGCTGCAGTAATATAACCAGGATAGGGAACCTCACTGTTGTCACAAAAGTTGTTATTTCCATGAACAATATACTGACTTACACTCCGAGGAAGAACACCTGGGAGAGAGAGTGCAGACTGTGAAGGCACGGTGGCGATGCCGAGAAGAGAAGGGGGTAGACAGGACAGAAGACGGGGGCTGATGGGGGGAGTGGAGCCAGAGGGTAAAGGCCCTGCAGTGACACAGTCCTGGGTTTTATGCCGTCTTCATGGTGAATAGGAACTCTGCCGAGATTTGTTAGCAAAATAAACGATAAGATCAGTTCTGATTTTGAGTATGTAAGTTTGAAGCGAGGTTATTGTGAGAACCCCTTCAGGAAGTGAACAGAAGAGTCCAAACAGCTGCCGGCAGAGCCTCTGCTTGAGAAACAGTGAGAACAGAGGAGAGGACAGGACTGCTCGCTTCATGAGTTGTCAGGATGTCAGGCAGAAGAAGTTAAAAACGGTGTTTTGCAGTTGGGTGACTAGAGGAGGCTGATAGCTCAGAGACTACAGGATAAGGAGAGAGTTCTTGGGATGAGTGTTGCACGAAGTTTGGGATACAAATCTGAGGGTCAGGTGGATAGACATGGATGGAAATGTGGTTCTCAGTTCCCAGCAGGAGGATGAAGTTGAATGTGTCTGTTTAGTACTGTTGGCATAGAGGTGAAGCCCTATGAAAGGGCGTGGTCAAAGTATTATCAGAATGGCTTTAATATTAGATTCGGCTGGGTTGCCTCAATTAAATACTGATTCCTTAGATCCCAGCCCAGCGCTACTAAGTCAGAAACTCTGTTCTGGTGGCTGAGGAACTTGCATTTTTGACAAGGGCTCCATACAAAAGTTGGGGACCACTGGTCTACTGGGTCGAATGCAGAGCAGGATAGTATGACAAGCTCTACAAAGAGGACCTATGACCTGACAATTAGAAGGACTCTGCTGACCCTAAGTGAGTAGTTCATCAAGGGAAACAGACTGCATTTGGGTTATGACATACACTAATGGTTAGGGAGCATTGTTAATAATTTTAAGAAAGTAGGGTCTGACCAGGAGGAGGCGCAGTGGATAGAGCATTGGACTGGGATGCAGAGACACAGGTTCGAGACCCCGAGGTTGCCAGCTTGAGTGCCAGCTCATCTGGTTTGAGCAAGGCTCACCAGCTTGGACCCAAGGTCGCTGGCTCAAGCAAGGGGCTACTCAGTCTGCTGAAGGCCCGCAGTCAAGGCACATATGAGAAAGCAATCAATGAACAACTAAGATGTTGCAACGAAAAACTGATGATTGATGTTTCTCATCTCTCTCCATTCCTGTCTGTCTATCCCTCTCTCTGACTCTCTCTCTGTCTAAAAAAAAAAACAAAAAACAAACAAACAAAAAAAAAGTAGGCAGTAAAGGTGAGTAAATATGGTATGGCACTTGTAGAATGATCTGGCTACTAGAAAATAATTGATGTTTTGTTGTTGTTTTAGTGCAGTTTGCTATTTGGAATAGCTTTAAAATGTTCTTTAGGCAGAGAATCAAGGTTCGTGAAGAAGACAGCCAAGGCAGGAGAACAAGGGGGGAGAGATAGCAGACGAGTACAGCCAGGGGAGCGGAGATGCAGAGGAGACAGGTGGAAGGCACAAGGCGGGGACGGATAAATTAGTTTATAAAGGTGTACTCCAGGTGAGAGCAAGGGGTGAGCAGAAGTTTGGGGAGGACACATAAAATTTCTCAACTCTATTAATTACCAAGAAACAACAGCAAAAATCAAGACTGGATTTCTGGGGAGGGCCTGTCATAGCTGAGTGGGTACAGATTGCTCGAAAAGGATCAGTGATTTGAATCAATGACTTTTGGTCCAGCCTTATTTAAAATTCAGTTTTGCTTTTGGACAAGTCCTGCCTTTTGGTTCAGGAAATGTCGTCACCTTACTGACATCGCTCATAATATAAATGAATGGCAGATGAGCTATAAAATCTTGGAGGTGTCAACTTGACTCCACTAAAGAGGTATCTACTTAAAAAAGAGTCAAGAGCAACATGACTTTTAAAAATTTTAGGGATGTGATTTATTTCAAGAAAGTCATCTACCATAGGCTGTTCTCGAAGACAGACAGCTTGCATGCAGAGGCATCAGGTATTTCTCCACTCTGTGACTTCCAAATAGCACAGGGGTGACAGGATCACGTGGGGGTGTGCTCAGACCTCACACACCAACCACTCACTCCCCACCTCTCCCCACTCCTCCCCAGGCGACTGTGATGGGCTTCTCTGGTCAAGTGCCACTGCTGAGAAGAAAATGCCTCGTTACCAAAGCATTTTGAGCATTTTTTATTATTTTTGATTGCATAAAACTGTTATCACCACTTCTTTTATACTATAAATCAATGTTTCTCAAATGAAAATCCAGTCACGACACAATCACTTTTCCTTTGTCACACCATTACTTTTAAAAGAATTTTCACTACTGTCAGTGCTTAATAATGCTGCCTATATTTGAGTAATTATGATAGTAATATTAATGCCTATATATGAATAGCATTTCAGTTCATAAAGACATTCTTAGGGACATTACCTTATATTGTGTTAAAAGAAAGCATAGTTTAAAACTGTAGTTATATTTCACAATACAGCTTATTGATTAGGGAACGGAAAACATGTATTGCAATGTGTCTATTATTACGCATAATTCATTTCAAATTAAGACTCCCCTAATTGGCTTTATAAATATAAATAGCACCCTGTCCCCAGGGCATTTCAAGGTACTGGCTTTGAATAATAATCCCGAGAACTTCGACATTCACTCCATTTCCCCTTTTTCATGTATAAGACAATATTCACTTCTGTGTCAGTCAGTGAATGGCCGTCTCAGAAGGGCTACTGGCTGCCAAGCTCCAGGTGCACATCCCAGCAACAATCACAGCATGGCCTTGGGATGTAACACGGCCCTGGTCATCTGCTGTAGTGGCCCAAACTGAAAGGACAATTTACAATCGATAAGCCCGCTGGAACAGGACTGAAGACTGACTCATGCACTGAGATGTCGGTCCTGGTTTTACTCCTCTGAGAATGTCTTGTCGGGGACCTCTCCCAGTAGACCAGCTTCCTGTTTACAGCTTTGGTAAGACCTGACTGCTGACTATACTTTGGAATAAGGTTTTAAAATAACTTCATCATATCACCAGGGTTCTTTCTGTTTGGAGCCAGAGGTTAGAAGAGCACCTGAGGGCTTGCTTCCTCCTTACCCTTATTTTAACTCCCTGGCATTAATTTTTGCACAAGTTTCTCTTCCCCGTGGTAACTTCCTTGGAAAGCCAGAGCTGTGAATTTCCACTGTTGGTTTTTCCCTTTTCCCTGCCCACACTAAGCTTTGCGCAAAATCATGCACCATTTAAATGCTTGCTAAACATTAATAATTACCATTCTAAGTAAAAGACTTTTACTTAGTTAACATATTTTAATTCTAAATTTAATTCATTTTCTTGGTTCAAAATTTGCTGACAAAAATGATGAAAAGATCCCAGGCACAAAGAGAGATGTGAGTAAACACTGTTCCATCGGCTGTGGACTCCTCCACTAGCCGAACCATTTACAGGACCAGTAATCTTGTATACTATTGAACGAGCTCCAATAGAGCAGTTAGTGTGCAGTATGTCAAGGGGATCGTGACATGGAAACGCTTGTTCATATAGTCCATTAGGGACAAGTTCCTCTTTCAGATGGATGTGTACATCTTAGCAAAGTCAACGAGGTGAACACTTCTCATTTTTTTTAAAAAGTGTGTTTGACTACAAGTAGCAAAATACATTGTGTCTGTGTGTTAGGGGAGCAGATGTGAGCTGAGAGAAAACGGAGAGTCAAGCCCCACACATCTCCCCAGTTTATTCAGCTTGGTATTGGCAAGATAAGGGTAATTCTTTTTTAAGAGAAATGTTCCATATTTTCCCCATTACTTTTTTGTTTTAAAGAAAATCCTTGGATAAACTGTCACAATATTTTTATTTAGTTATCATTATAAGAAGTTTGAGCGACATTCCCTTTGGTAGCATCCAGAATTATAATTCAAAATAGATGTTTACTGACATCACAGGACTGTAAGTTTACAAGCCTGTTAGAGCTGTAAGTCCCTGAAGCTTATAATTCTCCTTTCACAGTCCAACAGGACTTACAGGCACTTGACCTTGCTGGAGAAGGAGTCTACTACCAAATCCAGCTGTCTGGCTTCTTAATTCTTCACACTGTCACGTGAATGTATATGTATACACACATGCATCTAATATATAGATAAATCCATCTCACTATTTTTCTTCAAACTAATTTAGTGGAACCATCGACCAAAACCAAAATTTACATTCTCAACACAACAGAACCAAACTTATTCATGTTTATCTGGGGGGGGGGGGGTGATATTATGACACACAAAAAAAATAGTTACAAAAATAAAATGAAAATTATTGGGGCAATGATATTCTAACTGGAAAAAATCATGATCATGAAATAAACATTTGCACAAGGCACTAAGTTACTATTTAGACATACATTTCTACATTTTGCACATATTTTAAAATCTTTATACTAGTTAGTGAGCAAATCTTACTGACAAACCTAAACAGAAACAACTTTTTCCTCACACACAAAGTCCTCCTGTCCCTTAAAATATGAGTAGATTTGTACTGAATAAAGAGAGCTTTTGGCTACAATGCTGCGACCTGGCCAAGGCTGAACTTCAGTTTCACCCTTTAAATAGCAAATGATGGACTAACTGGATCTTTTCACTGGATCCTTTTCTGAACTTCCTTCCTGTGTCTCAGGCTCTCTACTGTAGCCATACGTCTCTTATGACACATACAGTCCAGAGACAACTGGAATGCCAAGCCATTACCAAGTTCATTAACCTTCCCACCCAGCTCTCTGTACCCAGCAGGGGAACAAGAAAACAAACGAACAAATGACTCTCAGGAGTGTCCACAGCCGACAATATCTTCGCCCCGATCCTCTCTACCCAACACTGGCAAACACAACTACGGAGCAGAGCTCCAGCATCTAACCTATAAAGCCCACGTAACGCGAAAGCTATGCCCGGTGGAAGAAACTCAAGGAGATGCCTGCCTGGTGACATCGCAGTTACAGTCCGGGAGGTCTGCGTCCACCCCGCCGTCCTCTGCCATCCTCACAGCACACAGATCTTCTGCCACCACCATGGAGCTTCCACTTGCACAAGTTAGGTTTGCAGAGCAAAAAGCTAAGTCGCGCGTGGGGCTGGAAGTTTCCCCTGGTCTGGGTTGGGAAGTATGAAAGTGCTCACTCCAGACAAATGTTGGTAAGTCTCTGCCTGATAACATGACACTGAGCGGTGACAAGTGGTCATGTTTCTAAATAAAACCTACATTCATGAACATGTGCCAGGCCTGAGCTCCCGGAATGTAGGCCACGAGGGTAAGAAGGGGAAAAGGCTCAGGGTAATCTGCCGGGAGGGGGAGGCTGCAGGTCTAAAGAAAGAAGAGTGGCAAAAATAAGGCCGGCTGCAGACACTGCGTGGCTCCGGGAGGACTGGCCACTTTTCTTGTGGGCTATTTGTTAACTTGGAAAGGAGATTTAAAAAGATAAATCATCCCAATGCAAACAAACAAAACCTCTACGAGGACCGCCAACGGCAGGAGCAAAGAGGAGCCCGGTCTCTTACTCTTCTCATGGCGTAGGTAGTTCTAGGGTTTGTTCGCAAAGGTGGCATGAAAAACACATCTGTGGGCGAGAGCTTGGTCTTACCTTTGAGAAGACTGTTTGAGCGTGAAAGATAAATATTATTCTCTACTCACCAAGTCCAAGACTTTGTTCTTTTAAAAAATAATGATACCATGTGCATAAAAATAACTCGTTCATTTTAAGATGTTTAAAAATTATAAATCTGTTCATTCGCTTGGTGGAATTGCAGGTAACTTTTTTCTTTTGTGAATTTTGAAAAGCCCCAAATGTTCTGCCCTGAGCCTATATTAATTTCATAACTTAAGCTTCTAAAGAAAATGAGCTCCAAATTATTAATTACTGGTAATTGAATACAATGTGACTAATGCCGGTGGTTTCAAATCTTTGTTGGATTAAGATATACAGACACACAAACGAATTATAAATAAGTAATTAAATAACACTTGCTAGGTTCTTTTTAAAAGGTCTATATAATAAATTATAAGTAAATAAAATAAGGCATTCAGTTCTGGTTGTGTGAGCTGATTGATTTTAAAGAGAAACATGTTTTCTTTGTAAAAGAAGCAAACTTCTATTTTACATAAGAAATATATTCCAGAATCCTTACTTACAAATAACATTTTTTAAACCTTTCTACTTAAATATAGCCTAGTGCGATTTTAAAAGTAAATAATCAGTCCTCTTACATGCCACTTTACAATCAGGAATATAGAGACGTAAGTTTTGGTTGAAAGACTACATTGGTCAGGCATCTGTAACAGGAGGCAAATTGATTTTTTCTTGATTATGACTAACATTTTTCAAAACTTGAGATCTTTAAAAAATTTATTGCTATTATTTCCTTTAATTCTTCTTTACATTATTTGGTTTTGCTCATGGCTTAAATTTTTTTTTTTCATTCTCATTCTCATTAGCACGATATATTTAATCGAATATACCAAATATAAAATAAGGCAAGGCTTTAAAAACACAATTTCTGTAATAGTAAAATATCAATGTCCAACAATAGAGAAAATATTGGATAAATCATGGTATATTAAAGCTATGACTACTCTGTGACTAGGTAAAAGAACAAGATTGCATATATAGCATTTTATAGTCCACATGGTCCCCTTGCCTTGGGTTGTCTCATTGGCTATGTGGCAGTTTAATGAACATTCTGGAAATGAGGAATCCGTGGCTCAGAGGAGTTATGCTGTAAGCCCTGGGCCACACAGCCAGAACGTGGTAGACTAAACTCAGGGCTCTGGATTAGTTTTGTGCTGTTTCCATGCTTGCTGTGTCATTGCGTTCTTGCTCTTGGCCAGACATCTCTGAGTTGACCACTGTGAAGTAATAACAGCCAGAAAATCCAAGAGCGGAGTTTTCTTCCTACTTTAGCGTGGGCAGAGCTCCTATTAGATGGAAACCCTTCCGGAGGCCAGCGGCTACAACGTCACGAAGCCTTTCTTGCACTACATGTGTGGTGTACCCGCCTCTAAAGTAGAGCCTCTAACCTCCCTCTGGGATGGGGGCCAGCATTTAGTGAGCATTTCACTGAGCTAAGGCATTGACAGGTCCCGTCTCAACCCTCCCGATAACCTTCTACACATGGGGTAACCGAGGTACTGAAGAGATAAGTAATTTGCCTGACAGGGCCGTTCAGGTGAAGCAGAAACACGTTCTAACTCAGGCCCGAGCTCTGCTCTCTGCTCTGTATGTACCGAACTGCTCATCCCGCATCTTCTGTTGGAGAAACTCAACAAATACCGGAGTGACTGGCCGCTATGTCCAAAGAACTGTTAGGTTCTGGGATTACGCTGGTGCTCAAGTTAGATACACTGACTCTCTCTTTTTCCTTAACCTTTTCTTTCTTTATTTTTAAAATTAAATTAATCAGGGTGACATTGGCTAATAAGATTACATAGGTTTCAAGGGGAGGTGTCTATGCTATACGATCTGTATGTGGTGTTGGGTGCCCACCACCCAAATCACTTTCTCTCTCTCTTTGCCATGTTTCTGTTAGCTGGGAAACTGTTCACCTGGAAGTATGATCCTCTTCCCAATTAGCCTTTCCATTCCCACAAGAATACCTACACTCATAGAAATACCAGAAGGGCTAACCAGGCTTGTTCTGTTATAATGAGCCAGTGTGAGAAAAAGTTGGGAGAGGGGAGAGTGGTGAATGAGACTGGATTATAGAAACTTAATACTTCAGCTGGCAGGTCATGGGGGGAGATGGTCATTCGGTCTGTGCACTAGCGAAGCTCCGATAAACAGGAAGTGAAAGCCAAGGTCACGGAGAGTCATTTAGGAAAGGCTTCAAGGAAACTACAAGCATGCGCAGCATTAAACACACCAGGACAAGTCAACTGTCAACACACCATCTGCTCGATTTTGGAAAGAGGCAGTCAGAAATAAACAGCATATTTACAAATGTCTCTCGCAAGAATTATATCTGTGTGTGATGATGCCCCACGAAAGTAGAAACATATAAGCATTTTAGTGACCATAGTGCAAAAACGTGTACCTTAGAAATACTGAGCTGATTCAAATTTACTAGGATGTTTTCGGGAAAAATTAAATAACGTAGAAAATTCTCCCTTGAACAACCAGATATTAAAGTTATAAGTATGAGTTTGAAGAGAAAGCACCTAATTTGGCTGATACAATGTTCGCTAACAGTTGGGTAGACGCTAAGCTAGCTGCTTAGGATTAAATTTTATTGAATGTAATTTCAAACATCTTTGACAGAGTACATCCCCACATTCTACTCCATCGAGCCACTAAACATTTTAAAAAGAATATTAACTAGTCTGACTGGATTCCGTGGCAAGGGCAAGCCAATCCCTGAGTCATAATGAACCGAAAGAACCCAGGGACGATTACACAGATGGGGCTTCCCTAAGGAGGGTACTGATAGCACAAGCGGTGCCAATTTCTCCTTCTGAAATAAGATTCTGTTATCAGTGACTGAGGAGCCCAAACTGCTACAGCATGGAGATCTAAAACCTCTCTAAAGCCTAAAAACTCAGAGTAGCATTAATTATACCATACGCTTCCATCTCTCCATAACACCATTACTAGAGCATCTGGCTTGCTGTTTTACGCGCTGTCTTTTCCTGTCTATAGCCTATTCCCACCATGCGCCCCTGGAAGAAAGAGCCTCTGTCTTTGTATTTTCAAAATTTCTGCATCACTGTTACACTGCCAGCACTTTACAGACAAAAGACAGGAAAATTAGATTGCTGAAATATATAAATAACGGAACCTAATTTCCCTTTAGATGCATTTTCTAGAACAGAATCAAGGAAGCCATACATTTGGCCTGCAGGAGAGCAGTGCTTCGAGAATGGCTGTAAAGGCAGGGAGCCCAAGGTCTGCCACGCAGGGACATAAGTGACCCGTGAGCGCACCTCAGCCTCAGCCTCTGCCTCGGGAAAAGAGGTGTAACAATAACGCTCGCATAAAAGGGTGTGTGAACAACACCAGAGAAGAAGCGTATGAAGCCTGTAGCATGGTCACTGGCTCAACTGAGGGTCCAAGAGATGGCAGCCATGACTGCTACTGTTAAACATTTTGAAAGTAGATAAACATTTATTCCATTTTTTTTTATTAAAATGAAATAGACTATAATCTCATCTTCTTTTTGAATTTGAGCCTCTTTGATAACTCCCTTACAATAAATGTTTTAAAAGTTAACGAACAGAACCTCCACGCCCACGCACAGTTGGTGTGGGCACACGGTATTCAAAGGCACTAGTTCTTGTCCGCCTTATGCAGCACGGTGAAAGCAAGGGACTCGGGTGACGAAGGTAACGGGATCGGCAGTTACAGAATAGTCCCGGGGAGGTGAAGTACAGCACAGGGAATAGAGTCAGTAACAGTGTAATAACCATGGTGCCAGGTGGGTATTCGACCTATCACAAGGAACCCTTTGTAAAGTATATGATTGTCACAACACTATGCTGTACACCTCAGACAAATACAGAATAATACTGAATGTAAAAAAATATATATATATATATATATATATATATATATATATATATATATATATATATATATACACTTTTGATTAAATAGTTTTAAAAATGCATATTAGGGATTAGCTCCAAAACGGCTGTCAATCAGAAGCATTTGTTACATTTCAAGTCTCCTAACTGCCATAAAGAAGAATATCCATCCAAATATTCAACCATTCATTTATCCATTCAAATATATAGTGAGCCCCAAGTCTGCCCAGGCACTGTCCCTGCTGCTTGGGACATGCAGTGGACTGATGGACCAAGATCCCTGCGGTTATGGAACCGATATTCCAACACAAGGCAAAGTTTGTCTAAAATAAAGCATCTACTTAATCGTCCCCTCTTTTTATATCAAATGACATAGTACTGCATTCAATCATATCAGACTTTCACGTGCTAGTAAAAACCCTTATATACTTTGATTTTGCCTTTTATCGTTTTTACTCACCCTGCCCTTCTGCAACTGAAACTGAATGGCACATTTATTCTCTCACGTAGGAGGCAGGAACTTACAGTTGCCATTTAGGCTAAGCACAAAATTACGATAAAACGGTAGATTATTTTTACACCTAAGCAGAATGGCAATGACTAGATACATTCCTTGCTAACCAGAAATATAGTAGGAATGTGAGAATATTTTTTTATTCGCTACCTTAGAGGCAGCTGAATTCCCGTGAAGGCCTGAAATAAAGAATTTTCTTTCCTGGGAATGGATTTTGATTGGATATGACTTGCTCTCTTTAAGATCAATGCAAACACCACTACACTTATGAAATAAGGAGAATTGTAAAGTTAATGAAAGTGACATTTATGAGAAAAGCATGAACTAACACGGTGGGATAAAGGACACGGAGAGACTTAGTGGCTTATCTTGAACCGAAATGAAGAGCGGACCGAATGCTTCAGGGCGGTGCCCCCCACGTGTCCTGTTGACTCGGGCCCTTTTTTACCTGGCGGCCTTGAGGTCCAGGAGGTGCTGCCACCGGTCATTGACCTTTCCCAGCTTGTACTCGATCTCGGAGGCTTTGCTCTCATGGCTGGCTCTACACAGTCGTTTTCCCATTTGCTGGAGCTGAATTTTGTTCTCTTCGGCAATAGCAATTTCCTCCTGATAATCCTGCGTTATAAATAGCAATCCCAGAGGTTAAAAAGCAGATTCTTGCTCCAGGCAGCCCGGCTCTCCTAGAAACATGATCATTACAGTTTTCCTCTGACTGGGAGTAGTTTGGACACGAGGAGCACCGGGTGACTATCTGTCCCTGTGCACAAGACTGAGTGGGACCTCGTATTCTCAGATTGTCTGCAGAGTGCAGATTGAATTTTTATATATTTTTATATTCTTAAAGGGAAGGGGCGGTGCCTTCTACTTATACAAAGTGGGCATGAAAAAAAAAAGAACAAACGTATATACATAAACACAAAAGACAAAACCAGAAGAATTTTAATGCTGGGATATTATACCGTATTGCTGTAATGACTGACCTGATGTTATATTTAGAAACAGTCCTCATACAAATAGCTTATAAGATGTGTGTGTGTGTGTGTGTGTGTGTGTGTGTGTGTGTGTGTGTGTGTTTGCAACTGACATATTATTCTGAATAAAGGAAACAGAGGAGTGAACAAAACAAAGTCCCTGTGCCAGGGAAGCTGACAGTCTAGTGGGGCTGCCACTGTTAGACTGATAATGAACAAGAAAATGGGAGAAACACTGTACATTAGATGGTGATACGTGCTAATGAGAAACATCAACTAAAATAAGACGATCATTCAAAACAATGTGGAAATACCGCTAAAATGTCCAAAAACATTTTTAAATGCTAGTAAAGGGAATCAGCTCTGTGTAGACATAAAAATTGTTCTGAATCCATAGGACTACATAAAATACTTTAATAATCATCTATAACTTGAAAATAATAGTAAACCAGCATTTGAGAAAAGTCCTCATTCCTGCGACTACCTACAAATCATGTTTTATAAAGAGAATGTCAATTTAGCTGATTCTAAAATTTTTTTCTTTCAGTTGTTCTCATGTGATGTTAGCTCCTACACATAAATGAGGCCCACCGAACAGGTCACTGAAACTCCAAAATATTGAACGTTATCAGCCAATAATCGGTTTATTAACAAATGGAAAATATTCTCCGTAGAAAGACAAAAACGATGCGATTTCACTTAATGAGGAGTCTAAGGAGCAAACTAAACGAACAGACAAAACGGAAAGAGACGCGTATGCAGAGAACAGACGGATCGTGGCCAGAGGGCCGGGGGCCTCGGGGCTGGGCGGAAGCTCAGGGAGTCAGCAGTGCTCACTGGCATGAGGTAAGGCACAGAAAATACCGTCAGTGATACTGTACTATGTACGGTGCCCAGTGGGAACCTGAAATATCCCAGGGACCACTTTGAAAGTATATGATCGTCTAACCAGTGTGCTGTATGCCTGTAACCCAAACATAATAATATTGAGTATATATGGTAATTGAAAAATAAAATTTAAAATTCAAACAAAGAAGACAAACAAAAACAAAGAAGAAAATATTCTCTGTATTTTTAAAATAAAGGAGGCCTTTCTGTGCAAATTTATTTTATATTATAAAGAGAAAAGCCGTTTATGATAGAGTGCCTTTTTTTTTTTTTTTTTTTGTATTTTTTGGAAGTCAGAAGCAGGGAGGCAGTCAGACAGACTCTCACATGCTCCTGACCAGGATCCACCCAGCATGCTCACCAGGGGGTGAGGCTCTGCCCATCTAGGACATTGCTCTGTTGCAACCAGAGCCATTCTAGTGCCCGAGGCAGAGGCCACAGAGCCATCCTCAGAGCCTGGGCCATCTTTGCTCCAGTGGAGCCTTGGCTGTGGGAGGGGAAGACAGAGATAGAGAGGAAGGAGAGGGGGAAGGGTGGAGAAGCAGATGGGTGCTTCTTCTGTGTGCCCTGGCTGGGAATCGCACCCAGGACTTCCACATGTTGGGCATACGCTCTATCTCTGAGCCAACCAGCCAAGGCGCGATAGAGTGTCCTTGATGGGAAAGTAATTATGAGCACAGCCATCTTCTGCATCCATTCACACAAAGCACTAGGAAGGATAAACACACAGACAGCCAGGTGTCCCATACCTTCTTGAGTTTCTCTATCATCTCTTCAATGAGGATGTCTCCGTTTTGGGAGACTTTGCTTTCCATCTGTGTCAGCCACTCGCAAAGCTCCTTGTTCTTTTCACTGAAGACTGCCCATTCATTCAGTCTCTCGCTCACCTGCTGCCGCCTCAGGGAGAGCTGAGAAGTTGACAAGGAGAGAAAATGTAAAAGGAGCTTGGGAGTGAAACTCACAGTCCGAGGGAAATTGCCAATACACTCTGCTGGGTGGGCTGATATGAACAACAGAGCATCTCCTTAGGCATGGTTGCCTGTGCCAGCCCAGGGACACCCCTCATTAATTAACCCGGTTCCATCACGTGACCTGCTGGGCAATGCAAGTGGGAGACGGTGAGCCCTGCACTGTCCTGCTGAGGAGCTGCATGCACCTGCACTTGTTATGGATGCTGACCAGCCAGCTCCACACCACAGCTGCTGCGGTTGGTGTAGACACAGTACAGGATCGGTGTACTTTTACTAAAAATCATTCAAGTTTTCCTTGAGGCAGAACAATTCAGAACAGCCAAAGGGCAGTGAATTCACCTGGGGTGGATACCAGTAGGAACGCAGAAGGCTATGAGAACACTGGGTGACAAGTTCTGTCCACCTCTGTTAAGCTGTTTCAAGACAGCGCTGAAGAGTCTGCTCCCTCCTCTCGGACCCCCTCCTCCAGAATTCTGGCACAGAATGTACGGTATGCTGGAACCCTGAGATTTTGAATTTTCTGGTAAATAGCACATTTTCATTCATAAAGCATCAGAGTCAGCAGTGTGGCTGATAGTTTGGGTTCACTGATGTCCAAACTGAAACTAATTGGAACATTTACATTTTCCTAATTGGAACTTCTCAAAATAACCATTTTCCGAGAAAACAGTAGAAAGTCCTGCCCTTGAGACTAAAGATGAACAAATCTTGCTATATGTGGCTGCTCCCTTCCTCTCCCCCCAAATCTTGGCCATGGACGAGAGTGAATCCTAGGGCTTTACTCAACAATATCTGTGGGGAAGATGACCACATAATAGAAAACTATTATCTATTTCTTTGAGAGGAAGGCATTACTGTCCTCATTCAAGAGACTAGGAGAGAGGTTGACACTCGAGGCATTTGTTTATAGCCAGTACGAGGCGGGACCAGCAAAGCTTGAGTCTTTGATACAGGTTGTCATATAACATCATGACCAAATTTCTGAGGTCAGCTGAAATTCAAAACAGTCATGTTCTCTAAACCTTTCTTTCTTCATTTGCAAATTAAATCTTTCATTGGTTCCAAATTCATTCAACAGATGTTAACTGTCTATAAGCACGGTGATTATCAGAGGGAAGCAGGGGGAGGGGAGGGAGGAGAGAGTCAAGATGGGATAAATGGTGATGGAAGAGGATCGGCCTGAGGTGGTGAACACATAGTACAATATGGAGATGACGTGTTATAGACCTGTATCCCTGAAACCTACATAATCTTATTAACACATGTCACCCCAATAAACTCAATACAAATGTTTACTGTTTGCAAGTATCTACTACGTACCAAGCTTTTTCTTATGTACTAGAATACAGCAGGCTCATAATGGAATATAAACAATAACATAATTTAGGAAAGTGACCAGTTTATACTAAAGATTTACCAAAAGCTGGTCATTAATATACTACTACTACTGCACGAGGCATCATGTCAGTTCTCCACTTTTCGTCTCCTTGACATTCATGTATTCAATATCTCCACTCAGCAGCTTGAAGCTGTATCTCTAGTGTTCACCAACACTGAAAGCGTCGCTTCTGTTGGCATAGGTAGAGCAAGAGCTGAAGGAGAGAGAGGGAGGCACTGGCTGCAAACTGACGCCCAACGTTTTCCCCAAGACAATTCCTAGTGAGGACAGCATTTTCTTCTTGGTTTGTAAAACTAGTATGTAGGCTGCATGATAAGAGAAAGCTAACATCTCTTTCTTCGGGTTCAGGTAAAACCCTCCAATTTATCAGCTTAGCACTGAGTTACATTTTCCCAAGGGTATAAACACACGCGTTGCCAACAGCTGACAAGTACCGGCTAAAACCCCCAGAGTGAGGCAGCTGAACAGGAAATACATCCTTTTCTACTCCGATTATTTTTAGCACAATTTGAAAAACAAGGAGCAATTACAATGATGGTATATTTATCCCTCAACTAGAATTTCACACAGATCTACAAACCAAAACAGGGATGAAAGAAAGTTCCCGTGGGCTCTGGCTGCACACAGGCACGGCGGCCATTTGGGGAGTTGACTTGGAAACAGGCTACCTTGTCGACGTCTTCACTCTTCTCTGCCATGTCTACTTACTGCTCATCTTTGTCACCTGAGTCCCATTCCCCCCGGCCTTCTCAACAGCTTCCACTGGAGTGTGAAAAGACCACTCGCTTTTTACAGAGGAACAGCGTCATGTTCGACTCATGTTTGTAACTTTAAAAATGAGACATCGGCACAAGCTCATCTCCTTTGTGTCTTCATACCTGATAGACTTTCTCTAGAAACACTAACTCAAGAGCTAGGAACTAAATTATATTCCTCCTCACAGTTAGATCCTGGCACCTTTGGCCTGACTCATGACCAAATTCTCACTGAATTAAATAATAATTTTAGATTGAAGTACTGTGAGGTAAGTACACTTTAGCTTCATGCTTTAACTCGACAGAGAAAGTTCTGGAAACACTATATATCATCTTGTTTCCTTTTTTTTTTACTTAAGTCTTAGTGCACTCACAGGTACAAGGTATTAATCTCTTCACAGCATATTATCTGATTAATAGCAGCTTTCAAAATGTATTTCCAGGCAGACTCTTGTCTATACACAGGGTGGGGCAAAAGTAGGTTTACAGTTGTTCATATGGAAACTAACACAATAACGAATAAATAATAATACAACTGTAAACCTCCTTTTTCCTCAACCTGTGTAAGTCAGGTGAGAAATTTTATAACAAATTTTTTTACCATTTCCTTTTTCCTGCTTTATTTCAATCTAATTGACATATACCAATGTGCAAGTTAACAGTGTAGATTGTGAGTTTTTGATCCATGTCTGTAGGGAGAAATGATTACCACAGATTAGTTTGCACACCCATCACCTCACATAATTACCTTTCTGTGTGTGTGAACATGGTGAGAACATTTGAGATCTACTGTCTAGGCAACTTCCAACTATGTTATAGTCACTCGCCACTCTACCTTGGGTCCCTGGAACTTACTCATTTTATAACTGGAAATTTGTACCTTTTGTACCTCATGGCATTTTTCCACAGTGCCTGTGTTCCTAAAGCAAAATCATAATCATAATCTTCTCAACTTCCAAAATAGTCAGAAAACTTGTCGTATTTTTATATGTAGAGGAACATAAGTGGAAAGACATAAGATAAAACGTTCAAAAGTCTTGTCTAAATTATTAGCATAGGAACTCTTAGCTGTTCTAGGCACTGGAAATAAAAAGAAATAGTCTTTATCCTCAAGAACTTCAGAGTCTTGAAATCAAGTCATAAATATTAAAAAGAAGAAGAAGAAGAAGAAGAAGACAATTAACGCACTGATCTGTGAGGGAACAGACCAAAAGGGAAAGGGGAGTGCAGAGGACTCTCTCTCCGGTGTTATCACTCTGAAAACTTTATAGACATCAATTAGCCAGAGAAATGGATCTGGGCCAAATCATTTCACAAAATATGCTAAAAAGTATTGAGTCAGCAAGTAGTGCAAGACTTTTCTGAATTTCAAGGGGGAAAAAAAAAGACTCATAAGAGTAACTAAACATTGCTGTGATTATTTTTCATTATTCGTACCCACCAAATTACCTTTTGTTTATGTATTATGCCATAATAAATCTTTACACTGAAATATCATGTAATTTACTGGATGGTAATGTATTGCTTTTGGATTGAAGAATTCAGACAAGAATAAAATACTATGATTGACATTATCACACTCCATCTAAATTTCTCATTGTCTTTCCTGGGACTATGGAGCTCTGTGAAAAGTAGCCAATTAATTTTGAATTCAAAATCTTTAGCATGTTTATGAAAATCATCTTGTACATTTCTGCTTTTTAGAAGTATAGTATCTATTTGTAAGCAACTTTTCACATATATACTAAGTGTGCTCCAGAATTTTCCTTTTGTTCATGGCCTGAGAAGTATCTGGGATTTAATCTAAACATACAGAGAGAAATTTACCTACCAACACATTTTCTGTTGATGTTAAATGAATCAAGAGGCTATAAGCCTCTTGAGCTATGTTTAGTGTTTCCTGAAGTGTGCAGAGAAGAACCACTAACGCTGGAGGAAGGGGGAGGAGGGAAGTAGGAGATCTCTGGTGTAGTATGGTTGGCCTGCAAGGGAGGCACAGAGAGGCTCCTTCTCAAATGTCCCTTCCTCATCTCCCCAGGCAGGTCCCCTGCTCCACTCCTGTGGTTTTTCAAGCTGTGACTTTGCCCAACATATCTGCTTACACCGTCGACGCCAATGCGTCCCTTCTACTCCCCATCTCCGTTCGAGATTTATCTCCTGAAACAAGCATTTTTTTTCGCTCTCTGCAATCCACACTGCCCGTTTGTTTACATCTTTATATCTTGTCTAAACTTGTTTATATCCATTTTTCTTCATTGGATAGACTCTTCTGAACTGATCTTAGTTTCAGCTCACTTGTAGACTCGATGAAAGTGACATCTACTATAGCTTGAGAAACTCACAATGATGAATGTGACTGATTCACTGAACAATGTTCATCATAGCCTATTATGTGCCAGTGTGCCAGACAAGGTGACCAGGTCCAGGAAGGAACAAGACAGATGTGGTCCCTGCTTGCCAGAGGGTCGAGTCTTAGACCCTCGGTCACGGTCTCTTCTTCACTTGTCCTCATTCAGTGCTATTCCTTTTCCTTGTATGTCTTCCCATTGCTTTTCAACAGTATTTTCCCTTCATTGCCAAATCCAAACCCAATCTGAGATCCCTTTCAAGGTATTGATTGCACAAATAGAAGTTACTCAAAAATAAAGGAAGTATGACTAAAAATGCCACAAACCATGAATTATTAAAAACCACCATGATAAATCAATAGTAACAATAAGTGTGCCATGTACGGAACCAGCACCACAATATTATCAAATATTGCACATAAAACAATGGTCTTCACATGTTTAAAGTAAGACATAGACCACCAATATCTACCTAGAAAAACCGCATCTATGAACTGCAAAACTGTGTTTCCTCTTTAAAATATTATGCCAGCCAGTGAAAGAGAGAGAGAAATCCAGTTTGAATGCATCTCACGTACAACACTAGTAAGATATGATTGTCTTAATCTTAAATATTGGTTTCCTTACATTGAATTTATTGAGGTGGCACTGGTTCACAAAGCCACCCAGGTTTCAGGTGTACAACTCAACAAAACATCACCTGCCCCCTGCGTCGTGGATCCATCGCCCAAAGTTCACTGGAAATACTTTCGTAATAACCAGTTTCCTTCCGTGCATACTGTAAGCTATGAGATGGGTCCCGCTGTGGGCCACGCCATCCGACACTCCAGACCACTTCCCCGTGTTCCGCCTCCCTGAGCGGACGCCCCCGTGTTTCGCCTCCCTGAGCGGACACCCCCGTGTTTCGCCTCCCTGAGCGGACGCCCCCCTCCGTGTTCCGCCTCCCTGAGCAGACGGACCCGGTGCGGGTCTCGGAGCCGCCTCACCTGGTGACAGAGCTCCTCCCACTGCCGTTGCAAGAGCTCCAGACGTTCGTTCAGGATGCAGATGTCATCGGCACTGATATAGGCGCACAGGGTGTCCTTCAGTAACGTCAGCTGGGCCACGTCATCTTTCCAGCTCCCTGCTGCATTTTCCAATTCCTAAATTAAAAACAAACAAATAAAAACAAGCAAACTTGAATACCCACATGCATCCATCCTCAACAATTTCTGAAGTGTATTCAGACTCCCTTTTTGATACAATTACCTCTCCCTCCCACTGAGTTTGAACATCTAATTTGGTATCTAGTGATTTTCTTCCTACACAACTTGATAATTTGCCAAGTTCTGATAAAATATCTGGTTGCTTATAGGAACTTCCTACCATCTACTTACCATTTTATCAATCAGCTTTGACTGTCTTTTCTAAGTTGAAGTTGTATCACCTCATTGATCTTTTTTACCTTTAAACTGACTTTATCAATTCCTAGCCCATTCCTTTTATTTTCTGAGTTACTGATACGGTTAATAAAAATTTTTTTTTTTTTTAAAAACCTTAAAACTCCTATATTGGACTTTCATTTTCAAACTCTTTGAATTACTACATTCCCTGCTACAGACTTACAATATCATAGCTGGGAAGATCTCTTGCTGTTTTTACTCAATTTAAAATAATGGACTGAATGCATTTTCTATAAGATTAGAGATTTCTTTAAGTAACTTGTCTAAAAATATGTCTCCTGATTTTGAGGGGAATGAGTTAAGAAAAAAATCCATAAAACAGTATTTGAGTAAGTTGACATCAGTTTTTGCACTGTTTGAAGAGATGCTGCAATTTGTATAACTCATGCTTTTTGCCAGCTCTTGATGATTTTAGGTTCCAGCTAATTTTGTACATAATCAGAATATTTCACATGGCTTTTCCATGATGTCTTTTTGTCTCTTCACACAGGAGACAAGTTTCCAAAGGCAATTAAAGGCACCGTCAGAGGCTTGCTTCCTAGGCAATTTGGGCAAACGAGGCTTCAGCCTGAATTTTCCAGGTAATGGCTTTGTTTTGCTGCTAAGGGTGGTTTAGGGGAAGAGTAGCAGAGAGCTGAACCAAAATGCCTCCTTTTAATCTCCAAACTTAACAGCAGGGCATGTTGGGACGTGGTGCTGTGTATTTTGGGAGGTGAGGTCCCATGGTAACAGTACTTGGCTGAGAGACCACACCATCCAGGTATATTAAATACGTAGCAGTTCTCTTTATATCCACAAACTGTATATCAATGTACAGGTGCTCTTCTTTTTATTACAGTTTCTAACCCCCAACTCGAACATCAGATTTGGTGTGTGAATTAAAAAGTAACAACGCCACCACCAGAAACCAGCTCTTTCAGCCTCACAGACTCCCTTAGATGAATCCATGTGGAAAAATAAAATAAAATAAAGCCTTTGGATCCAGGCAACCTTGATATCTATTAACTCTGGAAAGTTATTAGACTTCTAGACGTTTCAGTTGTCTCATCTGTAAATGGGGAAGGAAACACTGTTGCCATGAGCTCGTGCACAGGCCACCCGAGGTAACCCTGGGACAGCCACCGGCACAATGGAGGAGCAGAAGGAACACCCCTTCCTGCTCACTGGAAGTTTTCTTTAATTGCTTGTCCTGAATTTACAATCACAGGTTTAAGACAAACTCTTCTTCTTAAGCTTTGCATACTCCTGAATTTACACCTCAGGATAACAGTTCAGGTATCATCCACAAAATAAAGCATAGTGTCTTTCATTTTTCCTAAATCCGGACTCTTTCACATTTCAAAAAATAACCGTAAATATTAATAGCCAAGAAAAATTCTTATCTGCACATTCTTTTGATGTCTAGACTTCTTTTAAAATTCTTCTTTCTTAAATGCTTACCTTCTGAGTGGAAGCAGAGAACTGATTAAAATGTACATTGTTTAAGTATGTGTGGGGTTATAAACAGAATGAACTCTCGTGCAGTAATTTGCAAATGTCAGGGAACACAAGGACATACATAATTTAGGGAACACATCATTGCAAAGATAGTTTTGACGTGACCTGCACATTGCTCAGTAGAGAACGGCTGTTTGGGCACCGCCCTTGGCAATACAGGCGTGAATACTCAAACCTTGCCGCCACTAAATCACAGTGGTCTCAGTGAGCTAAGGGTGTGGGACGTGGTCTGCATCAGCCACTTGATTTGCTTCCAAGTGCGACTTGAGGTGTTAATCACAACCCTTAAGTAGTTAGGGCCCTGAGTGACTAAAGGACTGTGTCTCCATGCAGTAACTGATACCATCTGTTTACAGTTCCTGTTTCCTAACAGTAGGGTCTGGAGGGCAGGGCGTGACCCCCAGGGCCACTGTCTGCAGAATTTCCTAACTGCCCAAACTCGTTTTTCTTTCTGTAAACTAGACTCTTCTGCTAGAATGACTCTCCAGTGTGGATGCTTTAAAAAGAGCTTTTTTTTACAATATACCAGGAAGTTGTATCTACATGTATATGGCAATAGGAGTTAGACACGATTATGCTAAAGGCGTATGGCAGTGGAAACACACAAATAGGTGACAGTTACAGGCTCAACCCAAACATCTACCTTGCAACGCATCTGCTCGGCATGGAGCTCATCGTGGTGATCCGGCAGAGGTTGCAAAAGCTTCTTTTTGAAAGTGCGCAGTTTCTCCAGAGAGTCAGCTATTCCATGCTCACACTTTTCCCAGTCCTAAAATGGGAGGAGGAAGAAATTCCATGTAACATTTTTTTTTTTTTGGTAGGAAATTGGAAAATAAAATACTCTTCTTAATTCCTATAATTCAATTATCACTTGATATATTTTTTTCAACACACACATGTATTTCTTTTGTGATAATACAAAAGAGAAGTAAAAGGAAAAACATAAAGGAACCATAGCGGATGCTTGATTCTTTATAGCACCTTATCTACAAATTAACTCTTGTCTGGTGTCTCAGTGCAAATTCAATTCAACTAAACAAATCTCCTTAATTTTGTCTAATATCCCCAATTCCTGGCCTCCCCTTCCAAATCAACCCTCCCCAGTGACCACTGCTCATTATTTAAATTACTGAGCTCCAAAGAAAGACAACTAGAATTGCTTTCAGTAATCAGTGTGCTGCCAAATACTGTTGCCTTTTTTTTCACACTATTCTCCATCATTACTAGATTTTCTTCATCAGGGTTCTTTCGATCTTTTCTTCTGTGCCTTATTTTTTTAATTTTTTTGTATTTTTCTGAAGTGAGAAGCAGGGAGGCAGAGACAGACTCCCACATGCTCCCGACCGGGATCAACCTGGCATGTCCACCAGGGGGCGATGCTCTGCCCATCTGGGGCATTGCTCCTTTGCAACTGGAGTCATTCTAGTGCCTGAGGCAGAGGCTATGGAGCCATCCTCCTCGCCTGGGACAACTTTGCTCCAATGGAGCCTTGGCTGCGGGAGGGGAAGAGAAAGAGAGGAAGGAGAAGGCGAAGGGTAGAGAAACAGATGAGTGCCTCTTCTATGTTCCCTGGCTGGGAATTGAACCCAGGACTTCCACACATCGGGCTGATGCTCTACCGCTGAGCCAACCGGCCAGGCCCCCTGGTGCCTTATTTTTAACACAGCATCCTATAGGGGCCATTTACTAAATATCTCCTTTATCAAGTGTTGACTAAAGTTCCTCCATACTCAAAGTGTTGTTTGGTTTCTAATTAAACTGAGAATTTGGCTAAAGATTCTCATTTCTCTTTTAAATTCCCTTAGGGAATTTCCTAGAGTATATAACCACATTCCCTCTTTCCATTCATCAAAAACAAACAAAAAACAAATACTTTATCTTGGACAGATTTATTCTAGTTCTCTTTATTAAAATACCTCTGTGTTTCCAGGCTGTACTTAGTCCATCGACGCTAAGCAAAGTGGAAGCAGACAGAAAAATCTTCTTACTTAAATTGAATAGCATTCTGTCCGCCTTTTTTTAAATTTTAAAGTCTTATTTATTTTACCTGACACTAACAACAAAACCAAATTAACAAAAAGCAGAAACATCCCTTGAATACTTTAGATCATATAGATCTATTATTACATATAGATCAAATTCTATATTAATTATATAAATTTGCATTTATGAGCATTCTCAATGAAATCATCACACACCCTGAAATCGATCAACCTACAGTCAGCAAAAGTTTATTGATCTAAAAAAGGTCAACTCTTAACTTTTGGTAACAAAATGAAGAAATGATATAAAGTGGGTGATCATGTAAGACAGAATTATAATAATTATATTTCTTCATATTTATTCAGAGTATTAAATTAAAAGAGAAAAATAGATAAGCATTATGTCATAGCTGTGGGGGAAAGATATAGCAAAAGGCTGTCTAAACATCTTTCATAAACTCCTTAGGCTAATAAGACCTAGTGTATGATTCAAAGTAAAATAAACTTTAACGAAAGAGCAGGGATTTCCCTTACCAAGGATGGCTTAGATTCTGAAGCTATAACCAAGTCTCTTTTCTACATGAATTATAAGGAAATAATGAAATGTCATGGTCTGCAAGCATCAATCAACGCGGATGTTTTACACGCCAACAACAGACTGTCAAGAAAAGCAAACGCGGTGACTCAACCATCTCGCTTTATTGGTTCTTAGGACTGTGTCCAATAATCACATCACAAATAAAGAAAAACATATGATTAACATATTCTCTACAGAATGAGTTACAATGTTTGTAATCCTTCCTGAAAGCAAAAAGGAAGAAAAAAGAATCAAGCATATTGTGTTACTGATGAATCGTCTGTGTGCAAATAATAGTTCTTTAACAGATATTCAGTGGCTTTTTTGATTGTTTCCTCCACACAAGGTAATATATTATTAAATAAAATTTAATAAAATAAGCCCAAAGGGTGTGCACATGTTAAGCATTTTTTAAAAAAAAGTATTCCATTTACTTTATTCACTTGCATTCATAAAAGTGAGAGGCCAAATTTAATAGACAATTGTATTAAAGTGTTGGTGAGTATCACCATATGTAAAACTTTAGTATTTAGCCATGTTCATGTTTTAAAATTGATAGTATTAATGGTGTTAATTACCATCATTTATTGAGGGTTCCATATGTACCACATGATTTACCTTTGATATTTCATTAAATCCTTACAAAGCTATAAGAAGAAGGTGTAATCATACCCACTCCACAGATGAGACATATGAAGTTTAGGTAGGTTGAGTCAACCAGGTTACTTGGTTTAGTACGGTTTTAACTTGGGTTTATCTAAGTGTAGAGACCATGTTCTTTTCCAACTGCTAATTTAATTATGTTTTATATATGGATTTGGAAACTGAGGGAGAAAAGCAAATTGTGGGAAGTCTGGATAAATTTACTTTCCCCTACATTTGCTGCATGACCAGTATGTAACCTGTGTCTGCCCCTATGGCTTAATATACCACCTGGAGATTTTATCTCATAGTAACATTGTTAGATCAGCTCAGATCAAATCAGGAGTATCTCCTTGGACAGGTTTTTCCCTGCTGTAAAAGAAGAGATACCAATCTTGAAAACCATTTTAGAGTCTTAGATCAGGGGGAGTGGAATTTACTCTTGGCATTCCTGGTCTGGATGTATACAGTCATCACATGGCTCCTGGCTTAGCCCTGGCCATTAATCAGAATTCATCGCTTGGACGGTCTTGCTAGACTTAAAACTACTTTGTTGGGGGGATTTTCCTGAAAGACAAACTGCTGAAAATTGGGAGATTTTTCCAGTTTATGCAAGACAGGACAAAGTCTTAAGTAAGGCCCAGGGGATCAAAATACAGCAGGGTATGACAATGACCTTTGCATTATTTGATTTGCAGGACACCAATAGGAGGAAACAGCACAACTCTTTGAACTTCTTCAGCTAGGTTACATCGATAGGAGGAAGTGAACATACCTTTAACAAGAAGGCCAGTTTTTTCTTCTGCTCGTCCAGACGCAGGCTGGCGGATTTCCACTTCTCTTGGACTTCCGCGAGCTCAGCCTGCAAGGCGGCCTCCGCCCCGCTGTCGGCAGAGAGCAGGAGCTGCTTGCCGGCCTCCACGGTCAGGATGTAGCTGCCTTGCTGTCGCAGGAACACTTTTTCTTTGAACTGAAAGGAACCCCGTAGCTTTTTACTTTCTCAGTCTTTTCTTCACCATTTCCCTATTGTAAGTATATATTTTTAAGTGACTCTGAATTTTTGCATATACAGCATGCCCTCTTTTATCCTACAAGCATTTACTGAGCTAGTACTTTGTGCATGAATGAAACAATGTGGGGTAAAGATGTGAGGATTCAACAGGGAGAGGCTCAGTCTCTGTCCCCAGGTTAAATACAATCACAGCGCAATATGAACACTGCTCTATGAGACTGATGCACAGGGAACACACACTGTTACATAATTATTTTGTGTGTATATATGGTTTTTAAATTATTTTTGTGTGTGTGACAGAGACAGAAAAAGAGACAAGAGAGAGGGACAGATAGGGACAGACAGACAGGAAGGAAGAGAGATGAGAGGCATCAATTCTTCATTGCAGCACCTTAGTTGTTCATTGACTGCTTTCTCATATGTGCCTTGACCAGGGGGCTACAACAGAGCAGTGACCCTTACTCAAGCCAGTGACCTTGGGCTCAAGTCAGCGACATTGGGCTTCAAGCCAGCGACCTTCGGGCTCAAGCCAGTGACTATAGGGTCATGTGTATGATCCCATGCTCAAGTTAGTGAGCCCGTGCTCAAGCCAGCAACCTTGGAGTTTTGAACCTGGGTCCTCTGTGTCCCAGTCCAACGCTCTATCCACTGCACCACTGCCTGGTCAGGCTAAAAATTTTTATTAGGATCATATTTCTTCTGAAGAATATATTTGTGATTCATATTTGTTACAAATTAATTCAAATAAAGCCCAGTGTTTGTATATCTAATACACTTGGGGGACATTAGGAGGCTCACTGAAAGTGGCAACGGCTTCATGTGTCTTGAAAGACACGTAACCACACCAGGTTAAGGACCCAGCATCTGGTGCGGGCCAGGAGTCAGGGCGAGAACACCTTCCATGCAGAGACGTGGAGATGGGCTGGTTCACTGTATAAGGTCAATATATAAGAGTCCAGGATACTGGAGGAACATAGTTTCCAGCAGCCGGAACAGAGGGTGCGTGGAAGAAAGCGTTAGAAGATGAGGCAAGACCACACCTTGCATAGGAATTTGGTTTTTTAAATAAAACTGAGCTTCACAGCAAAGTATTAAACAGGAGTGATGTGTTTGCTGAGAGCACTCAGCAGTGGGGTAGAACATGTGATTGGAGAGGGGCGTAGACGGGGTCCCCTAAGATAGGCTAGACAGCTGTTGTCTATTGAGACAGAAATGGTGGCAGTGGCAGTAGGGATGAAAACTTGAGGAATACCAGACATGGGGAGGGAGAAAAAGAAGGGTGTAGCTATAGAACGACTCCAGGGTTCCAGACAGACAGACCAGATAGCTGGTGACAACATTTCCTCGGATTGGGAACACGGGAAATGGACTGATGGAAAATGCTCGGTCTAGAGAAGCCAGGCTTTCCTGGAACCCACAGAGTATATCGTGCCTGTGATGTACACAGACGTAAATCTATTATAAAAGGCAGGAAGAGAGGAGCTGGGAGCTCAGGAGGTGAATGTGACCAGAAGATACCAATTTGGTCATTCTCTGCTGGTTGGGTGTCGTTGAAACCACATATGTACGTGAGGTCTTCCAGAGAACGGAGGAAGAAGGAAAAGGGAAGCAGAGAACAGTGACATTCAAAGGAAAAGAAACCCACGGCATATACTGGGATGAACTGGCAAGCATTCAAGAGGCTGGAATCCTAAATTCCCAGACTGGTGAACATAAGCGGCTAGACCAGGAATGGGCAGACAGGGCTGAGCCTTTGTCTTCTGTGATACGTCGGCGACAGGTTTAAATGGCTCGTGAGTGCAATATGTTTAATCAATGCGAGGTTTTCCTTCCCTTTCCTGTCCAAACCTGCTGGGATTCAACAAGGTGCTGGGTGAAGTGGAGGGAGCGTTTGTAAGAGGCTGGAACCCACCCTAATCTCATCATTAACTACGGGCTTGGAGATGCAGTCATTCTCTGTGTGTCTGTTGACACTTGAGAACGACGTTTGTCCTCATTCCAAATGTCACTCCAGAATCCTTCTGAGACACCACGGCTGGGGGTCAAGTGTGCACCAGAAATGCAGAAGAGGTTCAAGAACCGCGTGCCCTGCACCCTACCTTCACTTCATCGAAGAGGGTCCTCGCTTGTTGCAGCGGGATTGGCACACTGCCGAGACCGCTCACGGGGAGGTAGGACACTTCTGCCAGCCACTTCCGAAGCTTCTCGGCCATCTCCCTGTAGCGCTGCCACTGGCGGATCTGGCTGTCGATGATGCCTCTCCGCTGCTGGGCCCTGCGGATCACCCCCTGCCACTGGTTGCTCAGCAGCGTCAACTTCATGTTGAATTCATCCCTGGAGAACAGACGGTCACATAGCGGAGAACACCGTTACCCTGGATGCAGTGGTATCGTCAACCCGTGTGTGTACACATACATGCTCGAGGACTGTCAGCCCCGAGAAGTGACCTAGGGGCAGAGGTGCTTAAACAGTAGGCCATGGTCTCTTATCAGGTCTATGGCAAGGGCATTTAAAAATAAAGAACGATTCAAGTATCGCTGTTTGAAAGTGGTGTGTGTGCTCGTGTTCTGGCACGAATTCAAGTCATATCTATAAGGTCAAGGTCTCTCCCTGAGTGCACGAAGGGGGGGGGAGCACAGAACAGCAGCAGGTGCAATGGGAATGGCCCCCCACTCTGAGCATAACAACAGCAATGTATGCAGCAGGTGACAGTATCTTATGTGTGCTCCAGAAGGAGAAAATGGGGACACAAAGCTTATTTAGAACCTCTGTTCTCAACTAGAATCACAAGCCACCTCGAATGAACAAAACTAGCTTACTTTAGCTAAGGTCCTAAGTCATTTAAATAAAACTATTAGACTTTTTTTTTAAAAAGACTGTACTCCATAAACTCTCAGTATTCTCTCACAAGAAATAGCCCTAATCTTTAGCAAATTATTCCAAATATTAATCTGAATTGTCCCTTTGACATTTTAAATCCACTTCGCTTTGTTCTTGGAAAAACAAAACTAGCCCTCACTGTCTGAATGAAGGCTGTCCATACACCTGGAGGTTCTAAATTTACTTAAGTTTTTTTCAATTTCCAGGTAAATAATATCAGATGTTTTAGTTTGTTTTTCTTACTTCTGTATTTTTTACCTTTAAAAAATATTGGTAGTTATTTAGTAAGTTTATCATTCAACTTGTAGCTCTAGAACTGGTTTGTCTAGTATTAAATTCTACAGAATATGGTTCTTAATGGATTATAGTATTACTCACAAATTTTGGTACTAATGTGTACAGTACTCATTCTTTCTGTATTCCCAGAAATGCTATTTCTCCTCTTGAGGGTGGCTCTGAATTGGACTTACTCCTCTAGACTCATATTCTTGATACCTCCAATTATTTAGGGCCACTGTAAACTTTGATTTTGTAACCCAAAGTGTTATCCGTGCTTCTGTTTTTGAAAGGAAAATTCTGATATTTATAATCTAGTTGCAGTAGAACTAAATGTGATGACTTAGGTTTGTGAGACTTCCCTAACTGTTACAAGCATCTCTCATCTCTGAAAACGAGTGACTCTAGGACTTGAGAATATTCTGCCACATGAACAGTAAGTACCCTGTCTATTGCTCTCCCCACCAGGTAACCATCCACGGTCTTTTTGGAGCTCATCCTCGCTTTGGAAAGCAGAGCTGTCCTGGGCTACCTGTGAGCATGGGGGACTACGTAAAACATGAAGCTCTTCCCACTGTTGAACCTGAACTCTAAAATATAAAAATTATAAACGAGTTTTTACAACACGAGCCATTTGTAATCTGACGTCTTCCTACTTTCAACACACTGTAATCTGGTTTTATTTTTCACTTGCAACTTTGAAAATTATTCTCAAGTCCAACCTTCATGTTTTCATCCCTTGGTGTTTTTCCCTAACAGTTAACATTTAAAGTTTTATAGATGTTGGCTTGTGCCTGGATTTTCAATTTTATTTTATTTCATTACTCAAACTTTTGTAATATTGTTAGAGAGTTGGCTAGGAGAGAATAAAGCAAAAGATAAGTTAATTGCATTTAAATCTGTCTTACTTTGGAGGACTTAAATTCTCTGTAAAGTTCATATTTGGCTTACTTAGACTAGAATATAGTAGCACATTTTGTTGTTTCAAGCTTAACCATAAAACCTTTTGATGTTCTTCCAAAGAAATATCCACGTAAAACTAAAATTGCTCCCAAAACATTTTAAAAACCCTTCTTAATAAAAATAATGACTTATTTTTTTAATAGACTGTTTATATAATCACAACCACTGGTCGTAAATATGGGAAAGATACACAGAGATAATAAAATAAATGAGGTTCACACTGCAAGTACCGCCACGGAATATACATATGTAGATGGGATAGCATAAATATTGCTCCCAGGAAATGTAAGTGTAGTACGAAATCATCAATTCATATACCACCAGTCTAAAGAGGAACTAGACAGTGCTTGTAGATATTTCTAATAAGGAGAGAATCTGCTGAGTAAATGAAGAGGAGGCAGGATTTCAGGCTGAGTGTAAGCTGACTTAAGGTAGCACACCATTTTCAAACAAGGTGGAATTATCAAGGTACGAGAGAGCTGGCTGGTGCTGACTGGAAACCAGGTGCACGAGTTCTAGGATTGATTCTGTGCTACATAGTTCCGTGACCTTGGCCAAATCATTTCACATTTCTGGGCCTCCAGTTCTCATCTATGAGTAAGAGGGAGAGTCTAGTGATCTCTATGCTCCTTTTAGGGATAAAATTTCTGTAACCATATGAGAATATTAGAAGCGTCTGTTAACAAAACCATCGATGCATCATTGATACAATTCATTCTGATCTTTTTATTAATCCCAGTCTCCTACAGAAGACGAGCAAAGGTTGGCTAGGTGATTTCCAATTACTCCATGTCCTTCATATAATATAACAGCAGTTCTTTAAAAAGATTCAATACTCAGTCGTTTCAAAGATTCAGAGAAGCCTTCCCACCAATTACCGAGGCTCCGTTGCAGCACAATTGCCTTAGGAAGATTGGATATATGCCTTCTAATCTGCTCATTAAAAAGAAAATGACTAATTTACTGGACCCTTTCTTCATAATAATATATCAAAGATCCTACCTGTCATCTACTTGACCTTGTTCCAGCAGACGCTGCCCATCGGTAATGATCGAATGCAAAATCTGTTGACGACTGAACATCTCTGCCTGAAACAACTTTCATATATAAAAAAAGAGATACTTTAGAGTTCTTCATTTTAATGACCAGTTCTCTAATACCTTTCCAAAAATTACGGTTTAAGCAAGGCTATGAAAAACAACTCCAGCCGAATCAGGATACGTGCGCTATCCTGCAGCATAAAAATAATGTATCTTTTTTAACCATCAATTACGATGCACTTAAAGTTTAATTTCTGTTTGCTAAGACTGAATCATGTTCCTCTCCTTTCTTTTGAAATCACCTATAAAGTTAGTTAAAACATAAATTGTCAGAGACTAGCTTAAGACCTTATAAATGGTTGAAGAACAGGGGGAAAAAAAGAACCCACAAACTTATTGTTGAGCTCGCCATTTTTCAATTTAATTTGGTTAATAAAATTATTTCATCACTGAAAGGTTCAACAGAAAGTATTTCAAACTTTTTCCATTGTTGTGTTTTACAGCTTTATTGAGATATAATTCACATACCCTACAATTCACCTAAAGTGCACAATGTAATGACTTTTATTATATTTGCAGAGTTGGGCGATAATACCACAATAAATCTTAGACCACTTTCATTACCCACATTCAATAACAATCACTCCCCATATCCTGTCAATCCCAAGTAACCACTGATCTATCTTCTGTCTCTATGGATTTGCCTATTCTGGGTATTTCATATAAGTGGAATTTACCATGTACTACTTTTGTGATTGGCTTCTCTTCACTTAGCATGTTTTCGGGGCTGATTCATGTTGCATATACATCAGTATTGCATTTCTTTTTTATTGCTGAATAGTATTCCATTGTATGAATATATCACATTTTATTTATTCTTCAGCTGGTGAATATTTATGTTGCTTCCACTTTTTGGCTGTTATGATTAATACCGCTATAAACAATATTTTTGTACAAGATTTAGTCCACACAGTTATATGTGTGAACATGTTTTCATTTATTTTGGGTGAATTCCTCCTAGGAGTGGAAATACTGGGTCAAAAGGTGACTCTACGCTTACTATTTCGAGAAACTGCCAAACTGTTTTCCAAGGAAGTTTCACTGTTTTCAATTCTGATTAGCAATGTATGAGGATTCCAATGTCTCTATTCCCTCACCTACACTGATCTTTTTCATTGTAATGATCCTAGTTGGTATCAAATGGAATCTCAGTCTACATTTCATTCATTGACTTTTATTTTCTCATCAGTCAACTCAGTAAAAGTGAACTTAAAACACCTCATACGTGTTTAAATTCTATTATTTTGAGGGGGGCAGAGACAGAAAGAGACAGAAAGAGGGACAGATAGGGACAGACAGACAGGAAGCAGGAAGGGAGAGAAAGGAGAAGCATTAATTCTTTGTTGCGGCACCTTAGTTGTTCACTGATTGCTTTCTCATATGTGCCTTGACCGGGGGGGGGGGGCTACAGCAGACAGAGTGACCCCTTGCTCATGCCAGCGACCTTGGGTTCAAACTGGTGAGCTTTGCTCAAACCAGATGAGCCTGCGCTCAAGCTGATGACCTCAGGGTTTTGAACCTGGGTCCTCCGTATCCCAGTCTGATGCTCTATCCACTGTGCCACCACCTGGTCAGGATCTATTTCTTGAATGTAAACGAAATGCTTTAAAATTAGTTTTATTCTTGGTTCTAAGTTCTGCAATAAGCCTTTTCTCTGATTCTAGGTAAGCTCTATCTCTCCATCTGCATGTATTTTATAAACATGTGAAGCAACTTAGTCACATCAATAAATAGTGAAATAGAGACTAACGGCAGATTAATTTGTTTTGTATCTAGTTCTGTGTTCCTTTCAATTTTGATCAAAGCATAATCTCTTTAGCAATCAGACTTGGCAATATTAATGTTGTCTGTAACTCAATTTGAAAATTGAGTCCAATGTTTTGAACGTTTTCTACACATTCTCTCTGCTTCTCCCCCCACCCCCACCCTGTGAGTAGACTTTGACCAGAACTGTGGCTCTATCCACTGCAAGGTATTGAAGCCTGCCACATGCTTATAATCGACTATGGGGCAAAGAACTGGACTACGTTTTTATCATTAAGCTATCAGAACCCCAGCCTTAAGAAAGAAGGCAAAAACAAAGCGTGTATCTGAGCAGACTCAGCACACGGTACAGAACCTGGGTTCCTCCGCATGGCATGTTGCAGTGTCTTCCAAAGGCCTATTTCATTACCCCCAAATCTACGAGCATAACTTACCTCATGCGCTCTCTGCTGCTCCAAAAGGTGCTGATAATTCCCTGAAATCTCCACGGCTAACTTTTGCTCCGTTTGAACAAGAAATTCCATCCATGTTTCACATTTTTCCAAGAAAGTCTGATGTTGTAGCAAAAATGACTGCAACTTACTGACCAAATTAACAAAAAAAAAAATGAATTGTGGTTATGCAGATGTTTATTTTTACATCTTTGGCATATAAAACAAGATTAAATATTTTCTGCCTCTATTTCTAATTTGACCATCACAAGACTTTCATATTGGGTAGTAATATTTAGAAAAAAAAAATTTGAAAAAATAATTTAAAATGTTAAGTTTTAAAAATGATGTGTCTTTAATCTATTGTTATGTTAAAGAGTTTCTTTTTTTTTTTTCATTTTTTCTGAAGCTGGGAACAGGGAGAGACAGTCAGACAGACTCCCGCATGTGCCGGACCGGGATCCACCCGGCACGCCCACCAGGGGGCGACGTTCTGCCCACCAGGGGGCGATGCTCTGCCCATCCTGGGCGTGCCATATTGCGACCAGAGCCACTCTAGCGCCTGAGGAAGAGGCCACAGAGCCATCCCCAGCGCCCGGGCCATCTTTGCTCCAATGGAGCCTTGGCTGCGGGAGGGGAAGAGAGAGACAGAGAGGAAAGCGTGGCGGAGGGGTGGAGAAGCAAATGGGCGCTTCTCCTGTGTGCCCTGGCCGGGATTCGAACCCGGGTCCTCCGCACGCTAGGCTGACGCTCTACCGCTAAGCCAACCGGCCAGGGCGAGTTTCTTCTTTTTGATTAAAAGAATATTTAGTACCTTAAACATGGGAAAGGACAATTTGAGTTTCTTACAGTTAGTTAAAATTTTGTATCATTGGAAAGATCTCCCGTGCATTAATGATCCACCAATCACGAACTTACTTCTACTGATACATCGCAACAGTCAGAACATCCCTCGGGGACTCTACCTGAACCTCTCAGTCGTCTGAGAGGAGATCAGCGACCAGTGCCGGTTCAGGCTCTGCATCCTTTTGATTTCTTTATCGTTCAGGGGGAGCCGGTAGCCAAGCTCATTCAGACGGTCTAAGTCAGGGGCCATGCTGCTGAATTTTAGCATCTGTCCCTAAGAACAAGAGTTAAGAGCAGGTTTAGCACTGCGCTCAGAAAAGGCAGAGCGCTGTCAAAGTGCGCAGTGAACTGCAGATTTCAGGAAGAGGCTGGTCTTTGGTCTCCTGTGCGTGGCTAGGACACTCGCTTACAACCGTTGGAGCTGAAATAAAGAACAGGCGTATCTCCCACTCAGCTTTCCGGCCTGCTGCGGTTCCCGTGGCTACAGCTGGCCACTCACTTTCCCTTAGGAAACAGTGGGCAGCTCATGTGTTTTAGGCACTAATAAGTGATTCTTGATAAAACTGACAAAGGACGAAAATCACACTGATGGCTAAAAAGGCTTACTTCTTACCCTTTATATTTCATTTATCCATGCTAAAAGGCCCTTTTGTTGTTTAATAATAATAATAGTTATAATAAGTTAACATTTATTGAACACTTGTTTGAATAAGCACTGTGATAAGAACTTTACAGGTAATACAATTTAATTGATTTTATCTTCAAGACAATCCCATAAGGGACTACATTACCATTCCCACTTTACAATGAGGAGAAAAGAGGCCCAGAAGCTTTAAGTAAATCACTCAAGGACACCTGCAAGTGAGTGAGGGGTAGAGCTAGGTCAACAAGCGTTGCTGGGTACTTGCTAGATGAAACATAATCCCACTCCATACATTATCTGAAGAACTTCAGTTTTAGGTCAATGATGCCAGCCCCAAAGTTGGTGAAACTCAATTGAGAAAACCGTCTATGATTTCAGACCTCTTCCCTCCCTTCAAACCCAGGACCAAGCTGCCTCTTCTGGCTTTCCTGTGGGCATTCTCACACACCCTCCCAGGAAACCAGCTGCGGGAGGGAGAAAATGCCAGGACACCTCTGGCTGTGTGTGTTTTCCCTTTGTGTGTTCTGCAAAAGACTCATTACCCTGAAGAAAGAATAGGCCTTTCCAATGGTTGAAGCCAAGAGCGTAGCTCTTAGATGGCAGAATTTACATGTGTAGACATTAGCAACAAACAAAACCGACATGACGTGGTCCTTCTTATGGGACTCTCTCAGTAGCAGAGGCAACAGTAGCAGTCTCCTAGCACATGAACATAATTAAATGGCACGATAAACACTGCAGGAAAAGGATGCTGTAATATGAAAGCCTATCACTGGGGAGTCGGACCATGGACAGAAGTAGAGGTTTTCCTAAGAGAAGGACATTGAACAAAATTACCAGAAGATTATTCCTTTTAGACAGGACGGAGTTGGTGGGGACCAGAAAAGAATTCTAGAATGGGGCGACATCATGCCCAGAGACACAGAAACGACGTGGCTCCAAGTGCAGGATGAGAGGGACAGTGGAGAAGGTTAGACCCTTAGGAAGGTGACAGCCAGCTTATGCGGGGCCTGATCATCCACACTGATCTTTATCCTGAGAGCAATGAAACTCACAGAGGTTTTTAAGCAGAAAAATAATATGATAAAATTTGCATATCTATTGCAATGTTTTATTTACATTACTGACTACTTCAACTATTTCCCAATTAAGTAAAAGCATTTAAAAGACAAAAGACCGTTCTGGTATGGTGTCAGGTGTGTATTAGACTTACAGGGTTGATCACTGAGTATTTTATATAAATGTCTAATCACTATGTTGTATACCTGTATACATAGTATATGTCGACTGTGATTAAAAAATAATATGAAAAATCACTCTGACAACTTGGAGTCCGAGGGAGAGGGGTGGATGCAGGAAGATCCATAAAGTCTGTTACCATGGTCTGAGAGAGAGCGTGGGTGGCTTGAAGGAGGAGTGGGTGATGACAGAGATGGAGGTGGGAGGTCCCTGGAAGCAGGTGACCAGCTGGGCATGGATCGGGGGAGAGGTAGGAAGAGGAAGAGTGAGGCAGTGTCCAAGGTCTGCTCCTGGCCACGCTCCCACTCCGGGCTCTGAAATCACTGTGTGCTCATTGATCTCTTACGAGGGCAGGGAAAGAGAGTTGGGAAGCATTTCCTTGGAAGCTTGAAGTAAAAGGGGGCCTATGTCAGAAGTCTTGAGTTTTCTGTAGGATTTTGAGGACAGAAAATAGAAGATCTGGGACTAGAATTGCAACAGACTTACCTTAAGTTCTTCCATCCTCTCCTGGATGGTCGAGAGGTCGGACGAATGGGTGGGGTCCTGCCCTTGGAGCATCTCCTCAGCTTCTACTATCCACGCCTCCAAAGCGTCTAAACTCTTGGTAAAGGTTTCATAGTCAAGAACTCCAGCCTTTTTTTATTACAAAAGAAAACTGGTATTTAGAAATCTAGTGAAAAGACAAGCGGGCATTCAAATTATTCCTCAAGTTGCAATACAATGATTTGAATATTTTTTCTGTCTATTAATATAATTTTTTAAAAATTTAAAATGGATTATTTCTATGTAGGATTAATAATTAATTAACCATTTAAAGTCACTTTAAAATTTTATTACTGGATAGAAATATATTCTGATTCTTGCAAAAACTTTTTATGAATTTTAATATTAAAGCCACGTAGTGTTTATTAATTCAACATATTTTACTCTGTCCCATGGAAGACTCCCATCTTCCCTTGTTCCCACTGACACTTCCAAGTTTCCAAAGAGTAGTTTAATTCTTTGGTCTTGAAAAAGGCACTAACCCGATGATGAGAATTCTTCTTATGCTGTCTCTATTCTCAGACGTTAGAGAACATCCAACTTTACAACACATATTGAATACAGGGTCCGTACCTGTAACATAGTCTGCTGTTTGCAAAGAGCCTGTTCTAGGGCACTTAAGTGTTGGCTCAGAGAGAGTTGGTCTGACTGAAGGGTGGATGCTGCTGAAGCATCCACCTGCTGCTTGAGCTGCTCTCCCAGCTCATGGAGAACAAACAGGGAATCCTTCACTGTCCCCAGTCCTTTGAGGAGGTCCTATAGAAGACAAAAATACGCTCGTCGTGAAACAACATGTGAAGTTCACCCCTTATTACCAACAATCAGCAAAGGGCCACACATCTAGAAACATTCAATTCTTATTCATCCAATCATTACCCTAAATAATCTTTACCTGCAGAAAAAATAATCCAGATTGAATCTAATTTTTAAAAACGCATGTGTATTAACATTTTAAAGACTATATTTACTATTCTGATAATAAAAGCCACATGGGTTTACTGTGGGACATCAGGGAATGCTGAAAAGCATCTATAAACAAGAAAAAAATTGGTTGGGGGAATGGCTGAAAAAGTTAAGAAATACAAATCGGTTGTTACAGAATAGTCACGGGGATGTAAAGTACAGCATCGAGAATACAGTCAATAATGTTTGAATAACTATGTATGGTGTCAGGTGGGCATGAGACTTATCAGGATAAACACTAAGTAAGTTATATAATGTCTAACCACTGGGATGCGCACCTGAAACTAATATAGTATTGTATGTCAACTGCAATTGAAAAATATAAAAAGTGATTAAAAAATTTATAAAATTACATGAATATAAATATACTGCAAATGAAATTATAAATAAAAAACAAAATAACAAAAAAGAAGAACACAGCACTACATTTTACCTCTTTCTACTTAATATTACAGGGATGAGTCTGTCAGCAGTATCTTCTATATGCTGAGTGTTCGCATTACAGTGATTGCACGTCAGCCCCCCAGCTCAGTAGGGTGTAGAACCCTAGATAGTTCTGGTGGACAGGGCTAAGGATAAACTATGTCTCCATTATTTTCCATAGTATCTCTTTTCTCTACCTTTTCTGAGACCCTCTTGTATGCTTGAAAGTATAAGCCAGTAGAAATTCTCGGTGTCTGGCTTTCAGCTTCCACTAAGACCAGTGGAAATCCTCGGTATCTGGCTTTCAGCTTCCACTAAGATTTGATAAATGACTGATCCTTCTATCTGTCGCTGTGCCTCAGCAGACGTGGTAGAGAGAACAGACCCGGCTCTGTCTACCCCAGGGCAACCGTGAGAGGAAGAAAAGGACAGGGCAACTTCAAACTTGACAGAGATATCAGACAAACACACAGAAATAATTCAGGAGGACTGAAGATTGAAAATGGAAAATCTTCTTTTATCACTAAGGTAAACGTATTAGAATAGGTCAGTGGTCGGCAAACTCATTAGTCAACAGAGCCAAATATCAACAGTACAACGATTGAAATTTCTTTTGAAAGCCAAATTTTTTAAACTTAAACTAGATAGGTAGGTACATTCCTTATCGAGGTAGCACCCGCACGTGGTATTTTGTGGAAGAGCCACACTCAAGGGGCCAAAGAGCCACATGTGGCTGGCGAGCCGCAGTTTGCCAACCACTGGAATAGGTTAAACTTTTATTTAGATGCTTTTTATAACCTTCCTAAGTTATAAAAAAACTGATAAACTGAACGGGAAAGTTTATAAGAAGATATTTGAAACAAATTCATTAAAATAAAGACAAATAAGGACAAATAATTAGAGCCACGCAATGGCTGAAACAAGAGAACTGTTCCCGAAAACCCTAAGTAGGTTATTGGCAGATACAGTGAAAAGGAGAAATACTAAAAAGCTATTAAAAAGAAATGTACCCATAAATCAGGGGAGAAAGACTTATTTCTACCATTAAATTCTTAGAAGAAATTATGCTGATGCTTCTATAAAATGTAATGAACCAAGTAGATAACAACTTTTATAATACATTGTTAGAAGGTATAATATTATTCTATGGTCATCCTTTATATTGACCATTTCTGTAAAAATAGATAGCCTTAATCATTCACATAGGTTTTCTTCCATTAGAAAGAAATGGGAAAATAACTCATCTTTAAAAATAAAACAGTGAGAGGGGACTTTTAAATCTGATACGTGTGTTCTGCACACCTACCAGGCTCTTTGATGCTTAAAACAATGATTTTTGGGCAATCGTCTCACATGTTGGGTCATATCAAAAGCTTACACACATCAGCACTAGCCCTGCTCAACTTGAGAAGTCTAAGAAAGGTATGTTGGGACAAACACGACAGTTCCTGGACGTACGTTGCTGTCCTGAATCCATGTAGCGACCTCGTCATCAGCGATGTCCTTGTTGGCGGCCGCCTTGAGGAGCTCGTTGGTCCGGTCCTCCTGCTGCTGCACTGTGGAGGCGCACTGTCTGGAGTAGTCCTTGTATCTCTGCCAGAGCTGCAGGAGGGCCTTGCTGGACTGCAGCTGCTCCGCGATCTCTTCCAGCAAGTAATTCCATCTGGAAACCACAGCCGACACTCATGGGCAGATGACCACCTCTCACCAAACGCCGTTACTTACTATTGCATTTTTCACGATTCTGGTTTATGTGAATTTGGAAATCATGCAAGGGTGTCTCCATTTCTCTTTAACATTACAAAAAGTCACATTTCACCCTCATTTCAGGGATAGATCCTAGCAATGAGGTCAATCTTTGGGTATATTGCAGTTTGGATTTCTTTCTAAATGGCCTCACTGCATTCACTTATCATTGGGATAGACTCTATAAAGCTCAAATTCAAAGTGCCGGCAAGTTTCAACTGTGTCATTACTTATAATGTGGTTGGGATATAGGAAATACATAACAGTGTAAAATTAGCATGCTCCATACCTCATAGTGACTTCCTTTAACGTATTGGTAAGAGTTTCTGTCACAGGTGGGTGACACTCTTTTAATAGTTGGTTAGTGACAGAGCCAAATTTCTGTAAGCTCTTTTCCTGTTTCTCTAGATCATCTTGAAGTTTCTGCCCAAAGGAAAAAAAAATAACACAAATTTAAAAAAACCAAGATCTAAATTCTAATAACCAAGTCTAAAAGTAATTTATGGCTAATTTCATGAAATGCATATATAAATTGATAAACCATGACTTTGCTTCAAAGCTTTATAAGCTTTCTTGAGATAATCATTTTGTACTATGGGTGATTTTGTTCTTATGAGTGTGAGAAGTGATTTTCAACCGTGACGCCTTCTGACGGTGGCACCTGGAATTCTCCTGGGAAAGCTCATTTAGGGTGTCCCTGTCCATTACCTAGCAGGAGGCTATGGTGGTGGGGAGCATGTCATCTCTACCCTGGGGTTCTCTCAAAGTTAAAAGCCGTGACTCTGTTTTATTATGAACCAATAGTTTTCCTAGCAGAAATCCTCGATAATTAGACTTTAAGAGGCCATAGCTTTTCTGAGTACCATCTCTAAGTTACATACTGGGTGTTTTTCCTTGCAAAGAATATTTATTAGATGGGTTATAATCCTGGCAGGGTCTTCTACCAGTGAAAAATTTGAAGATGGAGATTTCTTAGTAAAACTAAGCAGCAGTCTCAGTTCTTCATACAACTCCTTAGGTCAAGAAGGCTACAGAAGCCTAGGCCTATTTAACACCGATATCTGACTGCCCTCTAATCAACACATGCAAAGCAAAAATCCTGAATTCTTTCATATCTTATGACAGCATCTGCAGGTGTTAAACATAGGCTAAGTTAAAAAGTGCTTTTAACTTCTTCAAAGTTATAAAATGTGTTTTTAAGCTTATCATTCTCAAAATAAATTCAAATAATTCTTTGTCTCTACAACAACTATTTAAGGTTCAAATAAATTAGAGATACACATTTTTATCCTTCCTCTCTCCTGGCTAACCCTCCAAAAGTATTCCCTTCAGAAAGTCTGCCTATGAGGTCAGCAACAGATACACTTTGATCGCCACGCCAAGGAGACACATGCTGGGCTCTTGCTGGCCTCCCGCCCCTCGAGGGCCTGCCCTGCCCACCCCGTAGTCTGCATTATTTAGCCAGGGAGAGAGAGCAAGCAGCAGGTGAGTGCTCGGTGCCCAGGTGTGCAGGGAAGTGAGGGCAGCAGCTAATATAAGGGCAGTGACCGGAGGTAGGGAGCGTGCTGTGTTCAAGTCCAATAGCCGCGAGGTCAGACCAGATGACGAAGCAGTTAGTGCTAGAAGAGAAGGACTGTGCGTACACATCGGATATAGACCACTGATGCTATGCTCAATGGAAAGAAAACAATGGTTTAAAAATTTACCACTCTTGCTATTTTTCTCTTTGTTTCCTTTTTAATCCCTTAGACTATGTTTGGAGAAGCAGGAGAAAAAGAGAAAAGGGAAGACACAAAAGGCAGGAACAAGGGATCAAGGAGGTGGATTGGGGTATAAAATCATTTTATAAAAATACATTCATCTGGATAAACTCATTTGTTAGAATTTTAAAAATCATTTAATTATATACCATTAATCCAGAATTCGGTATCTGCAGGCAAGTTTGAATGAGTAACAAATACAGCAGGTAAACTTAAAGGGTTTTTTAAATAATTAAAGATAAGCCAATATACAGCAATATTCCAGGAAGATGTCCACATTTGCTATTTTTATTTTTATTTTCTCAAATCAAAATGCATGTCACGGGCAGAGTCGGCCATCCCTTACCTGAAGATTGTCTACCTGAACTTGGACAGCTTCTGAAGAGCCGATCAGCAGGCGGAACCGGGAGAGGGAGTACCTGGTCTCCATGAGGCGGCTGTTGATTGCATCGTAGGCCTCTTTGTGACGGCCCCACTGGTCCTGCACGGACCTCAGCAGCGTCTTCAGCTGCGCCACCTTGGACAGACACAGACACGTCTTAGAACCGCCTACCGCTGAAAATCATGGGATGGATGTTCCATTGATGGAAAAAACATTAACATTCAAGAACTTCATCAGGGTTTCGGGCATTATAAATGAACTCAAACAACCAAACATGTTTGCAAAGTAAGGTGGAGCAATGCTGAAATTAATGCCTCTCCTACTTTTGAACACGCAGTCTAGATTCAAATTCTTGAAAAGATTATATATATATATATATATATATATATATATATATATATATATATATATATATATATGCTGTACATCCATCTAATACAAAAGGATAAAAGGTCAATATATTTATATTACAGTGTAGAAAATAAATGAGTGTTTTAACTGTGTTAACTCATTTAATCTTCATAACAGCCTTATGAGGTAGGTATCATCACCCCCATCTTACAGATGAGGAAACTGAGGCACAGAGAGGCTATGACAATCACCTGGAATCACACTATTAGCACGTGAGAAATCTAGATTTGTATCTAGCAAATCTGGTTCCAGGAATTGGAACCTATCGGCCTGTATGTCTGTTTGTCTGTCTATCTCACATATGTGCATATCATGAGACAAAACATCTAAGAATATTTTTCCCTATACTTATCTGTAACAGAAAAGTTAAGTTTTTAATTTGCCTGTATCATTTAAAAAGATATCTGTTTTGGACTTCCCGGATGTCACTCCTAATTTATTAAATGTAACGTTTGAATATGGAGTAAGTATGGCCATAATTAAGAGAAGCGGTCATATGATAATTTGCACCTGCATGATCTGCTTTTCTTCTTAGCATAAATAAATAATGTCAAACCAACCAAGATACTATCTAATAGGCCAAAGGACTGAGAAAATGCTGTCTCGGAAACGCGGCCACGCCACAGGGGCACGCAGGTGTGGACAGGGGCTGCGGCCTCGCCACGGAGTCAGGAAGAGACGTGCAAACCGAGCCAGGAGAGAAACGGGGCTTGTGACATAGTGCCATTGCTCTTTGTGTTATTTTCATTTTTCCTGAGATGATGCTTCTATGGACAAACCGCTTAACTTATCTACACAGTAAATCGTTTCCAAAGACTTGTGTTGCTTTATAAAAGTGCATAAAGCACAGTAAATTAAAAACCGGGTTAAAAATAAGGCAAGGACGAACTACAAAGCCGCAGCCGGCGACGAGCACACAGACAGTGCGGAGCTGTCCGCTGCGCCCCTGGCCTCAGTCCCTTCCTCTGCTTGCGCCTCAGTTCCTGTCTCTGTCAAGTGTGGGCGATGAGTGTCGGGTGCAGAACAGTTTTGTTTCCACGTGTGTTCTTAGCAGAAGAGTCAACGCTCTATTCAGCATGTACTGATCTAGTGTCTCCACAGGGCTCATGTTTTAGTGAGAGGAACTGAAACAAGAGAAGTAGACTGTGTCATATGTTGATAGGTAATATAAATAAAAACAGAGCAAACAAGAGGGTCAGAGAGCACGCACGAGGTGGGAAGCAGAGGCGAGCAGTGAAAACAAGGCGGTCAGGAAACCGCTCACCGAGATGGAACAGACGGACAAAGACTTTGAAGAGAGATATTTGGGAGAAGGTGCAATGTTCCAGGCGGAGGGCTCAGCCAATGCGAAGTCTCTTAGTTTGGAACATGTCTGTTGAGACCATGTCAGGAGTAAGGAGAGGCCAGGAAGGACAGGTGCAGGACGGCTGCAGGAAGCAAGGGCAGAGGGACCCTGCGAGGCCAGGTCACGTGGCCCTTCCAGTCCTCAGCAGGTTTTGCTGACTTTCTAAAGGAGACAGAAACTAGCGGTGGCGGGAGGGGGTGCGGGGAAAGGGGTGAGCTGAGGACTGGTGTGATCTGACTTCCATTTTTATAGGACCTCTCTGGCATGGAGACCATTCAGGAGATCACTGATATCATCAAGGTGAGTGGTCACGGTGACTTAGACCCAGGTGACAGCCCTGGGGGCAGAGGTTGGATTCTAGAGCTATGCTGAAAATATGTCTGACAGGTATACTGATGGGTTAGATAGAGGGTAGGAGAGAAAGAGAGGAGTCAAGAATGCCTCCATGGTTTTCTGACCAAACAAACAATTGGTAGGGTAGAGTTGTCATTAGCTGAGATGGTGGACAGTGTAGATTTGTAGGGCAACAGGAGGTGGCTTGGACATGGAAATTTGCTAAGTCTACTGACCATGCAAGAGGAGAAGTCTACAAGTTGGATTTCTCTCTCAAACCCTGCTTCTGTATCTATCTAGAGCCATATCTGTGCTGGGATGGTATCTATGGCTGTGGAAATGGATGAGACGATTATCTGTTATAGAAAACATCCAAAGCTAGACATTTTTAAAAAAGGTTAATAAAGTTAAGTACAGAGAGATGATGCACAGCTCTGTAATTATTTCCTTAGTTCCTCTGGGAAAAGCAACATGCATGTCATGAACAGGAAATGCAGGAAATGGCCGGCGTGGCCCCAGAGCAGCTCCCCCGGCAACATTACCATGTGGTCTAAATTGGCCCAGGACTGCTTGAGTTCCTGCAGCGTGCTCGTGACCACGCCGGAGACTTCTTCTTTCTTGTTCTGAATCAGAGCAAGGCCATTTTGTTCAATTTTCTCTACTTCTTTTTCTTTTGCTTTAATCAAATCTTCTAGATCCTGAAATATTAAAAAAAAAAAATAGTCATTTTAAATTGTTCTATTATGGTGCCCTGAAATTGAGCCATTATAGTCTCATATCCTAAAAATCTCTTACTAATCCAAAGAGCTTATCATTCTCAGGATAGGGTCTACCCAGTGAGACTTCTTCCTACATTTAAATTATTTAAATAGTCTTTTTTTATTCTGTGATAAATTAGCATACCTTTAAAAGGTAAAATTTGATTACCTAATAATACATACGGAAATGACATCGTGTAATTTTTTTTTTTTTTCAAGAAGCTACGGGAAAGAAATAGTGGAAAATGGTAGCATAATTATATTCTCAAATTCACGTATCTTGGTGTCGGAGAAATTACCCGGTCCTAGCATATCGGGTAAAATGCAACAGAACGGTATTCCATGCCCCAGTATCTGAGATTTAGTTACATTTCTGCTACAATCAAGCTGTGGCACTTTGGGTAAGCTACAAATATCCTCTGTATCTCAGTTTCTTCAGAATGTCTATTATCCTTTATTTCTCCCTAAAATAGTCTGATTCTATGTGATTCGAAAAAATTATAGGCTTTTTTCATGAATCAAATCCTCATTTTCTTTGGGATGTGCATTTATCACTGTCAGTATGAGATGCTCAAAAAAGAAAATAAAATGAGGCAATGACCTGGAGATCATACTTGACCATACAGCATAATCTTAACTTATATTTTAATGCCATTTGAAATTTTGGAGAGCTTTGCGAGGCGGGCTCTGACTGCAATCACCACTTTATGAATAAGCACCTGGGAGAGCATGTCATACAAGCTGTCTCAGGTGTCAGAACTGGTGAGGCTGAAGGTGGACTCGGAGCCCAGCCCTCTGAGCCAACTGCCGCCAAGCCCAGGGCCAGAGGCAAGTCAGCTGGACATAACTCATGCAGAAGACGTCAGTCCCATGGTGGATTGATGTGAGAAGCCATATATCAAAGCATAGTTACAATCTCAAATTCAGAAGTACACCTCCAGAACTAGATTCGTAGACCTTGGAGGTTAGAATGAAGACAATTCCAAAATATGCTAAGTTTAGATAATGTCTCAACTCTGTAAAAAAGCTTTCCACCCCTCTCTTATGATCCACGTATGGATAACAAGATTGGGACTGGGGAGTGTTATTGATAGGGTATAGTGAGGAGCCCAGTCCCTGCTGTGATACCTACAAGTATTATACCTCTTTTATTTTTATATGTGTGGTTCAAACTTTTAATCACTCTATAGCTAATTTATAAAATAAAAATAATAATATATTTGCTTACCTCAAAGGGCTAACATTATATAAATATATCTTTTAAACTGTTAAAAATTAAGCAAATGTAAGAGTATTATTACATGTAAGAGTATTCATTTACCATGCTTGAGTGCAAAGTTATTTATTTTTCTCTCCTTAATTATCACAAAACTAGTTTTAAATGATGTATTAATTAGAAATTTATGCATTTAGTAGCCAGAAGAGATTTGTGTTTTTAATATTATTCTTTAATTCCATTTTATAATTCTGTCAGTATTTTGACAGCTTAATTAATCAGAGAACGAATACAGTGATTACTAGGGTTACAGGTCCATTCTGCACTATAGAAAACATAATTAACTTTAAGGGTATTTTTCTGAAATATTACATAATCATAAATAATCCTTCCGACATATATTTAATACGATTTTAAATTTTAACCGTTGGAATTAAGTTTATCCTCATTTTTCCATAGATGTTAGTAAATTAATGATCCATTGCTTAGAAACACACCTCTGCACATTTAGATTGTCATAAAAGCAAAACCCAGGAGGGGAACAGGACTGAGGTCTACAGTTTTGTGCAAAATGAAGGTGTTTTCATTTCAATAATAAAAGATGATTTTGTTTCCCATCAATGAAGGAAAAGCCAAATTTAGTCTTCTTTGTTATAATGAATCATTCTTAACTTGAATTAATTCATAAATATCACTTAATGTTGATTTAAATTAATAAATCACCTCTGAAAGAGTGGAAAAATATTCAAACTGATTAAAATAAAGTAAAGCTTGAATCCAGTCGCCATTTAAGTATGCTGGTTTGAATTTCACACTTTGGTCCGGAGGAATGATTTCTCAAAAGTGACAATAAATTTTGAACAAGGTTTGTGGTACCGCCAGATAGAACATGCCAGGTAGGCTATTACAATTAATACGTGATGCCCCAAAATAAGTGTGTGGGCTACATTGATTCTGTTTTGTTTCAAAAACTGACTTTTTATTTGAAATCACAGATTGGCATTGGTGTAAAGATCCTTAAGCCACACTTCAAGCTTTCCTTCCTGACACTGCCTGATGTGACCCTCTGACAGACAAAAATTTGGGTCCAAAAAGGAATAAAATTTGCCAAATGTCTGCTACTTTTTCCAGATAGCAATGTCTCTCTTTATTAACTAGAAGATATGTCCATGAAAAGTAACAAAATGGCAATGGAAGAAAAAAATAAAGAAGAAAAAAATGCACCTGACCAGGCGGTGGCTCAGTGGATAGAGCATCGAACTGGGATGCAGAGGACCCAGGTTCAAGATCCCGAGGTGGCCAGCTTGAGTGCAGGCTCATCTGGTTTGAGCAAAGCTCACCAGCTTGAGCCCAAGGTCGCTGGCTTGAGCAAGGGGTCACTCAGTCTGCTGTAGCCCCCTGGTCAAGGCACATATGAGAAAGCAATCAATGAACTAAAGTGCTGCAACAAAGAATTGATGCTTCTCGTCTCTCTCCCTTCCTGTCTGTCTGTCCCTATCTGTCCCTCTGTCTGACTCTGTCTCCATCACAAAAAAAAAGAAGAAAAAAAATGCTAAAAAAGAAAAGATGTAGGAAAGGAGAAAGAAAAAAAAAAAAAGGTATATTAAGGTATTATTTCAGTCTTTTAATAGTAAAGTCTACCAAAACAATGTAACACAGAAGCACCAATCCTGTTAATGTCAACATGTAAATAAATTATCTTTCTAATTTTAATATAAGTGTTTTAACTTAGGATCTCATCAAGAGGTAGAACTTCTCATCCTTCAAAGTAAAAATTTGAAAATCTGGCTTATTTGCACAATTTAGATTTGATGGTCTAAATTAAAAACACTACTGGTCCCTGGAAAATTTGCAATGCAGTGATGCATGTTTTTGGTCTTCTGTCTTTTATACACCCACCTTCGGATGTGAAGCATTTTTTAGTCTCAAGGTATTTCTCTATATGATGGTTTTCTGTGCCATTTTTACGCATCCTCAGAATTGCAATCCATTAGTTTGTCAGATCAGCATATGAGAATCTGCTCTTCCTCGTCTAAACCAAAAAGCTCTAAGAGCTTAATTAGACCTCAGTCTACATGTACCATGCAGAAAATGTGCTGTCTGGCAAGATAGTCATTACTGAAGACCTTTCTTTCTGATGTCTGGGATATAAAAACAAGCTTTGGGGGAAAAGTGTTTCTGCAGAATTACTTCCCAGTCTACATTTCCTGTGATAAGTTAATACTATTAAGAAAATAGTACAGCCTGACTTGTGGTGGCTCAGTAGATAAAGCATCGACCTGGAATGCTGAGTTGCTTCTTCAAAACCCTGCACTTGGCCCTAGCTGGTTGGCTCAGCGGTAGAGCGTCGGCCTGGCATGCGGGAGACCCGGGTTCGATTACCGGCCAGGGCACATAGAAGAAGCGTCCATTTGCTTCTCCACCCCCCCCCTCCTTCCTCTCTGTTCCTCTCTGTCTCTCTCTTCCCCTCCCGCAGCCAAGGCTCCATTGGAGCAAAGATGGCCCAGGCGCTGGGGATGGCTCCTTGGCCTCTGCCCCAGGCGCTAGAGTGGCTCTGGTCACGGCAGAGTAACGCCCCGGAGGGGCAGAGCATCGCCCCCTGGTGGGCAGAGCATCGCCCCTGGTGGGCATGCTGGGTGGATCCCGGTCGGGCGCATGCGGGAGTCTGTCTGACTGTCTCTCCCCGTTTCCAGCTTCAGAAAAATACAAAAACAAAACAAAACAAAAAAAACCCTGCACTTGTCTGGCCAAGGCACATATGAGAGTTGATGCTTTCTGCTCCTCCCTCCTTCTCTCTCTCTCTCTCTCTCTCTGTCTCTCTCTCTCTCCTCTCTAAAAGGAATAAATAAAAAAAATAAAATTAAAAATAAAAAAAAAGAAAATAGTACAGACTTAAGAGCACTGAAAGCATGGGAACACTGCTGGATCTCTGTGGAAATAAATTAACTGGAAAAAGACATCCTACAGACAATTTAGGAAATTGTTACAGGCTGAGCGTTAAAAAACATTACGGGATCGTTGTTAGACTTTTTGTGGAGATACTATTATGGTTATATTATCAACTCTAAAAGTCGATTTTTTAGAGCTGCGTATTTTACCATGCAGGAATTAAATGCCATGGTATCTGTGATTATGACATCTTCAAGAAGAAATAATTCAGGCAAATATATCAGAATGTTGATTATTATTAAAACTGATGATCAGTATTTTGGGGTTAGCAGCATTCTCAGCTTATAAGTGTATTTGAAAATTCTACTTTCAAATTTATAAAAACAGGTAAAAAAAACTTTATAGTTCAAAAAACTCTATAAACTCACATAATCAGATAATCGAAAAACTCTATAAACTCACATAATCAGATAAATTTGTAACCAAATGCAACTTTTTTCAGTATGTAGCTCAGAGAAATTTGTAATTAAATGCAACTTTTGGCCCTGGCCAGTTGGCTCAGCAGTAGTGTGTCTGCCTGACATGTGGAAGTCCTGGGTTTGATTCCTGGCTGGGGCACACAGGAGAAGCACCCATCTGCTTCTCCACTCTTCCCTCTCTCCTTTCTATCTCTCTCTTCTTCTCCCGCAGTCAAGGCTCCACTGGAGCAAGGTTGGCCCAAGCACTGAGGATGGCTCCATGGCCTCTGTCTCAGGCACTAGAGTGGCCCCAGTTGGAATGGAGCAATGCCCCAGATGGGCAGAGCATCGCCCCCTGGTGGGTATGCCGGGTGGATCCCAGTCGGGCGCATGTGGGAGTCTGTCCGTTTGCCTTCCTGTTTCTCACTTTGGAAAAAAAAAATGCAACATTTTTTGGTATGTAGCTCTCAGTTCTCAAGAACTGCCAATTTCTTTGGTATATGCCATGAAATTGTGAACTAGAACCTGCCGGCCACTGGACCAGTTACCTGACAGTCCTTCCTTGCATTCTGAACTGAAGCCTGGTCGCCAATCCGAAGTTGTTGCTTCAGCCTCTTTTCCTGGGTTTCAAACCAAGTTTTCATACATTGTACGTTATTTTCATATTCTGACCAAGATTTCAATAAACCCTCCAACAGCTGAATCTGAACAAACAAAATGAAATGAAATTTGCCATTTTATTTTACGTTCCAGTCATTGACAGGCCACTATTTCTCCAAACTGAGAATTCTTAAAACACAGTCCATTGTATTCATGATTGAATATGAATGAACATTTCAAAGTGGGAACCAAGGGCTAGTGTCGGTAAGCAGGAAAGAACTTAGGTGTGGGGCTTGCCGGGGCGGAGGCAGGGCGGGGGAGGAGGGATCAGTGGTGATGGGTGAGCATTTGACATTGTATGTGGGCTGAACATATAATGTGGTGTACACAGGTGTGTTGTAGAATGAGATGCCTGAACAACCAATGTCACCCCAATAAACTCAGTTAAAATAAAAAAAAAAAGAACATGACTCATCTTGAAGCAAAGGCAAAAGGAATGAAGAGGCATCTTTCAAAAACAAAAACAATATGAAATATAGAAAGACTGGAGAAGGCACAGGACAAAATAATCACCATGCCTAAGGAACATTCGGAGCCACGGGGCCTTCTGTGGCTCTCTCTCCAGCAGCCTCTCGAAGCCCAGTATAGCTGTATGACTCACGTAATTCATTTCCGTGATAGGGTGGACCTGTTCTTAAAGTCTTCATGAAATGCGGCCAGCAGAGGCTACTCGGCTTACCTTCTCAGCCACCAGACCCTGCAGGATTTGCCAGCTTTTATTCATTGCTCCAAGCTGCTCAGCAAAATCGGTCTTGTCGCCGCGCTTGCTCTCCACGTCCTGAGTGCTGATCTGCAGAACCGACTGGTTCACGAAATCAACTGTCAACTGTTTACAGTTGAGGTCTATCTTAAAACCCTGAAGAGAGAAGGGAGGAAGTAAGAGAGCCACGTCAGACGTATAAATGGTCTCTATATTTAAAAAAAAAAATTAAATACTTTATTTATTCATTTTAGAGAGGAGAGAGAAGGGGGAGGAGCAGGAAGCATCAACTCCTATATGTGCTTTGACCAGGTAAGCCCAGGGTTTTGAACAGGCGACCTCAGCGTTCCAGGTCGATGATTTATCCACTGCGCCACCACAGGTCAGGCAAGTGGCCTCTATTTTATCAGGACTTGGAAAGCTTTAAGTAATCTTAAAATTAATATCATAACTTCCATTATTTAGCCCAAATGAAACAATCTATGTGCATTCTTATAACTTATTATTTCTAAAAGCTGACTATATAAAAAATATAGAAATATACTAAGTATAAATTAAATTTATAACTTTTGAATTTATAAAAATGTAAAAAACTGAATATATACTATATATATATATATATAATATAAATACATGTATATTTTAGGCAATAGTCTTACTCTTAGACACCTGTCCAGTCACTATGTATGAAACATACTTCATGCCCTGGCCGGTTGGCTCAGCGGTAGAGCGTTGGCCTGGCGTGCGGGGGACCCGGGTTCGATTCCCAGCCAGGGCACATAGGAGAAGCGCCCATTTGCTTCTCCACCCCCACCCCCTTCCTTCCTCTCTGTCTCTCTCTTCCCCTCCCGCAGCCAAGGCTCCATTGGAGCAAAGATGGCCCGGGCGCTGGGGATGGCTCCTTGGCCTCTGCCCCAGGCGCTAGAGTGGCTCTGGTCGCGGCAGAGCGATGCCCCGGAGGGGCAGAGCATCACCCCGTAGTGGGCAGAGCTTCGCCCCTGGTGGGCGTGCCGGGTGGATCCCGGTCGGGCGCATGCGGGAGTCTGTCTGACTGTCTCTCCCCATTTCCAGCTTCAGAAAAATACAGAAAAAAAAAGAAACATACTTCATGACCTGATTTCCATCACTTGAGTTTTTGAGTTCCTTCCAATAAAATAGTTCTAAAATACGAAAAGTTAAAAATAAATGTTTAATTACCTTATATTTCTGAAGGAATTCATGAATTGCTTTGTAACCTATAGAATTCTTTATCTCCTCTTCATCCTTTTGAATGACATTTTCCATGAGGGAAATCCAAGTCATGACTTCGCAGATGGCATGGCGAGAAGGTAGCTTATCCATCTGGAGCTGCCCAGAAAGAGAACAGGTCACAAAGACTAAAATTCAAACCTAATTTATTGTTAACCTAAAAACCCTACATGAATTCTTATTAATGTACCAACACAGAGATAATATTTCTTAATAATATTTTTGGATTCTAACCTCATTAGACGTTTGAATTAAACATTCGGCAAACACTGAACAATAATAGTCATCTTATGTTCACTTGATATCCAATTCTATAAACATTGTACAAACATTAACTAATTAATCAAAACACCAGCAAGAAGAAAATATTATTGTTATTTGATAGCTAGTTTTATGACTTTAGAAAAACTTAACTACAAAATATCAAACAGATGTATTTTATTAATTATCTTGTAAAATCTTGGTATATTATGACTCAGAAATGTTAAAAGAAGAAGGCAAAATACCATACTAGCAACTATCATTTTCTAGAGTTTTGGCACTCTAATATTTATTCCTATGAGCATAGCCAATTTCTTCAGTCTTAGACTAAAATAGACTTAGAATTCTGATTCTTACTTAACGCATTACACATTCATGCAGACACTTATTGTAATAATTTAGACCGAGGAACAAAAGCAATCATTTTAAATATTCATGGGCTTCTCTGTGGTGCAGAACGATACAGAGATAAATACGAGATGTTTCTTGTCCTCCAGATACGTACGGCTGCTGATTAGTAGGAATGAGAAAGCTACATTAAACACATCTACCACACTTTGTGTGCAGTGCTAAGTCCCAAAGAGAGAGGAACAGAAGATATCTGGGAGTTCAGAGAAGGAAAGCCTGTTTCCAGAACTGACCTCCTCTTCTATTTCGTAAGCGAATGCCAGTTGCTGTATTGTAGGTAAGACTACAGGTCTTTTTTGTTTTATTGACATATTGTTATTAAATCTTCAGAATGACCCACTTTATGAGGTGGATGTAGTTACCCACACTTTATTCACAAGAAAACAAAGAATTTAAACAAGGTCAGACAGGGATCCTAATACACACACACACACACACACACACACACACACAAGCATGTGTGTGCACACACGATAAGAAGCCCTTGGCATTTCTAAAATAAGATATGACATTTGTAGATATGACATTTGTGGAATAGTTTACTTTTAATATGCAATGCAACTGACAGAGAGAACAGACAAGATGCCTAAGGCGAAGCTGACCGCAGTTTGCGAACAAAAGCAGAGTAGTGTAGTTTTCCATTACTACTGCTTAGATCAGTCATGACCCCTTAAAGCAAGGATTCTTCCCCTACCTGGTGGAGCTTCTCCTGCACGGCCGGGATGTTCGTCAGCAGGTCCGCCCACTGGCCATCGATGTGTGACAGCTCGGACCGCAGGGCGGCGGTGTCCACCTTCTTCAACCGGAGGAGCTGGTTTCCCGTGCTCAGAACCGACGACTTCAGCGAAGACTTGGCATCCACTTCTTTGGAAAACTCCTGGAAGAGGTAGCAAAGTTCAAATCAGGATGCAATAGCCAGACCCTTCGTTTAAGGAAAAGACCAATTTATTTCAGAAACATGTTTTCTTTACACCTTGAAGGGGTATTATAATAAGCATTCTAGAGAAAAAATCGAAGGCAGCATACCCTTGCTCGGAATGGAAGCCAGCAATGGAGCCGTTACCCATAAACTGGTCAGAGGCAAGGCTGAGCCCTAGTATTTTGCATAATTATTCAATACATATAGTAAACATTGACAGCTTCTCTAGAACTTGTTTTGTGTTAAGCACACCCATGGACAGCTGCTTTCCTTACCACTACTGTAGGTCTTATAAACAATAACTATGAATCGAATTGTTTTAAATTCTCACCAGGAAAGCATTCAGGTGATCGCGGACCATTTCCAGTTCTTGAGGAACTGTCACAGATTGCTGAGTCCAAAATTCCAGCCTGTCTTTTGCAGACTGTAACCAGTGAATTAGAGCTGCAGATTCACTTTGATATCTGTAAGTATATTAATGAGCTTATTAAGTAAACATCCAGTCTGTGCCTTTTTTTTGAGAGAGAGAGAGAGAGAGAGAGAGAGAGACAGGGAGAGAGATGAGAAGCATCAACTTGTAGTTGTGTCACTTTAGATGTTCATTGGTTCATTGATTGCTTCTCATACGTGCCGTGATGGGCGGGGGTAGAGGGGGATGTTCAGCCGAGCCATGACAGCCTTGCTCAAGCCAGTGATCTTGGGCTTCAGGTCAGCTACCATGGGATCATGTTGAAGATCCCAGGCTCAAGCCAGCAACCTTGTGCTCAAGCTGGTTAGTCTGCACTCAAGCCAGATGAGCCTGTGCTCAAGCTAGGACCTTGGGGTTTTGAACCTGGGACCTCAGCTTCCCAGGTCAATGCGCTATCTAGCGCACCACCACTGGTCAGGCTCTGGTCTGTGTTTTCTGCTAACTCATGTTATTCGTTAGTTAATAAAATTATATAGATTTCAGGTGTACAATTCTATAATATATCATATTGTGATTTCACCACCCAAAGTCTGCCCACTGTCACCATTTATCCCCCTTTCCCCTCTTCTACCTCCTTCCATCCCCCCTTCCCTTGGATAACCACCATGCTGTTGTCTGTGTGCCAATGCTAATTTTAAGAGGCATGATCGATTTGTGAGAATAGTGCCCTTAATATTTCCTTAATATTTATGCCTGATGCAAGTCAGTTATTCCAAGTTTCAGCTTTCCCTTCTCTAAGCTAAAAATAAAAAAGATATTTCCCCTATTCCTTTATGTTGAAGCTATTGGGATGGTATTAGATGATTGTTATGAAAAGTGCTTAGAAATAAAGATGGCATAGAAATAGTGCATTTCATCATATGAAACCCACCTCCCCTTCTCTTGCATAGTCTCACTGTCCTTGAGAAACTGCATGTTCTCAAGACTACTTTCTCTTCTTTTTCTCTAAGGTTTTACTGTGACCACCCATGGGCAGTGAGTAGACAAGGGAAAAGGACAGCTCAAAGGTAAGGTGCCTGCCTGCCTCCCCGTCCACTTTTTTTTTTGTATTTTTCTGAAGCTGGAAATGGGGAGGCAGTCAGACAGACTCCCCGCATGCACCCGACCAGGATCCACCCGGCATGCCCACCGGGGGGCGATGCTCTGCCCATCCGGGGCGTTGCTCTACCGCAATCAGAGCCACTCTAGCGCCTGAGGCAGAGGCCACAGAGCCATCCTCAGCGCCCGGGCAAACCCTGCTCCAATGGAGCCTTGGCTGCAGGAGGGGAAGAGAGAGACAGAGAGGAAGGAGAGGGGGAGGGGTGGAGAAGCAGATGGGCGCTTCTCCTGTGTGCCCTGGCTGGGAATCGATCCCAGGACTTTCGCACGCCAGGCCGACGCTCTACCACTGAGCCAACCAGCCAGGGCCCTGCCCACTTTTAATTACATGCTTACACACTCATACAAGAATCTAATTGAGGGTTTTGTGTTTGCCTTTATTTTCCAAACTAGGTGATAAGTTTCTGAAGGGACCACATCTTTTTCAAGTCTTGTACTTACCAGCCTCTTCAACACTCATCTAAAAAATAAGCAAAGTAGTCATTGTATTACCTGGTCCAGTGTTTCAATATCGTTTCCAGTCTGTGAAGCTCCTTAGACACTTTGTCGGTGTTAGTCAGCCAGTGTTCGCCAAGCTGATTTAGCCGGCTTTCTAGGTCCGAGCAGCTGATGGACATCAGCAGTCTTTTCCCGTCATCTAACACCTGATACAACTTGGGCTGGTACTCATTAAGGCTGGATTTCAAATGCTAAAATGATTGAAAATACTGGGTCAGAAGTCTGGATAATGCAACTTGTCTTCCTAAGAATAATGATTTCTCTGGCACCCACAGTGTTCCCATTATCCTTAGTCAAACTTCAGTTATTTGCACCCAGGCAATGCTAGAAACTTTGAGATGTTTCATCTACTATACCTAAGTATAGATGTCCTTCTTCGTAATTTTACATGTGTTTTAAACTGTCTATCATTTTAAGAATACTGTGATACCAGCATAAAGTACAGAAAATTCGTGGTGGAAACTGAGTTTTCAGAAGAGCATTCTTTCATCATAAAAACACTTTTAGTGCTCTATTATAAAATTCCGTATTATAATTATTTCAAGATAATGTGACATCGGTATAAACTACAGAAAATGCTTGGTGAAGGCTGGATTTTCAAAAGGCACTCTCATTAAAAAAGAAAGGAAAACCCTTCTTATATTCTATTATAAAACAAACACTTAAAATTTATGTGCTTTCAACAATGTCAGTAGCCTGAAATCAAAGTAACAGTACTTAATAAAATGTCTGAGTACAAGTTTGTTTTGATTCCATTCAAACCATGGAAAGTTTCAAAAGGAAACGTGGCGAGTTTCCACAGCGAGACGCCCGGGGGACGCTGACCTGGTAGAGCGCGATCCGGTCGATGAGCCGGTCCTCGCTCTCCTCCACCAAACCCACGCTGGGGATGTTACTCTCCACCACCTCCAGCTGTCTGCTGAGCTCCTGCTGGTCCTCCTCCAGACGGGACCATGTCTGGAAATGCAACATCAGTCTGTGAGCTAGCAAGCCCCCATGAAGGAACAGAAATCCTCTCCGCATGCAAAATAGGCACTCGATAGATTCTCTTTAAAGTTGTGTCGGGGATGTTTGTGTTGGAGGTTTGCTTTGGGAGACAGAGGATGGCTCGGAAGCCAGGAATCAGATGGTGACCATGAAAAGCATCCTAAACAGTCTGCGGCATCTACGACTAACTAGCAGCATGAGCAAATTACTCAACAAGCATGGACAGGATTCTCTACTTCTCTGAACTTCATTTTCAACATTTAAAAACGGGGATAATAATACCTACATAGTCCATTTTAAAGATTAAATAGAACAATGCGTCCCCACACCTGGACACAGTATGCACCTGACACGCATGGTTTCATTCCGTGCCATGGTAACGATGAAGACGTGATTTAACTAGAAGGGACGGCGTGTTTACTTCAAGAAGTAATGAACTGAATGCACGAACTACATTTGCAAATTAAAAAAACAGACGTTTAGGAAATATGAATATATAGCATAAGCCTTTGACTAAGGAGGACTCTCAAGTGACTTATTCCTAAATTCAGATGTTTTTATTTTGTTTTAAAATAGAAAAGCTTATTTTCAGTCATTTCAAGTTTGTTTTAAATAATTTATAGCGAAGGCCAGCAGTTTTACAGCCTGACTATCAAAGCCTCATACGTCACCCTGTCCGGTCTGACGTCAGTCTTTGGCCAATCCTTGTCTAGCTGGCACACGGGGTGGCAGAGGCTTTATCAGAATGCAAATAAGCCCAGTGGGGACCAGGCCACACGGACAGGACGCTGAGAGTCTGGAAGGGTTCCAAGGTCATAGGAGGCAAACCGCAGGAACGAACATGTCCTGCCCTAACGGCCTGTCCATCTGCAGTAGGGGGCCTGCTGCAGGGAAGGTGCTGCACGGGGCGGGGGTCTCACCTCTAGGATGTACTCCAGCTCGACACCCCTTTTGTGAGCCCCCTTCAGCACAGCCGCAGCCTGCGCCATCACCTCCGTGTGGGACTGAGTTTCCTGTGCGGCTGCGAAGCCGATTATCTTTCTGAAGAGGGTTTCAGTCAAAATCATATGAGATTCCAGGCCCTGAAAGTATTCCTGCAATTTTTCAGGTAGAAAGAGGTCAGCAACTCAGTCATACACAACCACTACCATAAAAATTGCTTCCCACGCCAAAGCTGACACTGCTCAGTTCATATACAAGTGGCACCGTTCCCCCTGACCCAGGCGAGATGGGGGCTCCAGGCTCCGAACTGGTCTCTCTTGTTCCTCCACAAGTGCACCGGCCCCGTGCTGTGCTGCGGACACTCCGCACCTTCAACAGAGCCCTTCATACGTGACCAGTGCCGATAAAATCCGCTGCCCTGGGAGTCCTTCATCTCTGTGGTCTGGGCTTCCTTTCTGTCCTGACGTGCCTGTCACTCACTCCACCACGCAAACTGGCCTCTCTTGTCCCTGGGACACATCAGCTCCCGTTGCCCATTGGCCTCTGTCTATACTCTGCTCTGACCTCACCTGACACATTCACACTCTCCTTCCTCAATGGTGGAGCTCAAGCTCTGCTTTAGCTGAACCCTCGGAGCCCAGGCGGTGCTTCCTACTCTCTGCTAAGCCCAGCTTGACACATGCCGAGAGGTATTACATATTCTTAAATTTCCCTCGGATCAGAGGTACACACCACAGAACTGTGAGCCTTGCACAATCCTACAAATGTGTCTTTGCATTGTTACTTTTTATACGTAAAAAGCCCCAGAGTAAGGGAGGAAGGGTTCATGCCACTTCCTGTTCGTAGCACCAGGGCAGAACAGAAGCGCTGGGAATCGTGATAATATTTAGTGTGTACTACGAGCCGGGCGCTCTACCCGCACCTAACAAACACATGGAATCCTTACAACAACTCCGTGAGGGAGGTAGACTTCTTTCTCTCTTAACGGATGAGGACACTGAACTAGCCAGTCTATGTACCTTGCCCAAGGTCACTGCAGAGCTAGCTTTCCCTAAGAAAATGCTCTGATCTGGAGAAGCCAAAATCATTCTTTTTAAATAACCCCAAATTATTCTATCGTGGAATCTTCAAGTTGGAAGAGAACTTGGAGGTCACTGAGTTCAACAGTCCCAGAATACTGACCTTCCTTTTACAACCCCACCTCCCCCCGGACAGCCTTGGATGGGCTTCTCAGGGCCAGGGGGCTGTCCGTGCAATGGCAGCTTACTCCTTTCAGAGTTCTTCAGCTATTGAGCTTTACTTCTCTGTCATTTAAATTCATTGATCCCAGTTTCTCCTCTGGAATAACTCAGGGGATATTTTATTACTAAGGTCAAAGAGCTGAGAAAAACCAGCTGTGAACTTTAAAGCGATGTTTTTAAAGCCAAATGATAAGGTTTGAATAAATCACGAAGATTTGGACAAAAAACCCTCTGGGAAAAATAACAAGAAGTAAAATTCAAAAAAAAAAAAATCCACTTTAGAAGCCACCAAAAAGCTACATGATGGTAGAATATTAACCATCTATAACCCAATTGGATTTTTAAAGTATCCGTATAAAGAATTACCAGAGTCTGAGAGTCTGGCGTTCCAGCTGGCAAAACTGCTCTTTCTGTAACAATTGCTAATAATGCAAGAATTAGGTTTGTGTGCACATTGAATGGGCATGCCTGGAGTAAGGAGTAGTGTTTAACTTGAACTTGATATAACACGTAAGGATGGAGCAATCCTAGGCTTATCAAATTTGATTATGTAGCAAAAGGAGCTGCTGTTTCTAGGAGGAAACTCGTGAGGCCGATAGCACTCAGAGGAACACATGCTTTATGGCCAGAAGAACCAGGTGACGCACATTAGAGACAGAAACCCAGACCCAGAGCAGAGTGAGCAGTCCCTGGCCAGGACAAGGGAAGGCAGAGAGAGTGCCTAGGACTAGATGAGCACATGGGCAAAGGACACCCCAAAACAGAAGCAGTCAAGCGGGAAGCCGGACACATTGGAAGGGAGTCCCCCAGTTTCCCACTGACTGCAGTTTCTGAGAGAAAGCATGGCTAATACTACTAAGGAGGTGATAATTAAAATTATTGAGAAGGTTGGTAACTTCTTTTGTGACTTATAGAATTATAGACCATATCCTCTGTAACTGTTCCGTGCTCCTGAACGCCGGTGGGTTTGAGTATACATTTGTTGACCCTTTTAAAGATGAACTGATATAAGTAGGAACTCCTAAAAGATGGAAAATACTGGGTTTTGCTAAATATATATCAGTAAGGGAGACTATCCTTTCACGAGTCCGCTCTTTCTCTCTGTACCTTATGTTTGTCAAGGAGCTGCTGGACTTCCTCTTTGGAAGACACAATCATTTTCTGGTCGCCGGCCACCTTCTCTTGTCCAGTTTCCAGCAGGTCAGCCAGATCTTGCAGAGCCCTCTCATACTGACTCTGGAGTGCAAGGTTCTGGTTCAGCCCACTCCGCCGAGAGCCGATGGTCATCATCAGTTCGTCGTACATGTCCTGAGAAACAGAGACAGCAGCATTCACTCTCAGGTCACGTCTTGGCTCCTCTGAAAAGACAGCACCTGGGCAAAGCCACGCCCTGAGGACGCTCTTTGGGCGTCTGTCGATGGTAATGCTCTGCATCTGGACATCTGGACACCTGCTTTCCTTAGAATCCTCCCTTCAAAGACTTCTTCAAAAAAGGATAAGCTAATTTTTTTTTAACATTGCAATGGCTATGCAAAAACGTTGCCTGGAAATGGCAGAGGAGGCGGGTTGGACCGCTGTCTCCTGGGGTTGTCAATTGTGTGTGGTAAGATGTGGGGTTAAGATGTTGGAAACTTGCAATTCTGGTTTTTATAATGTTCTCAACATTTATATAATTTTAGGGTAATTGACTATAATATTTTTACCGTTTTATCTGCTACATAATAATCAGATTTGGGACTATTCTCCAAATGAAGAGCTTGGGAAACAAAGGCGTTTAATATGAGCTGAAAGACTTTAAGACTTGAAAAGGCGGTGTTTTTGCCAAATGTGGCGAAGTAAATAAATATTTAACTGGAAAGATGTTTTTGGAGATGCTGATACACCAAACACAAAATTTATTTGAGCCATATGGACCTGCTTAATATATCATGGGTAAGGTCTAGCAGGCCAAAATGTTCAATCTGGAAAAGTTCAACTTTAATGCCTATTTACAACGGTGACGTTTGACTTTTACATCTGACATTTAAGCACCGCTGGAAAATTGTCTAAAAAGGACAAAGTGGGGGCAGTGGGCTCCTAACATTGTGAAATGTTAGATAGTGGAATGAGAGGCTTAAAATAAAAATGCTCTGTTAAGAATAAGAGCTATTGGCCTGACCTGTGGTGGCACAGTGGATAAAGCATCGACCTGGAAATGCTGAGGTCGCCGGTTCAAAACCCTGGGCTTGCCTGGTCAAGGCACATATGGGAGTTGATGCTTCCAGCTCCTCCCCCCTTCTTTCTCTCTGTCTCTGTCTCTGTCTCTCTCTCTCCCCTCTAAAAATGAATAAATAAAATAAATTTAAAAAAAAAAAAAAAAAAAAAAAAAAAAAAAGAATAAGAGCTATTGTATTTTCTCAAAAGGAAGAATTTGTGACCCTGTGCTTGGCTTCATTCTAGTAATTCCTCAACAGTCTGTAATACAGTGCACAGAGAAAATGTGTGTGTGTCACTATATACACACTTTTTTCTTAATATAACTTAAATATGTTGTTTGTTAATGGCTACATTTTTCTGGTCTACTATCCCAATATCTCCCTAACACCTTGATGTCAGATTCTTTCCTAAGTGCCAGATCTAGAAAAGCAAAGTAACCTAGGGTTAGACTCTGCTCAGTCTGTTTAAATTGCAGCTACCTCCTAGTTTAATCCTTTTTGGTTCTGGAATTGAAATAATGTTCCTCTTCTATTCAGACATGTATGAAAGATAAACTATAGTTTTGAATAACTGATAAAAACCACTTTTTACAAAAAGTATTAGCTTGAGTATTTTTTTTTCTTTAAAACAGTATTTGGGGTCATATTACAAAACAGAGTAAATATCCCTTTTTTAACTTTTTTAGGTTGTACTGATGAATATACCACAACGAGACTACACCACAATGCTTAGCCATTGGAATAATAATAAATGTCGGGCGGGGGCGGGGGGAGCATCTTCGCATCTTAGAAGCATGAGAATACAATTTATTTTATTGCATTAAACATGGTGAAAATTTTGGAAAATTTTCTAAGACTCACTTGGAAGAAAGATTAGAACTTAAATGATATTAATTTTATTAAGAAAAAGCAAGAACACCGAGAAACTAGTTTCCTCTCGACTTCTAGTTAAGACGTAGCATTGAATGCTATTGGTAGGAAGTTGTACCTGGAGTTTGGAGAGTTCTTGCAGGCCAGGCTGCTCAATCTGCAACTTGTCACCACGCTTTTTCAATTCAGCGATTCCGGCGTCCAATTCTTTTAGCCCATCCTCAGCCTGCTGTATTGCCTAGGTCAAATGGGTAATATTTCATCAAAACTTTCGCGAATAATTTCCCACGAAAAGTATGACTATCTTGTACCTTCCCTTATTCCTCTTCTGTCCACATAAAACAATATATCCAACATAAGTCATTGCAATAAAACATAAACACCATGGTCACCTAGGATATGGAAGAGAGAAGAAAGCCCTTTATTATACTACAGATCAGCCGTCTTAAAGGTAAGGCGGTAGGAAGGACTGAGGACGGATGGAGGGTTGGGGAACAATAAATTCATGAATAGCAGTGACACGTAAGACAGGAGCATGATGTGGGACATCAGGAAAAGGTCTGTGCCTGGGATGGTGCAGGGGATCGCGTTCTGGTTTCCTGACATGCCGCTCTGAGCATCTTTGGAGAGAGATGCGGCAAGGCAAGAACATACGTGGCAGCGTGGTCAGGGGAAGCTCACGTGAAGCAGACTCAAGCCATTGGCCAGTATCACAGGGGCTGCTAGAGCGAAGCCTTGTCTTCCTGGGGTGAGGTCTGCATTAGCAGGACAAGATCTCATCCTGGCCTTCCAGCAGCTAATAGTCTGTGTAGGAAGCCAGAGCAACCGGGGGACAACAGAACCACCACGTGCTAAACTGACACAAGTCGTCCTGTGAGAGCACTTCAGACACGGGAGACGCCAGTGCACCCTGGTGCAGAATGAGGGGGCTCTGGGAAGAAATGCAACCGCACTTGCCCTTGAACAATGAAAAGAACGTGATCTCCGGATGGCAGATAAAAAAAATAAAACGTGTCCTATTTTCTCTTCTGGATCTCCACTACCATGACAGCAAACGTTTTGTCTGCTTGTTGTTTTGGTGTGTCTCCCCCCCCCCATAAATCTACAAGAACAAGGCAAAAGGAAAGAAGGCATTACGAACAACATGTTGAAAGCTGGAAATCAGAAGGCTGCATGATAACTGACTTAGGAAATCTCAGAGAGCTGAGCCCCAGTCCAGCAGGGGATCTTCACCACCACGTGGCTAGCCACAGGATTTCTGGCGCTCTGAGGAAGTGAGATGGCGCTAAATACGAAGGGTTGGCGAGAAGCCGCTTAAAGAGGCGTTAAATTCCCAGGTTCCTGTCCTCACTCCACACTGCCCCTTTCTTTCCCTGGTGAAAGACAGAACACTTGTTTTCTGGGGCAGGTAAAACAGTCTCTGGACCAAAGGGCACCAGACGGAGCCGCGGGCTTGAGTGGTACTTGAATGACAGCAGGGATAAAGTGACCGCCCAGTAAATGCCGACTGGGGGCCCTTACATCTTATACTGCAGCTAGACGTTTACTCCCAGATTGAAAAGGGGGAAAAGTATGAAAAGATCAACAGAATGACCAAAAAATCTGACACCAAGATTTTCTAACAGACAGCCCACACTGACTGTCTTCGGTAAATCTCAACATTGTCAAACCTTATCCATCCCTCAAGTGGCCATTTAGCTGTTTAGTTCCCTGTCCCAAACTGAATACACAGCAAAGGATTTCCTGAGAAAAGTCTCCCAAAGGAAAGGTAGAAACCCAAAGAAGCAAACAAAGAAAAGTAAACTGGAGGGATACCACTTTTGCAGGAAAGATAAAACTTTAATATCAAAAAATAATATACCCCAGAGAGATTGCAAAAGATAATGCATCTATTAAAAGAAAAAAAAAAAAAAAAGGACAGGATACTGTAAAAAAAAAAAAAAAAGATTACTTAGAAAACCAAAATGAGTTCTTGGAAAATTAAACACATGAGAGAAGAAATGCAGACTCAGTAGAAAAGTTTGGCTTTGAAACTGAGCAAGTTTTCCAGAAAATGGAAGACGGTTGCAGAGTAGGTGGGAGCTACATTCATCTGATCCTGGCGCCAAACTGGATTCACCGCTAAATTACAGAGCAATCAACCTCAATAACCAACCGAAGGCCAGCTGAGCTAAAATACTGTAACTGCGGGATTTGCAGAAGCCACACAGAGACTGGTGAGAAGGGCGGAGGTGCCGAAAGGGTTGGCCCCCCACACCCATGTGTGGTGCCTGAGAAGCTGGAGTGATATCTCAGCCACAAAAGTCCCCCCTGATAGGAGCGTGGGGTCTCAACCCCACATGGGGACCCCCAATCCGGAGCCAGAGAAATTAGAAGATGAGCCTGCACAGCATGGGGTGGTGAAAATCAGCGGGAATTCAGTCCGCCTAGGAGAGAAGAGAGTCTGCTGGAGACCCAGACAGCCCCTTCCCAGGGTGGAGCACTCCTACTGCTACAGCCCCAGCCTGGGGAGTGCGCTTCCCAGTGCTCCAACCACGGGCAACACCACTCTGTTGTGCTGGGGTCCTGCAGGGGGGCCGGGGTGACAACGAGCAGGGACCTTGGGGGAGCTCTTTCTCTGGAGAAGCTCTTTGCAGAGAGTCAGGCAGTGATTGAACTGTCTGAGAGGGGACCGTTCTTCTCTCCCTGTGGCGCAGAGCTGGTGCCTCCACGGCCCGCTGAATCACGTGGCCTGCCTTGCCACTCTGCGGCCCTGCCCTGCTGAGCTCAGGCATGCAGGGGTATCCAAGTGCTGCACGGAGCTGGTGCCTCCACGGCCCGCTGAATCACGTGGCCTGCCTTGCCACTCTGCGGCCCTGCCCTGCTGAGCTCAGGCATGCAGGGGTACCCAAGTGCTGCACGGAGCTGGTGCTTCCATGCCCTGCTGAATCACGTGGCCTGCCTTGCCACTCTGCGGCCCTGCCCTGCTGAGCTCAGGCATGCAGGGGTATCCAAGTGCTGCACAGAGCTGGTGCCTCCATGCCCTGCTGAATCACGTGGCCTGCCTTGCCACTCTGCGGCCCTGCCCTGCTGAGCTCAGGCATGCAGGGGTATCCAAGTGCTGCACGGAGCTGGGACTCCATGCCCTGCTGAATCACGTGGCCTGCCTTGCCACTCTGCGGCCCTGCCCTGCTGAGCTCAGGCATGCAGGGGTACCCAAGTGCTGCACGGAGCTGGGACTTTGGGGGTACCGTCTCCTGGGCAGGCTTTTGTCCAGGAATCAGACCAGAAGGTGCTGGGTTGTGCAGTTACATCACAAGGGGGTAGGCACTCTTATCTCCCTTGCAAGCACAGCCTGCACTCTCCCGGGAAAGGGAAGAAGTGCCCACGCCCCTCCTACAGACTATCTGGATCTGCGCTCCTAAGTCCCAGTGGCCCCGCCAGGCTGAGCTCAGTTCCACCAGGGGGTGGAAAGTATGTTGCTTGGAGCTGGGATATTTGGAGTATCTCCTTTGGACACTATTGTCTGGGACCTGGACGAAGTGCTTGAACTTCTACTGGAGGCTTGGTGGCATCACCCCCAACAGGAAACTCTTTTGACCTATTACCATAGCCCCAGAGGCTCTGCTCTGATGAGTTTTCTCCTGCAGAGGGGACAGCTGGCTGCACCAAACCTGAACCTGTAGTGCCTCCCTTCTGGAGGTGCTAGAGTTGGAGAGCCTGGCAGAGACTGCGTGGTTTGGCTCTAGAGTAGGGGCGATGTTTCCTTTACTGATCATGTGGCCTCCAAATAGTAGACCCACAAGTTCCATCTTCTCAAGCCCAGTCATCCTACTTTACTGAGCTTGTGACCCATGTAAAGCTCTGTGGGTTACGGCCAGCCTGGGCCCACTCTGCAGTCATTCTTGAGAAGGCTCTGGAAGAAGACAAGGCAACCTCAGGGAAGGTGCAGTAGCTGACAGGTGGAGGTGGACCTCGGTGAGCCTCAGAACTCTTATAGATCTGCCCCCAGATCTAAGCAGGAGGAAGCCAACCCTTCTACACAGATTGGCCTGTCTCCTGCACACCTAGGCCCAGTAGATGAAGCCACAGTAAATAATGTAGTCACTACACACAGGTAGTTTAAGACTGGTTACAGGCAGCATCTAACATCGACCTGCACTGTAATCCTGCCCAAGAGGACCCAGAACTAATACAACCAGTGGTGGGCTTCAGACCACACCAGAACTCAACCCAACTAGCCACATAAGTGGCGTACACAATGGGGGGTTTCTGGTAGGCACCAGACCCTGCTGAAAACAACTCAGATCAGGGGGCAGACCCTGCACAATGACTCATACACAGGGATCAGCAGCCTTGAAGGGTTAAATTGATTCACAAAAGGTCCAACAGCATTCAAAACTCAACTACAACAGATGGGTGTACATACCCACAAGAAATATTTGTAGGGCACTGAGTTCAGGTGATCTGGAAGACTGTGCCACTGAGCCCATCAAGATACCTACATCATGAAGTCATCATGACAAGTTTGGGAGTCATAGCAGATCTAATACACATAGACAAACTAGGAAGACAAAGAAATATGACCCAAATAAAAGAATAAGAAAAATCCTTAGAAAAAGAATTAAAATGGAAGCAACCAAATACCAGATGCAGAGTTTAAAACAGTGGTTATAAGGATATTCAAGGACCTTAGGGGAAGAATGGATAACCTCAGTGAAACTTAAACTAAGAGACAGTAAGTATTAAAAAGAACATAAAAACTGTAAAAAAGGAATCAGTCAGAAATAAAGAATACAACATCTGAAATAAGGTATGCACTAGAAGAAATCAATACCAGGTTAGATAAAGCAGAGGATCAAATCAGTGTTTCAGAGGACAAGACAGCAGTCCGCACCAAAGCGAACCATCAAAAAGAAAAGAGAATTTTAAAAAATGAGATAAGTTTAAGGGACCTCTGGGACAACATCAAGCATAACAACATTGGCTTCATGGGGGTAAAGGAAGGAGAAGAGAATGAGAAAGATATAAAGAACATATTTGAAGAAATAATGCCTGAAAACTTTCATAACCCAGTAAAGGAAAAAGTCACACAAATTCAAGAAGCATAGAGAGTCCCAATCAACAAAAATAATCCAGGCCAGAAGAGAATGGTATGAAATATTCAAAGTAAAAAAAAGTAAGGGCCAACAACCAAGATTACTCTATGCAGCAAGGCTATCATTTAAAAATTGAAGGTGAAATAAAGTGCTTCCCAGATTTAAGAAAAAGAAAAAGAGAAAAAAATAGAGAGAAATACATAGGTATAAAGAATAAAATGGCAACAAATAGGTACCTATCAATAACTTTAAATATAAACTGATTAAATGCTCTAATCAAAAGACACAGGGTTGCAGAATGGAAAAGAGAACATGACATGTACATATATATACATACACACATAATCATATACATATACACATATATATATTGTCTATAAAAGACCCACTTCAGAACAAAAGATACACACAAACTGAAAGTAAAGAGATGGAAAAAAAATAACCCATGCAAATAGAAAAAAAAATGCTAGGGTAGCAATACTTACATCTGACAAAACAGACTTCAAAACAAAGTCTAGGCCCTGGCTGGTTGGCTCAGTGGTAGAGCATCAGCCCGGCATGTGGAAGTACCAGGTTTGATTCCCGGTCAGGGCACACAGGAGAAGTGCCCATCTTCTTCTCCACCCTTGCCTCTCTCACTTCTCTCTTTCTCTCTTCTGCTCCCCCTCCTGCTGCCATGGCTTGATTAGAGCGAGTTGGCCCTGGGTGCTGAAGATGGTTCTATGGCCTCTGCCTCAGGCACTAAAAAATGGCTCTGGTTGCAAGGAAACAAGGGCCCCAGATTGGCAGAGCATAGCCTCCTAGTGGGCTTGTGGGGTAGATCCCAGTTGGGATACATGCGGGAGTCTATTTTTTCCTCCGTTCCTCTCATCAAAAAAACAAAAGAAGGCCCTTGCCGGTTGGCTCAGTGGTAGAGCGTCGGCCTGGCGTGCAGAAGTCCCGGATTCGATTCCCGGCCAGGGCACACAGGAGAAGCGCCCATCTGCTTCTCCACCCCTCCCCCTCTCCTTCCTCTCTGTCTCTCTCTTCCCCTCCCACAGCGAGGCTCCAGTAGAGCAAAGATGGCCCGGGCGCTGGGGATGGCTCCTTGGCCTCTGCCCCAGGCGCTGGAGTGGCTCTGGTCGCAGCGGAGCAACGCCCCGGAGGGGCAGAGCATCGCCCCCTGGTGGGAAGAGCGTCGCCCCCTGGTGGGCGTGCCGGGTGGATCCCGGTCGGGCGCATGCGGGAGTCTGTCTGTCTTTCCCCGATTCCAGCTTCAGAAAAAATAAATAAAAAAAAAAAGAAAAAAAGAAAAAAAAAAGAAAAACAACAACAACAACAAAAAAACAAAGTCCATAGCAAGAGACGAAGAAAGTCACTGCATAATGCTAAAGGGATTGAGCTAACAAGAGGATATAACCCTTGCAAACACATATACACCCAACACAAGAGCATCAAAAAATATATAGAAAATCTTGAAGAACATCAAAGGACACACCAACTGCAATACAGTTATCGCAATGGGGATTGTAACACCCCATTGACATCAATGGAAAAAGCTTCCAGACAGAAAATCAATGAGGCAACAGTGACCTTAAATGACACACTGGGTCAGATGGATTTAATTGATATTTACAGAACATTTCATCCCAGAGCAGCAGACTATACATCTTCTCAAGTGCACATGGAACATTCTCAAAGATAGACCACATGCTAGGACACAAAATAAGACTTAATAAATTCAAGACATATCACCATTTTCTCTGACCACAATGGTATGAAACTAGATATCAATTACTATTAAAAAAAAAACAACCACTGAAAAACATTTAAACACATGGAGGCTAAAAATCATGTTATTAAAAAATGACTGGCTTAATAACAAAATCAAGGAAGAAATCAAGTTACCTGGAATCAAGTGAAAATGAACACACAAACAAACCAAAATCTATGGGACATGACAAAAGCATTCCTGAGAAGGAAGTTCATACCTTACAGGCCTGCCTCAAGAAGCAAGAACAATCTCAAATGAACAGTCTAACCCAGGGGTCTCAAACTCGCGGCCCGCGGGCCGCATGTGGCCCACCGAACAATTTTGCGTGGCCCGCAGACTAATCCACGAAGTTCAAAATATTTTGGATAAAATTAAGTAAACCCGTGGATTAGTCTGCGGGCCGCACAAAATTGTTCGGCGGGCCGCGAGTTTGAGACCCCTGATCTAACCCAACACCTAAAAGAACTAGAAAAAGAACAAGAAACAAAGCCCAGAGTGTGTCGAAGGAAAAAAATAATAAAGATTAGAATGGAAATAAATGACAAAGAGACTATATTTATATTGTAGTCTCTTATATATATAGACTATATATATAGTAGTCATATATATATATATATAGAGAGAGAGAGAGAGAGAGAGAGAGAGAGATCAATGATACTAAGAGCTGGTTCTTTGATAATAAACAAGATTGACAAACCTTTAACTAGACTCATCAAGAAAAAAGGAGGACCCAAATAAATAAAATCATAAATGAAAAAAGAGAAGTAAAAACTGATACCACAGAAATACAAAGGACTGTAAGAAAATACTATAAACTATATGCCAACAAATTTGACAACCTGGAAAAAATGGAGACATTTCTAAAAACATACAATCCTCCATATCTGAATCAGGAAAATTCAGAAAATCTGAATAGACTGATTATAACATATGAAACTGAAACAGTAAACAAAAAACTCTTAGCAAACTAAGGTCCGAGACCAGATGGCTTCACAGGCAAATTTACCACTTTCCAAGAACTGACACCTATCTTCAAACTAATCCAAAATATTCAAGAGGATGGAAAACTTCCAAGCTCTTTTTATGAGGCCAGCATTATCTTAATTTTAAAAACAAATAAAGATACTACAAAGAAAGAAAATTATAGACAAATATCTCTGATGAACATTAATGCTAAAGTCCTCAACAAAATATTAGCAAACTGGATCCAACATTATATTAAAAAGATAATAAACCATGATCAAGTGGGATTTATTCCAGAGATACGAGATTGGTACAATATTTGTAAATCAATAAACATGATACATCACATAAAAAAATGAAGGGTAACAATCACATGAACGTATCAATAGATGCAGAAAAAGGATTTGATAAAATCCAGCAATCAGCCTGACCACGGTGGTGGCGCAGTGGATAGAGCATTGGACTGGGATGTGGAGGACCCAGGTTTGAGACCCTGAGGTCGCCAGCTTGAGCGCAGGCTCATTTGGTTTGAGCAAAGCTCACCAGCTTGGACCCAAGGTCGCTGGCTAGAGCAAGGGGTTACTCGGTCTGCTGTAGCCCCACGGTCAAGGCACATATGAGAGAGCAATCAATGAAAAACTAAGGTCACAATGAAAAACTAATGATTGATGCTCTCATCTCTCTCCGTTCCTGTCTGTCTGTCCCTATCTATCCCTCTCTCTGACTCTCTCTCTGTAAAAAAACAACAACAAACAAAAAAACCCCCAAAATCCAGCAATCATTTATGATAAAAACTCTCAGCAAACTGTGAATATAGGGATTAAAACTCAACATAATAAAAGCCATATATTACAAATCCACAGTCAACATCATTCTCAATGAGCAAAATCTACAATCGTTTCCCTTAAGACAGGGAACAAGACAAGAATGTCTGCTTTCACCACTTTCATTCAACATAGTACTGGAAGCACTAGGCACAGCAGTCAGACAAGAAGAAGAAATAAAAGGTATCCAAATTGGAAAGAAGGAAGTAAAACTGTCATTATTTGCAGATGACATGGTACAGTACATAGAAAACCCTAAAGACTCCACCAAAAAACTACTAGATCTAATAAATAAATCTGGCAAAGTAGCACGAAACAAAATTAGTGTTCAGAAATCAGGGGACATTTTTATACATATGATAATGAACTGTCAGAGAATTAAGAAAATAATACCACTTAATATTGCAAAAAGAAAAAAGTACCTAGAAATAAAGTTAATCCAGGATGTAAAAGGTCTACCTTATATAAAAAATTATAAGATACTAAAGAAAAAAACTGAGGAAGATACAAATAAGTGGAAGCATATACTATGTTCATGGATAGGAAAAATTAGCATCATTAAAATGTCCATACTACCCAAAGCAATCTACAGATTCAACACTATTCTTATTGAAATACCAATGGCATATCTCACAGATCTAGAAAAAATATTCCAAAAATGTATACGGAAACACAATAGACCTTGAGTAGTCTCAGCAATCTTGAGAAAGAAAAACAGTTGGCGTTATCAAACTATCTGATATCACACAACACTATAAGGCCATAGTAATAAAAACAGCACAAGAATCAATTGGCACAAGGATTAACATATAGCTCAATGGAACAGAATAGAGAGCACAGCAATAAACCCACAGCCTTATGGTCTATTAATATTTGATACTTCTGCTGCAGGTAATCTACGCCTCTTCTGAATGTCCACAGTGCTTCTTCTATATCACCACCAGGACAGTTTGACTTCCTGCTTAGGTCACTGACACCTTTCCTCAGCTTATATTTCCTAGTTCGGTGCAAATAGAAGTGAAAGAGTCAATGTAACCTGGCCAGCTATTTAAAACACAACATGTGACAAACAAAATGCCATAGTAAACCCTTAACCTTTCGTAGACTATCTGACATTTCATAGTAAACCTGATGTACTCTATGCATTTGCTCTTCTGGAAAAAGGCAACTGTAAATACCTCTATCTGCTCCGCCACGGGCTGTTCAAATACATTCGCCAGTTTCTGCAGAAGGATGTATTTGTTGTCAGCCAGTGATGTAAACAGCACCTTTAGATCATTCTAGGGAGGAGAAGGAAAAGAAAGACTTAACACATGCCCTGGGGAATTCAATATAACACATGGTCTTAGAAACAATATGCAGGTATAGGAATTTTATGTCCAAAAAAACCCCTAAAAAACAATACTGTTCTATGGGAAGGTGAAAGAAATTGGTAACAATTTATCCAAGAGCTGAAATAGATTTTTGAAGCATTTATTACACAAATCATTTCCAATACAATATAAATGGAGACATATAGGTATATAAATAAAAAAGCAATATTGGTTATCTTAATATTGTTATGTCTGAGATAAATGTGCACATTTAAGCATTCCAGCAGAAATATTCCACTAATGACTTCTATGCAGTAAAACAAACTACAGTTTTTTACCTCAATTTGGGAAAAAAATATGATTCTTAAAAATAATATGATTCCCTTTTTCCCTCTCCTCTCCTCTCTCTTTCCCTCACTTTCTGCTTTCCCCTAATTTCAAAGAATTTGCCCAAGCTTTTATAAAGCCATCCAGAAGTTTAGAAAATAACTACCCATAATGACCAAAGATATATTAAGAGATAAAACCAAAAGACTTTCTTCAAACTTTTTGTTCATAAACATTATTTTTACTTAAAAGGCCAAATATATTTTATATTGAGTTAGATTTGTACAAAAATGAGGTAACTATCAGAATTTTGGTCCTCAATTCTAAAGGGAACAATGAACTGGGACAAAATTCTAATGATAATTTAATTCTCCCAAATAGCAGCAAATAAGCTCTATTTCTTATTGACCAGCAAATGTATGTGATGAGCTGGTTGACTCATCACACCCTTAACGGGGGCAAGTCAGACACACGTGCACACCAGCAAGATAAATATTCTGACTATTGCCTGAGGAGAAGGATGATCATACCAAGGAAGGAAAAATAAAATCTTCAGGGTTGTGTGGGCACATCATCAGACAAAACGCAAGGCTAAAGAGCAAAATAGTGAGTGGACTGTGCAGTAAAAAAAATTTTAACAAGCACTGAATAGGAGAATTAGAAAAAAAGCAGTAACTAACTACCACTAACCAAAACCCAAACCAATCTGCAAACTTATTGCAGATGAAATAGGAAAATGTTATAACAGGACTGGAAAAATGGTGCTAGAAATGAGAGTTTTGCTTATGAAATAATGATAATGTTTGTGTTATCCAGACGTGTGCAGGACGAGGCCATGTGGGGCCACCAGAATGATGACACATTTAGCTGTTTGTTTGCATAGGGGAAAATTTTTCCCATTCATTTGAACAGATTCTAAAGAAATACAGTCTCTTACCTATTAATATTTAAGACATTAGTTCAGTTCATCAAAATGAGCAGATATGTGTAAATAACATAACATGGGTTAGAAATAAAGAATGTGTACATATTTCCTGTATATCATCTTTACATTTTAACAGCATATTTTCTATCTTTATTATATTTTACTCAAGATTATAGAAAACAGTTCACTTTTCTAAAAGTTACACTACTGGAAGGAACTTGTCAGGAAGACAGCAAATCAGAGAACATGATTGATTTAAAAATTAATAAATAAAAGACTGAGGTGCCAATAACCATATAGATGTCGATAGTTTCTTAAAAATGAAAATCCAAAGGCTTTAACCATTTCCTATTACTACATTTGTGACATATAAAAGTAATTAACCTATCTATACATTACACACATAACAGACATGACAATTATTTTTTTCTTATAGTCACTAGAATGACTTGTATAGCATAAGGAGGAAGGACTCTAGCTAGCTGTTTGCAAAACAGCCTGCATAAAGTTTCAAGTTTTAAAATCATTTTTTGCTGCCTCCCTCACTTAATAAAAAATTCATTTTTTATTATTTAAATAACTTGAAATACTCAACTATAAAAATGCCTAGAAATTTTATTTGGGGGCAAGTCTATGGGTAAACATTCTTTACACACAGAAGAGTTGATAAACAATTTGATTCCACGTAGATATATATACATCTATATAACATCTACGCACTCTTCCCTACTGCCTGTTGGGCATTGGATAATGTTAGCAGTCTGGCCAAAGCTAATATTCAAAGGTTAAATGGAAAATGAAGGCATACCGCTCCAATAACTATTGAGCACTGACAGCAGACCATGGGCTTGGTGTGAAGTAAAATAAAATGGTTTGTGACTTGAACTTTTTTAATTAAACTGGAACACTAACATTTCAGAATAGTAGTTTTTGTTCTTGAGCTGGCCACAACAAGTAGAAACTTGTGGGGGAAAAGAGAAGTAGAAAACACGCACTGGCTAGCTAGCTCAGTTGGTTAGAGCATTGTCCAGCATCATCCCAATATGCCAAGGTTGCGGGTTCGATTCCTGGTTAGGGCACATATAAGATCAACAAATGAATGCATAAATAAGTGGAATAACGAACCTCTCTCCCTCTCTTTCTCTATCTCTCTCTCAAATCAATAAATAAAATTAAATTAAAAAAGAAAAATAGAGAATGTAATTTAAAGAGAATTTTATGATGACATGTTTTCCTCTTGGTCCCCCACACAAAGTAAGTTCCAGGGTATTTCATTGCTTGGTTCACATTTTACTCTCACTGACTCTAACAACCAATAAAAATCTCAGCGTACCGAAGACACTGGCACACTAAAGGCAACTTGAACAAGGGAAATATACTCCCAAGTGACAAACATATTTGCACTTTTCACCCACCTCCTTCATGGCTGACAGGCTACAATCTTGTCAAAACTCAGTGCACTATATTATGCAAGATAAATTTTAAAGTAATCAGACAAGTTTCCATCAGATTCACAACAATGTTTCTGATGTGCCATACAGTGTATACATGTACATGCAATGAGATTTTGCAAGCAAAGCAAAATGCCCAAGTAATCAACCCCAGCTTTTCTTAACTCCAAGTGAAGTGCTCATTCCTCTCTATGTGCTACACAACATAACACATACAAATGCTACAAGTCATTCTTCTAGCCAAAGACTTGCATGACCAAATGCCCACAATGACCATTCCCCTGATGTCTTAATTCTACCCCATATCCACCAGCAACTCAGTCTGGCTCGTTGGTCAGTGGGACTGCTGTCCACCAGCCTTCTGTCAGCCCATGCCCCCAGATGCTCAGGTCAGAATCCCCCTTTCCTTCATTCCCCACATCTAAACATCACCACACGCTTTCCAAACAGTTCAACCTTCAATATTCACCTCGACTGGGTCTACTATTCTCCACTTCCTCTTCTGTCAGCCCATGCCCCCAGATGCTCAGGTCAGAGCATCCCCCTTTCCTTCATTCCCCATATCCAAACATCACCACACGCTTTCCAAACAGTTCAACCTTCAATATTCACCTCGACTGGGTCTACTATTCTCCATTTCCTCGTCTGTCAGCCTAACAATATAAAATACAAAACATAACACTGGGGAACAATTTTTTTCTTTTTCTGTTGCATGAGGTTTTAGAACTGTTTCTATATATTTCTACATCGCGGATTCCAAATCTGAAATCCGTGTTTTGGTGCATGCTCTAGTTTTTATGCAATTTTAATTTCTTTTTGTTACAGTTAATGGCATGCATTGGTTTTTAAATTGGAGTTAAAGGGCAACAACTCTTGGATTGAACATAACCACAAGGCAATTAATGTTTTACAAACATCACTTTTACATAATTGTAGTTGTTTTTAAATGTAAAAAATTACTATCTGATAAAACACCCTCTTATTTTGTTTTAAGATTGAATCATGGCTTCTTTGAGTTGGCGTAAATGTAAGAATAGTCCTGACACCTTCTGTTATATGTGGCTATTACACACTTCAATGTCAAAGGCACAGTATTTCTTCATTTGTGACACGTGCATATATTGCCTATTTTCAAGTTCCCCTTGGCGATCAAGACAAGAATTGGGCTTCTCATATTGTGTGTCATAATTGTGAGGAAATGCTTCATGACTGGACAAAAGGAAAATGCAAAGGAATGCCTTTTGGTATTCCCATGGTTTGGCGTGAACCTAAGGACCACAGCAGTGACTGTAATTTCTGTCCGATCCATACAAAGGGCATTGGGAAGAAATGATCGCATATCCTAATATTCCTTCAGCAATACGACCTATCTTACACTCTGAGACACTCTCAGTTCCAGTTTTCAATGGTTTTATTTCTTCTAAGGATGAAAAAAGTGAACATGGTGATCAAGTGTATTTTGATAAAATGCATGAGGAAATGGTTGTAGAATCTGAAGGGTCTTCTTCTGATGCCAAGCAGTCATTAACCCCTCAGCAGTTTAGCCAACCTGAATTGAATGACTTAGTAAGAATGACATAAAAATTGTCCTCGACTTTCTGAAGTATGAGGAGCATAACTGGATCATTTATGTGAATCTTAAAATGGTAAATTTCCTGCTAGGACAACAGAGAGGTTTCATGAAGTATCCTTGCTTTCTGTGTTTGTGGGACAGCCAAACTCAGGAGAAACACTAGACACAGAAGGAGTGTCCGAAACATGAAGCTCTGGAAGTAGGAATGCAAAATATTGTGACTGAACCTGTAGTTAATCGAGACAGGATCATTTTTTCCCCCACTTCACATCAAACTTGGCTTAATGAAGCAGTTTGTTCAGGCTTTGAATAGAGAAAGTGAATGCTTTCAACATATTATTTCTGCTTTTCCTGCCTTGTCTTTCGAGAAGATAAAACTGGGTGTATTTGATGGACCTCAAATTTGAACCCTCATACGTGATGAAGAATTTGCCAGGAAGATGAATAATGAGGAGAAAGCAGCATGGCAGTCGTTTGTGGCAGTTACAAAGAACTTCCTTGGCAACAAAAAAGCAGAAAACTATGAACTTCTGGTTCAAAGGATGCTGTTAGCTTTCCACGACATTGGATATAACATGAGCATTAAGATTCACTTCCTGAACAGTCACCTTGATAAGTTTCCCGAAAATCTTGGAGCTGTTAGTGATGAGCAGACTATTGCTGAAGCATCAAACGAGATTGTCCTCAACAAGTTCACAAACGCAAGAGCTACAAACGCAAATTTTTGCCTGAATAGAATTTAAATAAGTTTTGCACAAATTTTATGATTAAAATAAGTGTTTTAATATGTTCTATTTCAGAATTGTAGACAAATTCTGATGCAATCATATCTTTTAGTGTATTCGTGTATTTATTGCATTATATAAATTATTATATTTCACAAAGATGATGCCCAAGAAGACATTCTTCTTTATTATGTTAAACTAAATGTTGAAAATTTTACAATAAGATGAAAACCTAAAATCTTGAATTGCAAAAAAATTGTAGCTTACAGAGAAAAACTGATGTCAGATTTGAGATCAGCACACTCGAATTAGGTAAAAAACAAGTGTTTTTGTGGATGCAATAAAAATTTTGTTCCCCAGTGATAATCTTTGAGATATTCTTTGAGTCAAATCCTGGCTTTAGTTCTTGATGGTTGGATAACCTTGTAGAAGTAATTTATTTAACCCTTCCATAGGTTTCAGATCCTAATCTGTTATAACAAGCATTACTATTAGTACCAACAACAATACCAACAAAACTTGCTGAGTCCTTACTACCTCTCACACAGTGTTCAAAGTATTTTACATATTTTAACCATTTTATCCTCATAAAACCCTATTAGGCAATAATATGGCTGTGATTTAATAGTTGTGGACACAAAGGCTCTGAGAAGCAGCTAAGGTTCTACAGCAGTAGTTACAAATTCAGCATTTGAACCCAGAGACATTGGCTTTGAACGGTTCTTGGCTAATGCGACATTTATTTAACATTTTACAGTATTCATTCTTTCTTTTTATTTTTTTGGAAATCAACATTTTTACATTAAACTCTTGGCCATAAACACAGGTATTCATTTTATAAAAGTCCTATGTTTGTTAAAAATAAAATTCAATTAAAATTGAAGTATTCCCAAAGGGTACTTTTTATTAGGAATGAAAATCAACAGTACAAGTTTATCAGCAACTTTTGCATTGGCTGAAATTTATAGTCGTAGAAAAAGTTTCAAAAGCACATGATTGTTCTTTGGCAACAGAACTCTAGAGTTTGGAGCTAAAAAACAGTCCGTCTGAGGAGCTGGGATTGGGAAGTAACGCAATATATTTTAACACAGGTGGAACTAATTAGGCCATAGTTACTTTCAGCGGGCCTGGATACTGGAGTCCAGGGTTCATTCTGTATTACAGCCCTTACTGCAGGTTTCTTTGGTTCTATGTTTTAAACTCCACTATCAGCAACTGGAAATTATAATCAGAATGTGTCAGAAATATGATTTTCATTGGTTGAAATTAAAGTCCTTTTGAGCCGTTAGTTTGACAGGCTGGTTTTCTCAACCTGCATTTCTAGGAGCATAAAACTCTTAAGTTTTCTAACCCTTGAGTTAATCTCTCAGTTTTCTTGTAATGTTCTTGCTGTTCATTGAAACACTTGAAAAGAAAATAGGTCTAGGTGTATAATACCTCAGTAAGACATCCTGCTTATGACCGACTATGGCTGGAGAATGGGCAGATGCCTCTTGATAATGTCTTACCTGGAAATTTAGTATTTGCTGAAGTCTTTCCTTCATCTGATGACATCGCTGATTTACTACAGAGTCTAACAAGGATAACCTCCCCAAAAGACACCCCAAAGTGTCTTCGATGACATCGCGGTTATCGCCGTCCTCCGGAAATGCTTGGGAAAACAAGTTCTTGTTCTTATCCATTTCTTCAGACATCTCCTTAATATCTTTGGCCAGGGTCTAGGGTTGATGAAAGAGAAGGGCATGTCAACGTTTAGATCGAGGAACCCACATACAAACCAAGTCTTGAGCTCAGAGAAAGTCAAGTGCTTTGTGACGTCATACACTCACGGGCACAAGCTGCCAAACTGACCTCTTGGTTGAAGAGGCAAGTTTCTGTTTCTTCCGGTAGGAGGGCTGTGGCGGCAAACAAGCGTTCTTCCACGTTGTCCAACCAAGTCGAGGTAGCTGAGACCCCGTCATATAACTTCTGTTCCAAGTGAATGTTTTGCCTCTTAGTGCCTCCACCCTGGAGAAAAAAAGAAGAGGAAGAAGGAATTAATTAGAGCATTTTGAGAAATCAAAGAAAATATCAGAATGAGACTTTGGGGTCTAGTGGGTCTGCCTTTTGGGGCTAGTCACTAGGGCTGGGTCTCAGCAGTTCATGCCCAGGGTGGAACAACTTTGTGAGGACCCAGATCCAGGAGCAAACTCAGAGCACAACCCTACCTGGGACGAAGCCTCCTCGAAGGCCTGGTTCAGTCCATCCAGCAGAGACGCCACTGCAGATTTGTCCTGAGTCTGCCCGTCCCCTTTGTACAGGGGCACGCCGGACAGGAGCCGACTCGGCCTGCTGTACAGCTGCAGAAAAACAGGGGCCGCTGACTCAAGAGCACACACACTCTGTCCGGGTGTTCCCGTTTAGAACTGCACACACAGAAGCAGATGCTAGAAAAGCTGTTCTTACAAAAAAAAACCTCTTCTAGAGAATGACGACCTCTACCACACACCATGTCCATTACACACAGTGACCAGAGTCGGCAAGAGCCACGCTTCTACTGACGGACTTAAAAAAAAAAAAAACTGGTGGGAAAGAATGCCTGCAATCTGACAGCCTTTCTGTCAATGTGTCTTTTTGGTTGAGCTCTAGCCATGATGAAGTAATCCATTCTAAATACCGGATCCAGACTGACCCTTCCGCTCTAATCATTCCCGTCCTCCCCTAAACTGCTTCACACATACGGAAGGTCTCCCCAGTGAGGACCTGGCCACAGCCCAGCACTCGGCTTTTCATTGATGCTTCCCATCAAACTCAGGTCCTGTCCTTTCTCTACCTTCCCTGTCAGGCTGACTACCCCTTCTCCTCTCACGCCCCAGGCCGACACCCCCTGTGGCTGGGATGCTCGCCACACCTAGCATCTCTTTAAAATCCATCATCTTAAATCCCGCATCTATATACTGCGTGCGCTCTAGTTGGCTTTCCACTTTTCCTTCTGCTTCTTTCCGACTTCCTGCTTACAGACTCTATCACGGTTGCTTAATTTTTTGAGAGCTGTGTGAAATTTTTCCTTGGTTTGGTTACAGGTGCCCATGAGCAGGAGCCAGGTAGGGTGTTCTACAGTGGGAACACTAAACATACTGGACATGCACAGAAGAAAATGGATCTAAAAGATAGATGCCTTTTGACCTAGGGAACCTTGACCTCCCTACCCAAAATAAGTGCCTGTTTCTGCACTGGGGGGTAGTAAGTATGCCCAGTGTACAAAATGGTCAGACCCGCATCCCACCCTGCAGGCATGGATGGCACTGGCTGAGAGAAAGAGGCGCTCTCCCAGCCAGAGCAGGTAAGGGGCAGACGCACAAGGTCTGCAATCCTGGGTGAGTCACGCAGGTGCTTGAAGGGGAGCAGACTACAGCTGGAATCTAGGAGTTGGGCATCTAATGAATTAAGAAGGATAGCATGGAATGTTACTAGATGTGTCCTGGATTTATCTGACTCAATCCCCGATTGTAATAAATATCCCTTCCAGCCAAGGAGTGGGGAAGTTCTAGAACATGAAGATGAGCTAGCAGGCAAGTCCCTGAGATCTACATCAGAAATGATGAAGTCAAGCTAGGAGCCTGAGGAGTGAGAGAGCTGGCTGGGTCTGGCCACACTCACCAGCCTCGATTCCTCTCTCTTTTTTTTTTTTTTTTTGTATTTTTCCGAACCTGGAAATGGGGAGGCAGTCAGACAGACTCTCACATGTGCCTGACCAGGATCCACCTGGCATGCTCACCAGGGGGCGATGCTCTGCCCATCTGGGCTGTTGCTCTGTTGCAACCAGAGCCACTCCAGCGCCTGGGGCAGAGGCCATGGAGCCATCCTCAGCACCCGGGCCAACTTTGCTCCAATGGAGCCTTGGCTACGGGAGGGGAAGAGAGAGACAGAGAGGAAGGAGAGGGGGAGGGGTGGAGAAGCAGATGGGCGCTTCTCCTGTGTGCCCTGGCCGGGAATCGAACCCGGTACTCCTGCACGCCAGGCCAACGCTCTACCACTGAGCCAACCAGCCAGGGCCTCCTCTAACTCTTTGACTTCTGCTTAGAGCAAGCTAATAGCTATTTACCTGAAACCTTCAGTTGCTATGGTCAGTTCCATTGGATTTGGCTCGCATGGTGGAACCAGATCCAATATCGCACAGTCCCTACTTGTCTTGCAAACCAGCCTGAGCATGGGTCACAGGAACAATTCCAGCTGACCACTGGCTCCCCCTCCTTTTATAACTACTGAGGTCCCCAGAGTTTCCCAGTAAGATCTTCTGAAACTATGATATTAAATATAAAAAGAAGTAATGAAAAATAAGATAACTTGACAATTCAGTTCCAAATTTTTGGAATTTCTTTTGTCCTAGATGTGTATTCCCCTGGTTTACATCCATAATTTTCAAAGTTGTGAAAAAAGAGGGGACACTTAAAATGCAATGGTTTATGCTAGTGAGTACAGTGGTACCTTGAGATACAAATTTAATTCATTCTGTAACCGAGCTCTTAAGTCAGTCAACTCGTATTTCAGACTGCTGATACTGGACCCGTGCGCCAACGCGCCAACTAGCGGCAGCTTCCCGAATCACGACTTGTATCTCGAAATTTCGCTCAGATCTCAAACAAAAATATGGACCGAGTCACAGCTCGTATCTTAAAAAATTCGTATATTGGTCTGTTCATATCTCAAGGTACCACTATAATCAGATATTAATCATCTCTGAGGAAAACAGTATGTAGAAATCAAGTTTTCACATATACATATGTAATTATTAGGGGAAATGTGAAATAGTCTTGTTATAAAAAATGTAGGGGCTCTGGTCAGTTGGCTCAGTGGTAGAGCATCAGCCTGTGTATGGATGTCCTGGGTTCGATTTCCAGTCAGGGCACAAAGGAGAAGTGCCCATCTGCTTCTCCACCCCTGTCCTCTCAATTCTCTCTCTCTTCCCTCCTGCAGCCATGGCTCAATAGAAGTGAGTTGGCCCTGAGCACTGAGGATGGCTCCATGGCCTCCACCTCAGGCACTAGAATGGCTCCGGTTGCAACAGAGCAGCGCCCTCTAGTGGGCATGCCGGGTGGCTACTGATCGGGGTGCATGCAGGAATCTGTCTCTGTATCCCCTCCTCTCACTGAATAAAAAAAGTAAAAAGAAAAAGCAAGAAATAAAGCAAGAAAGAAATGAAAGAAAGAAAGAAAGAAAGAAAGAAAGAAAGAAAGAAAGAAAGAAAGAAAGAAAGAAAGAAAGAAAGAAGAAAGAAAGAGGAAAGGAAAGGAAAGGGAAGGGAAGGGAAGGAAAGGAAAGGGAAGGAAAGGGAAAAGGAAAGAAAGATAGGAAGAATAATTTGTCTCATGTTGTCTTATTTTGGGATTGATAATGAAAAGACAGATGATTGCAAGGTTACATTGTTTCAGCAAAGCTGTACACTGTTTATAATAATTTATAAAAGCAAAAGGTTTGATACCACTTGCTCCTGCTCCTGTTCCACAGCATTCTGCAGCAGTTTCTGTTTGGTACTAAAGTCCTGATGCAGGCTTTCCCATTTCATTCTCATCTGGTCTTCAACAGGTGACTTCTCCCCCTCCGTCCCCAACTCCTGGGATGACACATCAGGTTTTTCTCTGTCAGAAGAATAAATAATCCAAGTTCACAATGAGTGCAAAAAGGTGATCAGTTCTAGGTAACGTACTGTGTGTATAAGATGTGGCCTCTAAATTACAATCAGATTATTGCAGTCATTAGCTTACACTTTAAAAAAATATAAATTAAATTTTTAAAAAATGAAACAACCCTAACATCAAGATACTATAATTGAATCATTAGCACAGTGAAAAATTTAAAAATGCATTGACAACGACTCAGTGTTAAAGATAGAAATAATTGTATCCTTTGGATTCTGAAAGTATATGGACTCATATCCTTTGACGAATAGCCCACAAATTAATTCAAAACCATAAAAATGCAACTTACTCTTTGAGAATTTTTACCCAGAATCCAAAGAGCAGGTTTCAGGACCCTGATTAGGTTTCAGGACCTGGAAGGGAGGGACCTGCATCTCATCCTTAAGGACAGAGAGCAGTGTGTATCTGAGAATGACTATGGCTTAGGGCAAGACAGAGCTGAGTCTGTAAGTCCCTGCTCTAGGTGCTGTGCATCTGAAAACATAGAATATTGAATGTCAACTCTGATTTTTTAAAAATCACACACACAAAAAAATAAACCCCTGCTCCAGCACATTAGATTTGTGAGTCTGAGTCATTTACTTCCTTCTCTGAGTCTCAAGTTTCTCATCTCTAAATAAAGATGTTGTCCGTCATGCAGAATTATGGGAATTGAAGTAAGAGAAGATAGATACACATAATGTCCGAAACTCGCTCTGGCAAATAACAACCACTCAGTAAGTGGGGTCTAATGACAATGGTAATGTAAGCATCTGGGAGACTCAGTTTCAACAGGTCCTAATTTATCAGACGTTTTCAAGTCCTAACTAGAACCATGACATTTGAAAGGCAGAAGACAGTAAATATTATTGTGACAAAAACTCTTGCTCAAGTGGAAAAAAAAATGACAAGTTCATTGGCAGGATAATATCATATACTACTGCAAAGCTAATTCTCAGAATAATAATTGAATACAATAGTTTCTTTAGGCAATGCTGCTGAAGTTAAGCCTTAAAAAGTATTTATAAGCTTATAATACAAGAATTTTACTTCTAGATTGTAACTTAGAGAATCTATCCCACCTGTGCAGTTAGAAACATATAAGAAGTTTACATTCAACAATGCTAGTAACAAACAAACAAAAAACGAAACAATTAAATGCCCATCAATAAGAAAATGCGTGAATAAATTGTCATGTACCCAAGATAAAATATCATTAAGCACTTATAATGAAAAAACTAGGTCTCTCTCTCTATATATATATATAAATATATATATAAACATAGATTAATCTATAAAAGCAACATTGAATGAAAAAAATATCAAAATAAAATTGATCCTTCTTCCAATTTTGTTTTTATATTAGTCTCTGAACTTTTCTGTGTGTTTTTAAGAAAATCTTTTTAAATAAAAGACAAAATTTTAAAGTGTTTATAAAATTAAATTTCTTAATTGTGTTGTCTTTTGTGATGGAGTGTAGCTCATCATTTTTCAATTCATTTATGTTTACATAACAATATTGTTTAAAATCAGGAGATATTTCTTATCTATATTCTTATATTTTCACTGACACATATAAAATATTATCAGCAAATCAGGCAAAACTTAGAACATAGCCTTATATTTTCCATGGAAAATATTTTTTGTTCCCTTTCATATTTATATCAATTAGGTAATTTCCATTTGAGTTTCCTCAGCAATCATGTATTTGACCCATCAACCCTCCTATATATCATATAGCACTTATCCGTGATATATCACATTTGCATCTGTGAAACAAGTCATGTCCCTCCCAAAGGGGTCTACTAACATAAACCAATTCATAAGTGACTATCTTAGAAAATCAGCTAATAAAATAAAGGCTGAATATAAGGTTTTGGGGTTTTTTTACCCTAGCAATGTTTATATCATCTTTTCGTCTTTTGTCTTCTGGACATTGCTTAATTTATGGTTGGTTGTTTGCTTGGTATATTTTCCCAGTGGCTTGAAAGGCAGAGCTGAACTATAATCAACTAGATTTAAAGGTGACTTTTCTAAAATATTTGTATAAAAATTAAGTACTTTATAAGTAGTCTTTAAAGCGAATCTTGTACAGAAAGCCAGTATTGCACAGCAAATTTCTCTTTAAGATATTTTTATATTTGGAAGAGCAATTTATAGTTGTTTGTCTTTGATCTGGGTCCTGTCCAAAGCTAAAAGGCCAAGGAAAGAAAGAAAGAAAGAAAGAAACCATGGCGAGATGCCTGCTGCTTCTTTCTGTGACTGTCCACAGACGACGAGGCAGTGTATGGGTGAGCCCTCTGTAAAAACAGAGCTCAGTGGAAATAAATATTCAGAAAACTCTGAGGGATGAATAAACATCCTAGAAGGGTTGGGGACAGAATACAGAATGCACAGTGAAGGCAAGTCTGGACCTAGAGCCAGCATGGAAGGACAGCGTTTCCATGTTGTATCTATACAGACACACCTGCGACGGCCTCGCCAGCGTTTCTAAGCATGACACACAGTAGAAGATTTCAAAACCCCTTAATATTTTAAAGCAACTTTTAGAGTTTTAGGGTTATTTTCATGGAAATCCTAACTATAGATGCTATAATATATGTCATTCCTATTTTAATTGATATTTATTAATTGTATTAATATTTATTTTTAAAATGCCTTCCAATTTTCTACATGTTTTGTCATAATGTCTATTATAATTGCACTTTAGTTTTTGGGGTTTTTTTTTTATCATTTTTCCCTTGAAAATCTTAAACACATATCTACCGGGTATGGCAAGAGTGAGTTTAGAGTTGTGAGTACACGAAATGCAGTTTATTATTGTATTATTATTTACTAACTATTGTATTATTTTCCATATGAATCTCTGTAAACCTACTTTTGCCCCATGTATATACTTATATAGATATATGTGTATATAGTCAACACTGATGTGATATGTCAGCAACATTCTGTCAGCACTGATTAAACTGAAAATGAAAAGAAAATCCCCAAGTCCTTCCTCTCCAGTCAGTGTTAATAATCTACATGCTAGTCTGACTCTTACCTACATATATACTGTATGTGCAATTTACATCCCATTTTCCCTTAGTATCACAAATATATTTTCTGAACACATTGGGGCACATTTTTTTCCAAGGCTTTTCATAGTAGGGGCAATTTCTGTCTTTTCAATTTGGAATGATAAATTATATTTCAAAACTTATCTTCATAATATGTATTTCCTCTTTTAGTTGTTTCCTCCTAATAAATGTTCAAAAGTGAGAAAATTGGAGTCAATGGAGTTAAAGCTATCTACCATATCAGAGTTGCCAAAGGACACTACTAAATTACAACCTTGAGCATAACATACGAACACAAGTGTTACTAAAACTTCTTTTCGACTGACCAGGCGGTGGCGCAGTGGGTAGAGCATCAGACTGGGAGGCAGAGGACCCAGTTTCGAAACCCCGGGGTTGCCAGCTTGAGCACGGGCTCATCTGGTTTGAACAAGGCTCACCAGCTTGGACCCAAGGTTGCTGCCTTGAGCAAGGGGTCACTCGCTCTGCTGAAGGCCCACGGTCAAGGCACATATGAGAAAGCAATCAATGAACAACTAAGGCAAGGGTCCCCAAACTTTTTACACAGGGGGCCAGTTCACCGTCCCTCTGACTGTTGGAGGTCGTAAGTATCTTCTCTGGACGGAGACGCTGAGCATACTGGAAAAAAGCCAAGTCAGCCATCATCATCCCTAGCTATATTTCTGCTGCACAAAAAATGTCCAAAACGCAAGCAAACCAAATACCGTAAAGGGAAAACAAAAGGATGGTGTTTTTGCAGATGTGTAAAATAAAAGCTTGACTGAGGTATTTATATATTTTCAAATGTTAGGAAAACAGTGACCAGAAGAGAATGTGTCGAACCCTACCGAGCGCCAGTAGCGGTCTCGGCAGCTGAGTGCTGGGTTAGAATCTCCTCCCCGCGGCTGGCTACTGACCGGAGGAGGCTCTTCTGCTCGGCCAGTTCCTGCTCCAGCTCCTGCTCAAGGAAAACAAACAAACAAACACAGGCGTCTTTGTTTATGAGCATCCTCTACAATCACGGCTCCATGTCTACAAAAGTCCCGGAGAACTCTTGCAGTAACTTTTTAAATTTGAACATTGCATATAAATGTGTGTTTTAGGCAAATGCTCAAACACCTCGCCAAAGTGCTCTAGAGCCTTCCTGGCTTTGGTAAAAGAGAACCGAAATCCCTTGGGGAAAGTCAATGGGGCATGAACGTTCTGCTGGGCAATGCTGCCCTCACGTGGTGCAAAGTGCACTTGCATTTTTCAGAGTGAAGATTGCCTTTTCCCAGCTGAGATAGATCCTTGAGTGCAACTGCTCTTTAATTCCCCACTTACTGGATAAATTGGATTATCAATGCATTCGGTTTTACTTTTTCATATTTTATAATAAACACCTTTGCTCTTTGAAAAAGAATTAAAATATTTTAATATGCCCAATTCATAAAGTTAAAGTATCAGTGAGAAATAATTTGTAATTCATCAAAGCTCATTTCTTTTTAAATCAGGCAATAATTTGCAATCTTATTTTATGGTGGTATCAACTTGCAAATAGAAAATAATTTGCATTAAAAAAACACACCATGTAACTCAGACTTTTGCCAATTCTCAGAGGACATGCTGAGGTGTTTCTTATATAAAAGAGCCTTGAAACTGGGGCATGTCTGGAAATGGAATAGGTCATCTCAATAAGGAGGATTTTTCATTGTTACACTATTTGTAAAGTTTTCTTAAAGAAAGGCACTGCAGCAGTCACAAGGCAGTTCGCTGTAACATTTGGCCCGATGTGTCCAGAGAGGCGACAACGGCTCATTCTGTCTCTAGTATGCAAGTCACCAAGTCACGTGTCCTTGTCCACATTTCTCTCCAGCGCTCGCTCGGCAGGCCTGCGGGCTGGAGAGGTGGGAGGTGCTTACTTTCTGTTGCTGGAGACTGCTCTGCCGCTGCTGGGCCCAGGTGGAGCGCGCCTGGGCCAGCCATTCCTGGACGCCGGGCCTCGGGGTGGCAGTCTGGTCACCATCACTCTCCTCCTTCTCTGGTGCTGTTCCCTGTTTTCAACGAGGCAGAAATCAAGACTCATACTACCCACAGGAAAGCCCCAACCAAAGCGGAGCGACAGCTGCTTTAGTGTGGTCTGTGTCATACCAGAGCGGCTCCACTGAAAACACAAAAAATGCTAACACAAACCCCATCGAATTGGTGGCATTTTGTGTAGCTGACAGATGTGGTCACCAGCTATTATTCCAGAATGTTCTACACAGGGACACAATCACTCTAGACCTCACTTCCTCTACTTGTACCACCAGGACCAGACCCCACGGCCGTCTGCTGCCACTGCTGGCCTTGGCAAGGGAGAAAGGCAAGAGTTATGACTTATTACCGGCAGGAATGCATCCTTCCTGCCTGATCATTCCGACGGAATCTGAAAGGCCCGTAATGGGATGGAATTCCTTCTGAATGAGAGAGCTTTTCCTACTCACATAGGTGTGTGCATATGTCAAAAGATAAACTTGAATACTGTTCATGCACTAAGTACCTATTAAGTACCCACTGTCCATCCGTCGCTGCTCTAGGCACTGAGGATGTTTTACCAAGAAGGAGGCAGCCAGGGGCCCTGCTGGGGAGACAGACAACCAGGGGAGGGGAGGTAAGAGCTACCAGGAAACGGAAAGTAGGTGACGGGACAGAAAGGGAAGGGAGAGGGTTCTCCAGGCTGCCCAGGGCGGGCATGTTCGGGGCAGACAACTGCACTGAGCCCTGAATAACGACAGAGGTGGAGGCGTGGGCCCTCCAGGCCCAGGGACAGCGGGAGCAGAGGCCTGAGAAGAAGGAAATGTGGCATCTCACTGGGCAATAGCAGTGAAGGGTCGGCTGGGGCTGGAGCATGGGGGGTGGGGGTGGAGGGCCAGAGATGAGGGACACTTTACGGGTTGTGTCCACAGAGGAGAGGTCCTGCTGTCTAGTTCTGGGGCTGCTGCTCCTGTCCTTTGGTTCTTTGCCGAATCTGATGACAGAATAGGGTCCAGCCTCTCCAGCTCATCCTGCCTGAGGGTCCACAAAGAGCCCTCTCTTCCTCTTAGTCTCAGAATTCTTCACTAACTATTGTGGATGAAAAGAAAAGGGATTCTACGGAAAGTAAGCACATAGCGTGATCTAATGTTCCTCAACAGGACATTCATGGTGGGAAGTCACCCACTCCAGGCATAGATTTGTCCATTGCTTCTGTGCATTTAAGTTAACACACCTTTGGAATAATCCATGCCACCCTCAAGAGAGCACCTAATCTTAACGAGCCCGTAACCCAATGCCCGCATTGCTCTGTCCCAACTCCATATAAATTTCCTTACATTCCCTCCTTAATTTCAAATGCATACTAGAAACTGTAAAAATGTCATTCTCCAGAGCATGTGAGAGCTTGCTCCCCGGCACAGGTCATCCGTTTGGCTCAAATAAACTTCTATAAAAACCTCCTACAGGTTTGGACATTTCTTAGGCAGACAGGATTACGGGGAAAACGGATGGGGATCTGTTTATCCTTCCTTCATTAAAGCCCTGTGACTAAATTGTAAAACGTAAGCGATAATGTTGAGATAATAAACTTGGCAAAGTTGGTACCAGGGCTTGGAGCGAAACGCACTAACGGGAGCAGCGAACCCTGCCGGGACCGTTACATGCCGTCCTCTCCCCGGTTCTGAGCCGCCTTTGCTCACAGGTACTCCCTTCCTCTAAGATATTCCAGCTTCCCAGCAAGAGAATGTGGTGTAGACAGAACAGTGCTGTGCCCTTCATCTAAAAGATGCTGTTTGCATTTACAGGACCTGCAGAATGGGTGAGTAGTGACATCCAGTTCAATGTATTCCCCACTCTTCCAGGAAAGCCTCTCGGAAAAGTGACTTTCCTGAAGACATAGGATATGGAATGGATGGACGTTCTTTAAGGACTAATGTCTACCAATTTCTACATGACACAAATTCTCCCCATCGGAGGATGGGCCGTCCACCCAGAATAAGCTCTGAGGTCCTGGACCCGCTGGCAAAGGTGGTGCAGCAGCAGGTCGGTGGGGACCTGAAGAGCATGACCCCGAAGAGGTCAGCACAGGAGGTTGAAAGTTGTCCCCAATCAAAGCCGCTCTCGCTGATGAAACAGCAGCCATGCCATGACCCGCAGGCTCTCTTGTAGGGAACCCAGACAATTCCTGTCTGCTTTGCTCCTACGTGTGTTTCCAGAGCTAAAGATCACGTGCTAACTTCTCCGTTCACCACCTCCCCCTTCCGCACAGGTTACTAGTGGCTGACAAGAGCATTCCTTTCAAATTTCTCACACCAAATGTATCCTTAGAAAAAGATTTCACTACCTGACCAGGCGGTGGCGCAGTGGATAGAGCGTCGGACTGGGATGAGGAGGAGCCAGGTTCGAGACCCGGAGGTCGCCAGCTTGAGCGCGGGCTCATCTGGTTTGAGCAAAGCTCACCAGCTTGCATCCAAGGTCGCTGGCTTGAGCAAGGGGTTACTCAGTCTGTTATAGCCCCGCGGTCAAGGCACATATGAGAAAGCAATCAATGAACAACTAAGGTGTCTCAATGAAAAACTAATGATTGATGCTTCTCATCTCTCTCCATTCCTGTCTGTCTGTCCCTGTCTATCCCTCTCTCTGATTCTCTGTCTCTGTAAAAAAAAGAAAAAGATTTCACTGCTAGGTTTTAAGAACAGCTTAACCACTTTATACACACACACACACACACACACACACACGTGCATGCGCGCACACATTCAGATTCTATGTAAAGTCTGGAAAGGAGAGTCATATCTGACTAACTGAATTCACGGCTTTAGAGAAAGAGACAGGACGCAACATCAGAAAGCAGGCGCTTAGCATGGATTTTCTAGGCGGTTACGCTGGTTTTGCAATTAGTGAATTTCTCTCTGATGGATTTAGTCATTCTGAAACATAGCACCTGGGCCACAGGAAGCAAAGAATGGATTAGGAATGCGGCTCAGATCTCCCTCCCTTTCCCCGTGCGATGCGGAGGCACCGGCGGAAGCAACGGAGTAACAGCAAGTCCCTTCCCTGAGGTCTGAAAACAGCGTGTCTCCCAGGGAGGGAACAGGAAGCAGAGTGGCTTCTGGCCCCAGACTCCTCCAACAGTGGAGCTACCTAGGCTGTTTATTTTTGGAATACTAGAAGAGCAACCTCTTTTGCCAAGAACATTTCTCGGAAGATTAGTGAGGATTGGGGAATGCTAAACATTCAATAAAACATTTCTTTCTAAAGCATATCATTATTTATACAGGGCTAATACTCCGCTCTCTGGATAGGTAACAATGTGTGAAATGACCTGAACTTCTTTCAAAGAAGAGATACCATGTAATTCAAGAGACATCATTATAACATATATATAGAGAGATATTACTATATACCAGTAACTCTGTGTCCCTTCACATAGAGAAGTAACCTATGAAGGAGGTTGAACTAAGGGTTATTCATTGATTTGAACAGAAATCCAATTAGGTAAAAGGAATGGTCTTACTAGATAGGACACCTTGACAGGTAAATAGCTCTGAGAAATGATGTGTCTATATAAAAAAAAGACATACATACCATTAAAATTTTACATGTTGGAAACTTGTTATGTGAAAGACGGTGAAATTTATAACTATTTTAAAAATGAGCCATGGGTAATTTCAATGCAGTAAAGTACTGCCACATTTTCCTGACTTTACAGTCTGCACAACAGTAGCGTCAGGCAGGCTTACGCTGGCAGGTGGAATTAGGACTTGACTCAGTTTGAACACTCTGTGGCCATGCGCCGGCCCCACGGGTGTGAAGAGCCCAGGCCGCTGTCAGCACGCTCAACCCAGCCCCGCTAGTCTCCAGTCTGGCCTTTGAGGAGTTCCTCTCGTCACCAAGAATGTGGTTTGCAAACTGTTAGTTGTTGTTATTCATGATCATACTCACTGTGACCTGAGCACTTACTGCAAATGTTACTTGCATCAAAATCTTAGGGTTTTTCAAAGTTCAATACTATTATTATCCCCATTTTACAGACAAGAAAACAAAAAGTAAGGCGATCAAAGTTCAAAAATATCAATAATCATAATAAATGTAAAGGGACTAAACTTACCCTTTAAAAGTCAGATATTTTCTAATTAGATTAATTATGTCAAACCAACAAAATATAGCTAAATGTTCTTTTAAAAAAGCAAATCTAAAATATAAAAACACAAAAGATGAAATCAAAGAAAAATTAAAAGATATATTAAGCAAATATTATCCCCCCCCCCCAAAGTTTTAGTAATATAAAACAAAAATCACTATAAGCCTGGCTGAGTGGTAGAGCGTCAGTCCGGAGTGTGGAAGTCCTGGGTTTGATTCCGGGTCAGGGCACACAGGAGAAGTGCCCATCTGCTTCGCCACCCCTCCCCCTCTCCTTCCTCTCTCTCTCTTCCCATCCCACAGCAAGGCTCCACTGGAGCAAAGTTGGCTCAGGCTCTGAGGATGGCTCTATGGCCTCTGCCTCAGGCACTAGAATGGCTCTGGCTGCAACAGAGCAACGCCCCAGAGAAGCAGATCATCGCCCTCTAGTGGGCATGCCGATGGATCCCGGTTGGGTGTATACAGAAGTCTGTCTCTCTGCCTCCCTGCTTCTCACTTCAGAAAAAAAAAATCACTGTAAATGTAATGTTAAAGTCACTGCATGCAGGACGGTAAAAAGGTTCAGTTCATCAGGAATAAATGCAAATCTAAAGTCATAAATAAATGTCTAAGTATATCTTAAAAGTAGAATGTAGAAAAAAAAGAAAAATGTAAAAATGTTAGAGGATATCTTAACTTATGAACTATGTTAAATATTTTTACAAATTGTGTATCTGCTAGATTTTGGTATTTTATTTCTTTTCTTTTCCTGAAGACTGCAATCCTTAGGTGCATGGATTTAAACCGTCTTTACAAACGCTGTTTGAAAATCGAAGCCAAAGTTTGTGTAGAGCTGGTATGTACATCAGTATGTCTCATTCCCCACCGTTCCCTTTACAGGGACAGGCTCAGAAAAGGCACACCCACAATGCATCAGTACAGGAGGTCCTCAGGTTACGACAGTCTCGACATAGGATGTTTCAAGTTTACAACGCCCATTCCCAAAAAACCTAAAAGAAATTGAAGGAATTTTTTTACACTCATTTTTTGTCTTTTTTTGTTGTTACCACAGGACAGTATATTCATGTCCTTTTCCTTTTTCTGTGGCTCAGTTGTGTGTTTATGTTCTAGATTATGATTTGACAACTGTGTTAGGTTAGGGAAGTGTCTTAGGCTAGGGTGTGTTTCGACTTACACCAACATTCAGGTTACGTCCACCGTAGGAACGAAACTGTGTTGCAACCCGAGGACCGTCTGTGTTCCACGGTCCCCACCTGCCCCGGCGGCGTGGTGGGCTGCCGGCGGCTGGAGCCCTCACCTGGATGCCGAGCTGCTTGTCGTGCAGGGCTCTCTGCAGCTCCAGCAGGCTCCCCTTGAGGGTGCGCAGCTTCACGGCCAGCTGCTCGGCCTCGTCCTTCGTGTGCGCCTTGCCTTCCAGCAGCAGGTTCTCGTTGTGGGCGGAGAGCTCGGACAAGGCCACCACCTTCTGCTCGATCTCCATCAGCATGTTCTGGGGCGACAGAAACACGAGGGTGATGCACACCCCACGCCAGCCTTTCCAAAGACCATTTCTCACCGCAAAACACAGCACGCCCCCATGCCTTTCATCAAAAGAATGAGCCTTCGTGGTTCTTTTTCCCCCTAGTTTTCCTCCAGTCTTAAAGAGTCGTATATAGATTTTTTTAAAAAAAATTTCTGAAGTGAGAAGCAGGGGGGAGGCGGGAAGCAGAAAGGCTCCCGCATGCGCCCGACCAGGATCCACCCGGCATGCCCACCAGGGGGCGATGCTCTGCCCATTTGGGATGTTGCTCTGTTGCAACCAGAGCCATTCTAGCACCGGAGGCAGAGGCCATGGAGCCATCCTCGGTGCCCGGGACAACCCTGCTCCAATGGAGCCTTGGCTGCAGGAGGGGAAGAGAGAGACTGAGAGGAAGGAGAGGGGGAGGGGTAGAGAAGCAAATGGGCACTTCTCCTGTGTGCCCTGGCCGGGAATTGAACCCGGGACTTACATACGCCGGGTTGACGCTCTACCACTGAGCCAACCAGCCGGGGCCGTATATAGATTTTTAAAAATTCCTTGAACTTCTTAATTTTTCTCTTATTTAAGATCAGATATTATACAATAAAAAAATGTGTTAAAAAACATGGAAGGTCCATTTTATTTGCCATCTAATCATTATGATTATTTTATTAATGTACTGTTAGATTCTGATGCTTACAGCTGATAATGGTAAAGATGTCACAGGATCAACCTTTTTCTTGTCAATTAAAAAGGATTCTCTTTCAAAACATTTCTTCTTTGGGTCATTTTTGTTTTTCAGATTGCTTTATTTTTATTTCTTGCCTTTTTTTTTTGTTTGTTTCTTCTATAACACATTTTTAACCTCACATTTCTGAAAGTTTTCCTAAGAATTTTATTTTTCCTATCTGGAACAGCTCTCCAGAGCTGCAGGTTTCCTTCTAAAATAAAGACTAAGTCCAGACAAGCATGAGAATAGTCCCCCTTCTTCCAAGGTAAGGTTTAAAACAAAAACAACTAAAAAAATAATAATAATAAGCAAAAATGTAACACCCGTTTTATTTTCTGTAGAAATTGTCCTGGTTTTATGCTCCTTAACTCTAAACTCTTTGAAAGGCACTTTCTAATTTACTAAGTAATTAACCAATGAGAAAACATATTCTTTCTCTGTACAAAATCAGAATTACTGTCATGAACTCTTCAGAATATAAGTTTGAAGCAATAATGTAGAACTAAATGGAAGAGTGACATTTTTAATGAAACGGGGTTTAAAAGATGATATCCTGAGGATTATTTTCGATACATTAATATAATTCTGTGCAGGGCTGACTCTTCCACTGGACACCACTGGACGCCTCTGGCCCAGTGCTGAGGGTCCGAAATGTTTCGGGGTAGGGGTGGGGGTGGGTGATAAAGTGTCTTAATAGTACTTCTTTTAAAATTAGAAGATTAAAAAAAATGAATATATCTCTGATTATATTAGTCTTTGTAACAAAGCAGTTGTAAAATAAAAATAAAAGTTTTAGTGTTTTTATAGAAGAAAAGACCCACGAAGCAAAGTGCCCAAGCCCTAAACATGATAACATGGCCCTTATTCTGAGTAATAACCATGGTTATGATTATACAACTGGCTCAACTACTAGATTAGAATTCATGGAACTTTTGTACATTTGTATGATTCCATCTGCTCCTAGTTTCTTAAAATATTGTCAGAAGACCATTTCAGTACTTTGTCAAAGTCCTGAAATATATTATTTGAATTGTGGCTTTATGTATAATGATACAAATAGAGGTTTCCAAAAGGGAGAGGCAGGGGCAATGACAAAAACATCTTTTGAAATGCTAGTGCCTGTGGTCATTTCAAGTGTTAAAAGAAAAGGCTAAAAATAGATGTCTGTTCAGAGAGAAACTTTAGAAAAGATGATCTTAATCAGTGGTCCCCAACCCCCGGGGCCATGGACAGGTACTGGTCCGTGGGCCATTTGGTACTGGTCCGCAGAGAAAGAATAAATAACTTACATTATTTCCGTTTTATTTATATTTAAGTCTGAACGAAGTTTTATTTTTTTAAAATGACCAGATTGCCTCTGTTACATTTGTCTAAGACTCAATCTTGATGCTTGTCTCGGTCACGTGATACATTTATCCGTCCCACACTAAAGGCCGGTCCGTGAAAATATTTTCTGACATTAAACTGGTCTGTGGCCCAAAAAAGTTGGGGACCACTGATCTAAATAGAAAACACTGGCATGTGGGACTCTACTGTCTAACATCAAAGCAGAGAATAATAATGCTTTCAATATTATATAGGTAAGTTGTTTGGAGAATTTAAAAATTCAAATTATAATCAATATTATAATAAAACTCAAATTATAAAATGAATGACTAAAATGGAATACTCCATATTAAGAAAAAAGATGATGTTCATTAATTAATAGTTTTTGTGTATTTTCTCTGATCCCAAATGGGATAAACAGGAAGTCATCTTTGCTGATATTTAACCCTGCAGATTAGGTAGGATTTTCTAGAGACTAGGATTTTCTCAGTTAGTTAAATGAGAGAGAGAGCTTTTAAGGCATATGTCACCCATTTGTGAATTATAATATACTGACAATCTTTGAGATTCAATCATTGGCGCAAGGAGTTTATGATCTATTCTCTACACTTATATGTGTGTTTGAAAGTTTTTTTTTATAACAAAGAGGTAAGAAAATAATAGTACCATAAAAACCTTAGTGTTATTAACCTTTACCTTAATTCCTAGAGACCTCAATTCAGAGAAAAGAAATTGCTTCCTGTGCTCTGTCTGTCTGCCTATAACTGACAGTTTTTGCAAGTTTTCCAAAATATATATCAGAATTGGAACCAAAATTGCAACAGAGCACCCAGGGACATGTCCTTTTGTGTTATCCACAGTCTGATTCACTGACACTGATTTTTCTCATTGGCTTTGTATCTCTTTTTTTTTTTTAATTCATTTTTAGAGAGGAGACAGAGAGGGAGAGAGAGGAGAGAGAGACAGAGAGAGAGAAGGGGGGAGGAGCTGGAAGCATCAACTCCCATATGTGCCTTGACCAGGCAAGCCCAAGGTTTTGAACTGGCAACCTTAGTATTTCCAGGTCGACACTTTATCCACTGTGCCACCACAGGTCAGGCGGCTTTGTATCTCTTATTGGCACCAAATATAGACATTGCAAGTGTTTTGGTACCTATAATCTTTTAAAGTTTTCTTTAGGATGTTATAGACTTTCTGAAGCTTTTGAACGATTGGTAAAAGTTTTCAAAAGATGAAGTTTAAGTATGGATTTTATTTAAGTTTTTATAAGGTATTGGTTTTCTACTCTAAATATATATAATATATACAGGTTGTGGAAAATCATATATACAAATCAAGCCTTTTTATCATCATGCCTTCACATTTAAGAGTGCGGTTTGTGATGCTGACATATTCCGTCAAGAGCGTTTGCGTACCTGGCAGTCCACCAGCTGGGCCTCCATGTCCAGGGGCTCCTGGGAGGCCCCCAGGGCGACGTCCAGAGTGGCCTTCGTGCTGAGGAGCCAGTGGTCCAGCTTGTCGACCTCAGAGCGGTACCTCTGCAGGGCCTGCTCCTGCCTCTGTTCCTCCAGCTGATCGTTTAACTTCTCCTGATGAAGCAAGTAGAACATTACATAGATCACTCTAAGGTAAAACCACTAGGATTCAACAATGGTTCTCAGCCTTGGCTGTACGTCATAATAAACTGAAACTCAAAAAAAATTTTAAAAAATCCTATTCTTGAGCCACATATCAGAGCAATAAATCAGAATTTTTGGAGTGAGTTCCAAGATTCTTATTTTCTAAAAACTTCTCTGATGATTCTACTGCTAGAGTTGAAGCATTCGTAAATAATACACCTGCAGGACCAGGCATATAATGTGAATGATGGAACTTGGTCAAGGATTAGAACAAAACAAAGGCATAAGATAGATGGCTGGGCCCTGGCCGGTTGGCTCAGTGGTAGAGCGTTGGCCTGGCGTGCAGAAGTCCGAGGTTCAATTCCCGGCCAGGGCACACAGGAGAAGCGCCCATCTGCTTCTCCACCCCTCCCCCTCTCCTTCCTCTCTGTCTCTCTCTTCCCCTTCCGCAGCCGAGGCTCCATTGGAGCAAAGATAGCCCGGGCGCTGGGGATGGCTCCTTGGCTTCTGCTCCAGGCGCTAGAGTGGCTCTGGTCGCAACAGAGCGACACCCCAGAGGGGCAGAGCATCGCCCCCTGGTGGGCAGAGCGTTGCCCCTGGTGGGCGTGCCGGGTGGATCCCGGTCAGGCGCATGCGGGAGTCTGTCTGACTGTCTCTCCCCGTTTCCAGCTTCAGAAAAATACAAAAAAAAAAAAAAAAAAAAAAAGATAGATGGCTGGTAAACGAAAATAGGTACATGGCTTCAATGTCGGGGAAACTGTAGGGCATGGTGGGGACTGTGACAAACTGAAGGACGTGTGGCACAAGGGCCACCAAAAAAGACAGCGTTACGCAGTGTCAGGCAATTCATTCCCTGCAGGAAGGGGCGGCTCAATGTTACTAGTTTCTCGAATGAAAGCAGAAATTCATTTTCTTTTTGGTTAGATCTCTGGGTTTTTATCAATTATGCAAATAATTTTTCTTTTTAAAAATTTCAAGCCAGCCTGACTGGTGGTGGCGCAGTGGATCAAGTATTGACTTGGAACGCTGAGGTCGCTGGTTCAAAACCCTGGGCTTGCCCGGTCAAGGCACATATGGGAGTTGATGCTTCCTGCTCCTCCCCCCTTCTCTCTCTCTCTCTCTCTCTCTCTCTCTCTCATCTCTAAAATGAATAAATAAATAAAAATAATTTTAAAATTTTCAAGCCAAACATTTTATTTTGAAACTCCCCAAATGTTTTATAGAGTGATTGGGGACAATATTAATATATAAAATGTTCATTCTTAAGATAAGGTATATACTAAATACCTTATTTTTAAAATTATTTTAAAAAACTACTTTATAAATAATTTATTATTTTTAAATTAAATTAAAAAAATAGTTTGAAATAAAAATTCAATAGAGCAGACATGTTGGTTCCAAATTTCTTCCAAACAGGAAACACACAAATACATGATCTGACTAATCTTATAATCGGTAAAACTAGGAAGAGCCTACAGAGCCAACAAAAGGCCCATGGCTAATTCAATTACAGTATAATCGGCAGCTAAATAAATTAAGTTCCTGTAATAAGGCCTGTATTACGAACTGATTATGTCCCAGAGGTACAGGAGACAACACTCTAAAGGGCTTCATCGAGAGCCTCAGATCTAATATCATGCATGTTTGGGGCCAGAAATTATAAGAGAACAAAGAACAGAATAAATTTTCATGCATCAGCATGCTTAAGTTGGCTAACGGTAACTAAAGATTTATTCTTCAGAGCCTTAGTAATACTATTCATAAAATGCTCTCATCTAGACATAGCAAACCATTGTGCCAACTTTCTGCAGCCATTCCTCACAAGGCCCATGTATTTGCTTTGTACAGTCTCAATTTTTCACGCCGCAACAAGGCAGAAAGGGGTGAAAAGATGCATTCACGGCTCCGCACCGACTCATGAGATCACCCCTGAGACGCTACAGCAGCCTCTCCTGGGTGAGCAACGAGAACACTGTAGGTCCTGTACGTAACCCGGACACTTGCCGGCACAACTCTTCAGAGCTACGGACGTGAGGCGTCACTTGTTACCTCTAAAAGCTGGCGTTTCCCGGACGCCTTCATCCTGATGGTGGCCATTCGCTCTGCTAAGACGGTGAGCGTGGACTGCAAGGCCAGCTGCTCGGCCGGCTCGGACTCCGGGGACTCGGACAGCAGCTCCTCTGCCAGCGACGTCTGCAGCTCGCCGATTTCATCCTGGAGCATGAGAATCTCGTCCATCAGCGCCTGCGGGGAAGACTAGGATCACTCTCGTGCACGTCTTTCTGGGGACGGGGCGTCCTATCACTGGCTGCGTCTCACACCAGCCGAGATCAGTGAATATATTTCTCTAGTCATTTACCCAGTGAAGAGAGAGTCTACCAATCCAAGTTTCAGAATGAAAACACCGGGCTAAATGTCAGAATATTTTGATTTCAAAATTGTTTGTGTCACTAATTTAACTGAATTTGAAGAAGCTAATTAATATTTCTGGTTTTCAATAAATAGTCTCATCTAAAATTCTGGGGGTTCTGGGGGGTGATGAGGGTATGCTCAATTAATGTTTGTCTCTAACGATTCTATGTTGAAAATAAAAAATCACTTTCTTCTTCGACCTGACTTCTCCCACTCCAAATTTCCCCAAGTTTGAGACAGCCGCATGTTTTAATCCCAAATTCACATCGTACCAGATGGGAGAAATCTGTCACCTGTTCCTGTCATCACCCTCTCCTCGTTTTCTCCTTTGCTTCCCGACTCTCACAGGGCTAACTTCCAGTCCTTCTTTTCTCTCCTCACAGTCTCCCAGGTGAGGCCCGCCCCGAGGCTGTGAGTGGTCTCTAAGGGCTCACACTTCCAAAGGTACACCTCCCCCAGACGTCTGTTCTGCGTATCAGGCTTGTCTATTGCACTTGCACGCTTTATGGGTGTCTCCTTCCTAAGGCATCAAGCCTGCCTCCTCCTGTGTTCCCCACCTCAGTAAAAGGTGCCACCCTTTTTTGGGATTGCCCCACCGCCAGACCTAGGAGTCATTCTTCACACTTTCTCTTCTTCGTGGTAAATCCAATCCCGCACCAAACCCGATCGCTTTTAGCCCAGATCTATACCATGTAGGTCTGTATATCTCCTCCGTCCTCACCCTAAGTCAGAGTCAACTTTCTTACCTGAACTGCTCTACTGGTCTGTGGTTGGGGTTCCCGGCTCACATTCTCCTCTCTGCAGTCTACTCTCCACAAAGTAATTACAGTGAGATTATCCCCCGCTTTAGAATATTTCAGGGTGTACCGCCTGTGAAATCACATCCGAGCTCCTCCCGACACCTGCACGGTCTCCCCCTGCCTGCCCCTTGTCCCCCCTTCCAGCTGATACGCTCCAGCCTAATCATGAGCAACTCCAGCACCAGCAGCAAATCCCGTCAAGTAGCACGCAAGCACCTTGTTTTCCTGATTAATAGCCATCACAATTATACAGGCATTTTCTTTTCCATTTTTCATGTTTTATGACTTGTTCTTTAGTTGTAACCTTGGCAGGAGAAATTACTATTTAAGATTTCAATGGTGTGTTAGAAAAACGGGTCCTACTGCAGACGGGCTTCATATCTGCCAGTATTTCATAGTTTCCAGCGTGCCCTCCCTGGCATAATTCCCACCTCTTCTATAGGACTGTAGGCTTCACTGTGAGAACGGTGCCTTCTCACTGTAGGCTCTCAATAAATATTAAAAAGCCCTGGCTGGTTAGCTCAGAGGTAGAGCATCGGCCCAGCATGTGGATGTCCCAGGTTTGATTCCTGGCCAGGGCACACAGGAGAAGCGCCCATCTGCTTCTCTACCCCTCTCCCTCTCCGTCTCTCTCTTCCCCTCCTGCAGCCAAGGCTCCACTGAAGCAAAGTTGGCCCGGGCGCTGAGAATGACTCCATGGCCTCTGCCTCAGGTGCTAGAATGGCTCTGATTGCAGCAGAGCGACGCCCCAGAGGGGCAGAGCATCGCCCCCTGGTGGGCATGCCGGGTGGATCCCAGTTGGGAGTATGCAGGAATCTCTCTCTGACTCCCTGCTTCTCACTTCATAAAAATATAAAAATTAAATTAAATTAAATTTAAAAATGAGGCGTGCTCTCCTCTGTGGAACATGCTGTGCCTTTCCCGGCCCCTCTTCCTCCCCCAAGCATGGCACCTTTGCCCTTCGCTCTCCTGAGCTGCCAGGGCCTTTCTTTTGCATCTGCAACTTGTTTCCTGAGCCCATATAGCCCGGTAGCCCAGCTGCCTCACTTCTACCACCTCTGCAACTGTCTAAACAAACCTGATATTGTAATTAAAAATAATAATAATGGGCCCTGGCCGGTTGGCTCAGCGGTAGAGCATCAGCCTGGCGTGCGAGGGACCCAGGTTTGATTCCCGGCCAGGGCACACAGGAGAAGCGCCCATCTGCTTCTCCACCCCCCCCCCTTCCTCTCTGGCTCCCTCCTGCAGCCAAGGCTCCATTGGAGCAAAGATGGCCCGGGCGCTGGGGATGGCTCCTTGGCCTCTGCCCCAGGTGCTAGAGTGGCTCTGGTCGCGGCAGAGCGACGCCCGGGAGGGCAGAGCATCCCCCCTGGTGGGCAGAGCGTTGCCTCTGGTGGGCGTGCCGGGTGGATCCCG